>NC_091949.1:22045117-22365117 GCF_041260155.1 Ptychodera flava | reverse complement strand
ACAAATAATATTTATGTGATAGTGATAGACTGGGACGCAATGGAGGTATTGGCTGAAGTAGTTGCTGCGTCAATCGAGTTTTTCGCTATTGTATCAGGTATCAAGAAATAGAGCTCTGTCTCTGATAGTCATCACGTGTTTCGAATTATACCAAATTTAAGATAAAATAACTGTTCGGTCTAAATCTTAATCTTGATCACTCACACTTAATTTCAAATCATAATTTTGAGGAACAGTGTTTTTATTTTACTTTAGTAATTTTGGCGCAGGAAAATTATGTTTTTTAAATTCTGGTATTCAAATCTTTGTTGTGTCTTGTTTGGTTTTTGCGACTCAACCATGTCTCAAAAATATAGTCTGTGTCAGTTCGAGCTGTTGATCCTGAAGCAAACATTTATAATTCTAGTCTGATTCACAATAAGATGATAATGTAAACATCTCTGATGAACACTAATATATTTCTAAAAGTTATTAAAATTACATCAAAACGCAAGCACAGTAACATCACATCAAAACATTCTAAATGACTATGATTTAAATGTCATCTTGGAAACATGCATTACTTTTATATTTTTTTCGTGTATGGCTCGAAGAATTGAGAAAAATGGTAAACTCTATTACATGAAACAGTTTACTGTGAACGATTCTAGCATGCCACGTTTTGGCGGACTAGTAATTGTCATGATAATCACCTGAATTTGAAAATGGTACTTTTGCAATTATTTTCCCGGCGGTGCCCGAGTCATCACTCGATACTAACACTGTTTGGATAACGTTCAACATTATGAACTCAAACAAAGACCGTTTCCAGGAAACGGTCGTCTTTTGTTTCCTTGGAAGATAACGACCAAGGTATCGTATCCCCTGAAGACACGTACTTCCTCTCAAGACGTCAGTGATTAGCCAATGATGGAGAAAGCCAACAGAGTGCAAGGTAAACTTTGAACATCGCCATATCTCGGAGAAAAATGGAAGCATAGAGTGACGCACATCCCTGCCTTTATCTGAAATATTTCCCCTGAGACTGAAAGCGAAGGAGATAATAATATATAGGCGAAATCAGTTTTATTACATTATTTTTCTGCCATATGCAGTGCCAAGTAGTGATAATATTAAATATTTTTCCAAGAAAATCACACGCATTTTAGGCAGTCTTTTACGGTGCACTATCACCAGCAACAAATAAATACAGTCAGCCCACAATGTAGGACGAAATGACCTTTTATTTTTTTTTTTTATAATCTGGTTTTTTTACAATTGACATGTCAACATACGACGAAGGTTTCGAAAAAAGGTGTGTCACCAAGGTAATCCGAAAGCACCAAAGAGTTAGCTGAACGACACATGTCAGAAAGTTTTCCATCACAGACAGAATTCCTCCCCTGTTTCATGAAATACTTTTCACTGTATTACTAACCCGGTATCATGTATTCAGTAAACCCGAAAACCCTTTGTGTATAAACTTCACTCAGCGAATTTTCCTTTATTTAAAACGCTGTACGTATCATCCAGTATCTATCTGTGGAGGTACTCCATACAAATGTTCGCGTGGTACAAAAAAAGGAAAAATTGAACAGATAAAAGAACAGAATTACTTGAGCTAGTCAGCAGAAATTCGTCATAACGTTATCGGCCAATTTAAGGCATTCAGGGAACAGGTATGACGCTTGGTTTAACATATGCATTGCGAAATAATATCAATTTAATGCTACTCCCCTGGTAACAGTTTGATGTGTTGTAAATTGGAACCGGTCTTAAATTAAACAAACCTCTATAAATTAGAAAATTTACGATCGGCTAGGAACATTGCATGTAGCTGTGCGACTACTTTAAAGGAAGAAATACGTAACCTTTTTTTTCTCAGAAGAATCAAAGTTAAAACCCAAAAAATTGACATGATACGATTACGTTTCAATTTATACTAGATAGATAGATAGATAGATAGATAGATAGATAGATAGATAGATAGATAGATAGATAGATAGATAGATAGATAGATAGATAGATAGATAGATAGATAGATAGATAGACAGATAGATAGATAATTTTATTATAGTGACACGGTTTCACACCAGGAGAAAAATACAATTCTGTTATGCTTAAATAATATGAAACCCCAGCCGAGTGTTCACCTTATGAGCCACTTTACGTATTTGATATACCGTTCATACTCGTTGTGTTGTAAGTAAAATACCGTGGTTAATTCATCATAAAGTCCTATATGGAAAATAAATTGAAGCTATACGATGAAGTTATCAGTTCTGCTCAACAGCAGTTACACTCCTGGTAAGTTATGTAATGGAAGACTGATAATGAAATACTAATATAGTGATTATAGCGTAACAGTTGAGGAAAATCAAATGTGAGATCATAAGCATTTCACCTGAGTGAAAGTTTGGTTTACAATACATTTCTTCGCAACTCGTGGCTTTTGCTTGTGGGATTCCACGGGGAACTGTTAGGGATTTTTTGTGCATCATTTCTTTTAATATTTCCCTATACTTGATTTTGCACAGCCCAACCAGTCCCAAGGTTTTAGAATTTCAACAAAATCAAAATGCGATGACACGGCAATTGACAACTTGAATTGGCGACTGACCACAGACTAACGATTGATTTGTCCCAGTCGGTTGGTATGGTTCTCTTGCAGTGTGAAAGAAATCAGTTTTGGCAATCTTATCACATATTTCCCAACAATCACATCGATAAGAAAAATATGATGCGTGCACACGATATTCAACCAATGTTGTCGCTTGTGTATACAAGCTTTGCGTAAAGATCGAAATGGGTATACGCACACTCATAAGAAGCTGCGCGTGCGCACATTCGCGAATAATTTACCATACGCCATGCTGAAAGCACAGTAACAGCCAGCTCAGTGTGTTCCTCACAACAAGTCTGATGAATACATTGTGATACAAGCGCCGATATCGGTTCCCGGTTTTTATAAAACCGACGGAAAGCATCCATACTCGGATGGAATTCGAGCCAGAGTCAGTCGGTCATAGCTGAAAAAAGGTAACATTTCTCGTTGCTATGGTCGGTGCTGTGTGAATCAGGATAGGTTACGAAACGGCCGGGCAGAGTGTGAGTGCGTATCTCAGTCACCATCCATGCTGTATCCAGCGAGATGAAACTGTTCTGACAACGTTGCTCTCGTTTGTTCTGTGCAGATTCTCGTTTATGATTTTCTCCCGGCATACGATAATTTATAAGTCGATTTCCCCTTCTAAATTCGAAGTTTATACGGAGCGTTAATTTTTCACAAGGATCCTACGACCATAAGCGCCTTCAGCTTCCTAAGGGATAAAAATCGCTTAGCAACCAAAATGTCTTTGTAATAAGATTGAACATTGATGTACAATATTACTATGGTAAACCACGATATATCAACAAACTGTTTCCGTAAAGATTGAAAAATCATTAACGATTTATGAAACTTGAGGGCTGTTTTCAGATCTAATCGAAATTCTCATTTTCGCCTTCTCAGACAGTTTTGAACGAAGGACAACGGATAGGTCGCCATAGAAAATAAATCTAAAGCAAGGAAAATCGCTTTCATAAATTTTAGAGTATTCCCTTTCGAGTGGAACACCTTAGTATTTAGTTTTCATAAAGATGTTGTAAGCTTGTTTGATTTGGAAATCTAACGTACTATATTAAAACTCGCAGCTCGATGTGTACCCTTGGTTACCTTGTAATCAAAATTTCGCAGAGAAAGGCGTTGGAGAATTAGTATGATGGATTGTATCCTGGGGATTATATATTATATATCCTTGATATCGTAAGTACGTCAGCGTTTCTCAACATTAATGCATCACCGCAATCTCTATGGTGTAATGATCGTTCAGTATGTCATTCATTGCCCTACATTTTCCAGAATGTGCTACGAAGTAAAGTTCAATCAGTTTGCGCAGAGTGAACAAAGAGCTACCTTCTATCGACGGGAGACGGGTGGTCAAATATTTGCAATTTACAACGAACACGACTGTAGCCTTTCGCCATGATACTTGTAAATGAAACCTCTTTTATGTAAAAGTTCACGAACAAATGCGAGACAAGCTGGCCTTGTTTGTGGAGAAATAGCAGCACGTTAGTGCCGATATTAGCGTCACCTGTAACTGTCATTTACACTTGTTCGATGGAAAAGAGACATCGGGGATATATGAACACGTTCCGGAGGAAAACGCACACGTGTATGGTGTGAGTGCGCAATGAACATAGACTCATAATTCATATATACACACAGTGAGACAGACAAACAGACAGAGGGCAAACAGGCAGGAGACGGATAGACAGAAAGAAAGAAGGAATACATGAATAGATAGATAGGCAGGCAAATAGGAAGACAGACAGACAGACAGATAGACAGACAGATAGACAGACCTAGACAGACAGACAGACAGACAGACAGACAGACAGATAGACAGACCTGACAGACGGACTGACAGACGGACGGACGGACGGACGGACAGACAGACATTGCACCGAAAATTGGCCACCCATTCAAGCTGAAGATAAACAGATAGACAGATAGATGACAAAATACGTAAGCTCGTTCAGTACTTAAAATATTCATTTTGTCAACTTCAAATTTATAAACGATGGTACTTGAAGTGTTGAAAGTTTTGAATATAGTTTAGCATGTAATTTATCCAGTGCATTTCAATTGTCAGCGAGGTCTGAAGTTGATTTGACACTCGTCGCACTACCCATCAAGATTATAAGTTCATTACTGATTTTAAGAAGCGTTTCCGTTTTTCACATCATTCAAAACGACAAAAATATGGATTTTTTGTACATTAAGCGAGATAGAAAGGGAAAGAAATTTATGCTGAAATGACCAAACTTCTACAGCTAACCTCCTTCACCGGAGGATATTTCCATCCCACGGGACGTATGATTAAATGGTTAGCAGATTTATAAGTGGTTATGCAATTCTGGTATGTGATATGCCAGCACGTCCAGCTGTCGAGTCAATCAGCCTACGAAAATGAGATTGTGTTCACTTCGTTGAGTTTCGATTTCCACCGCAGATACACCTGGCAATCGCCCTTGAGGTAAAACAGATTGACAAAAATTGATTGTTTTTACTTCTCTCTTCAGAAATATAAATGCCTTGCAAACTTGCATATCATAAAATTGACTGTTACCTGAGTAGCGTCCTATCAGCCAATTCATTGGTTTGCATGTAGACACGCAAGGAAACACCCTCGTAATATCATCATTTTCTGAAATCTTTCACAAAAAGACTTGGAACCAGAAGTTGTTTTGAAAATCATATCTTCAAGAAGTGGTGTCACCATGCTAGGTTTAGAAACAAAATTGCAAGATTTCATTCCTGTACAAAGAACCGGCTAAACATGTTAGTTTTATTTGCCCTTTTGATAAATATATCATTATGTAACTTCACTGTACGGTCAGCAATGCATATTTTCCTGATACAGTTTAAAAGTAACTTGTAAAGAAATGTTTTAGAAATCTAGACGCAGGGAATAGCGATACTTCGATCTCAAAATACTCTCAACATGTTTTAAAATCATCTTAAAGAATGTGATTAATGGGTACGGCATATTTCTATAGGATGTATCTGAAAATACTTTTATTTTAATCCTTAGTAGACGCCACCTGTACTTGATGTAGAACTAGAACTATATAAACTTAAACATGATCTGAATGAAAACACCTGTATCCATGGCAACCAGGGCACAATCAATTACCATCTATATCATTTACAACAATGTCAAACGGTCCTTGCATTTGGGTCAAAGTTAACTTCTGTATGGATACTTTGACTGATCAGTAATCCCCATTTTTCAGTCTAAAAATTACATTTTCTTCATTTTATGGAGAGTTTACATCAGGACTCTCATACAGTTATATCAAATTTCTTTACTACACCACAGAGTAACATAGACTGTCTATGTTACTCTGTGACTACACCCACAAAGTACATTAGTAAACAACCGTTTCAATTTTAAATGCATGCACATACAAAAGTGTGAATAATGATACGTAGGCAGAAGACCGTTTTTATGTATTAAACGTGCTTATCTACTCCATTCCTCTTAAGACTTACTGCAGCTCCTACGTGTCCCACAAAATTGTTTCCCAACAATAGAATAAGTTCACGCTCGTGTGCCTCGTACGTTCCTTTGTTCCGCTCACACAGACATCTTATCTGAGCACCGACAATCTGTCAACTCAATGGGCAATAGAAGCGATCTAAGTTGACAGAGGTGAATTAAGAACAACGAGAGTGAACACTTTTGTAGACTTTAATATGACTGTCCCCTCTTGCTTGCTGTAAAGAGGCTATTTGACAAATCCGCCCACTTATTTAAAAATAAATCCACCAACATTATTGAACACATACGTATGTTGAATGCAGTAATGACTTAAAAGATATTGTAAAATTAATCTTGACATACATTAAAATGGATAATTTGTAATATTTATTGTTAAATAGATAAAATTTTCATGGCAAGATGGCACAAAAAATTATAAATGTTTCCCTTTATCACTGGTTGAATGATTCTTTGTTTTCTAGGTTTGAACTATTTGACATAATAAGCTTATACTAGAGGTTACCAGGCACCAACGCGCTTGCGCAGACCGCCGCTTATTAAGCCCATGGCAGTAGTCAGGTGTTAATATACACATTCCCTCACGATAACAGTCTTGTATCCGTCAGATATAATTACTGAAATGACCGACCAGCCTGGGGTTCTTATTTTATTATTTTTGCGAAGGAGTAGGTGAAAATCAATTGTCTTTTTTTTCTATGAGGCAAATTTTAATATTTCGTGACAAATACTTGCATATACTAGGTGATGATCGATCGCGTATGACAATTAAAATCTTTGAATATTTGCAAACCTTTAGATAATACTGTATGAATATTGACGAGAATTCATGGAAAGCTGTGACCTTAATGAAAGGCATATCAAACTAATCAATCAAGGTACATGTAATCTCTCAGAGCTGTCTCTTCCTCTATGTTTGTCTTGCCATGTCTGTTCCTGTCTGAGTGGAAACAAATCTTTCTGTGTTTCTGTTTGAGCAATCTGTCTGTCTGTCTGCCTCCCCTCACCTGCCCTACTGTATCTCTCTGACTCTGTCTGTCTGTCTGTCTGTCTGTCTGTCTGTCTGTCTGTCTGTGTCTGTCTGTCTGTCTGTCTGTCTGTCTGTCTGTCTGTCTCTCTCTCTCTCTCTCTCTCTCTCTCTCTCTCTCTCTCTCTCTCTCTCTCTCTCTCTCTCTCTCTTTTTCTCTCTCTCTAACAAAGAAATATTAATTTTATCTGGAAAGATGCAATCCTATCTGAACCTTGTCTAGAATTGCGCATCAGAGTACTACCAAACAATCGATGATAATGTAATCTAGCAATTCTCATTTTTTCGAAGCGTTGAGTGACTTTACTTTTTGAATTGTCTGGTCAGAATGTTACTTGTAGCTATTTGGTTGGTGGCTGTGGATTTTTCAGATACCGACCTCATACATTCTAAAAAAATGTTGTATCGATAAAAATGGTGATCTGTTGAAGAGGCACGGTGTCGCATTGTGTTCTCAAAGCAGTGCTAAACGAATCGCCTCGCTTTCAAAAAAGGGTGGTCGAAGGCGTTGCCATGGCAATTCCGACATATTTCTGCTCAAAATAATCTCTAAGAACGTTTTGCATGTGTTTTATATACCCATACCATAGCAACCATACTCCAATTCTTGTTGATTCCGTTCACCATGAAATGTTAAAAGTCTTAACAGTCCCATGAAACGCCATTTTCCAACAAAGTATGCGGCAAGACGATCTGTACACCGTCAAAGGTTGTATAATTTACAGCTTTCCTGCAGCGATTTTTTGTAGGCGTGTATTAAAATTCTATTGCTGTCGTTACCAGATCCCTGTGAAATAGTTTAATGCTCCTCTCCTTAAGTTTTTAGTTTTCTTAGTGAACATCTGGTTCTAGGTGTTTACAGTTTCTGTGTAAAGTCCCTCTTCAATCACTTTTCTCACGCCTTAGGGGCAGCAATGGAGCGTTTACTATCTCAACGATCGGAATGGGAAATGCGCGCGAATATATAAAGGTGTGATTTTTCTAGATCTCCTTTGCACTTATACCTCAAGTAGTGTGATTTGGAATATAGAATTCTGTACACTGTGACGTCACAGTGTACTTGGTATTACTGTTTGTAACGTACAGAGGACTCAACTTCGACGACAAGGAAAACTTTGTTTACGGAGTACTTTGGCGGAGGTTTACATATGCGTAAAAGTTGTCACATGAAGAGTAGGGGCTTTCATAAACTCTCGAAATACAAATATGCAAAATTTGTTCAATGTGACATATCCTCTCCTTAAAATTCACCCTGCAATTATTGATGGATTGCGTACACCTAATGACAGCAAAACTGAAAGGTAATGTCACCAGGTCACGTGGGATTATATAATGGAGGCTGTAGTTGTACTTTCGATAATGTTGCCATTATATCGGTTCTTTGAAACATGAATATTTGCTTCTTTTTTCTCCCTAATTATGTTTAAATACAATAATATTATATTAGCTTCGCAAAAAAACGAGAATCATGGATAATATGCAATGTTATTGCTGACAAATCAATTGTGTCCCGACTGGATCTCAAAATTAATGCGTAGTGTAAACATGTATGTACCCCAATAATATATAATAATTTAGATGATAAAATACCATTGACATGGTTTTGAAGTATGGGATGAAACTGCATTTTACGAACGGAATAGCAAAAATAGCAGATACAAGTTACAATTAATAGAGCTTTAGATATGCGACAGAGACTTTCAGGAACTTTTCTAAAATTTAAGTTTTGAAAAACAAGTTTTTACCATTGGTTTGCAACTTGAAGACTACATTGTAACATGTCAGCTGTCTGGAAACACGTGATATCTTATACCATCACTCATTTATGGGATACATTGACAGGAAAAAAATTCACAAAGTAAAACTAGAACAGAGCTGGCTCAATTAAAACGTCCCAAGATTTATAGAAAAATTGAAAGTACCAAAGCTCATATAGAGTAATTGAAAGTCACGCAATACTGAATTTCGCATATTCTAGTTTACATCAATATCGATATTTCAATGTCGCCTGAAGATATAAACATAAAAATAGGAAAACGACAATAACGGCAACCGTTCGCACAAGAAAAACTCCAATATATAGATTTTGTTAGGTATCTTGCAGCGTTGTTAAAGTCCGCATGAGCCACGTGCCTTGCCGTTGAAATATCGTATTTTTATGAAGTATTTTCGACGGATGAAGCAAAATAAAACGTAATTGCATGGGCATCAAACTTCAACTTTTCCTTGAACAATTTATACTGGACATGACTTATTTTGTGTCAGTGCATACAGTTTAAAATCGTGGACAGTGATATTGATTTGCTTTGAGAATAAAGATTTCATCGCCATACATTTCTGCAGGCTACTTCAGACGATTTCAGCGCTGCAAAAGTGATCTGAACATAATTATCATATACCCCGAAGTATGCCTCAGATTAAGATAAGATATCATATCTAAAGTTTTGCCATTTTCAAAATAGGTTGGGTCAGTAATATTTTTTTCACAAATTTATTACCTTTAGATTATTACAGAAATATGTATTCATCATGTAGTATTTATTAAATGGGAGAATATTGGTTAATTTATTGGTACTACATTGGAGCGAACAATTATATGTATCAACCTCGGTACTTCCTTCATAGATAATATGATAGATAACTATGTTGTCATCTATGTTGTCTTGCAGACTGGTATCTGGTCACTAGGCCGCTTCATCAGTGAAACAACCAGAGAGCTGAGACCGTAGTCACCATTAGGTGTGCTCACGTGGAACTGCGTGTGATTGAAGAGGAAAAACCACATTTCCTATCGCCGTATTAACTCAAACATTGTTTTGTGCGCTATCCGTCAGACAGAGATGGGAAGCCGACCGTCACGCGTCAGTAACCAGGACAACAGCGTCTCGAAGCAGACTGAGAGTGTCATGATTGAAAATGCAGAATTGAAGGCCAAACTTTCAGAGATTGAGAGGAAAAGTGCTGGGTATAACCTTGAGGAAATAAAGACGATAAAAGACGAAAACACAAGGCTTAGGGAGCAGAATACAAAACTTACTACAGAAATCAAAGAGCTGAAACATTGTATTGAATCCGGGTCAAGGGCGATATCTCCAACTTCTCTGCACGAAAAGAAGTCTCTAAACGGATCGATATACGAAACTTCTGATGAACTTGAAACCGAACATCGATCAAAGAGATCAAGAAAACAGCGCAGCGCTAAAAATAAATATGTGCAGCCGATGAGTGACATCGACGCCTACGGGCAAGGACTGCCGCTCCAGCACAATATGGAGAAATTGAAATTCAGTCGGTCGAGAAAAAGTTCGCGGAGATTGGAAAGTAATAAAGATGGCGTTGATAACCCTGCCAGGAACAACGGTACGAAAGCAGTTCATGCTTTGGACAGCACCGTCAAAGAAACGCCCGAAGGACGGGACAGCCCTGACGAACACCAACAGAAATTAAAAGAGGAACAACATGCTACGCCTAATAACGGCGAGTCCAATGACGTCACGGAAATAAATGAATCAGCCGAAAAGGATCATGGGAATACAAACGAAGAGGCAGCAGCTCCAGTTACTTCCCTGACTCAATCGCCGTCAAAAGGAAAAAATGTGAGTACGGACTCTGGCATTGGAGACGCAAACAAAGAGAAAGAACCGGTCAACGAGACGGCTGGACCGAGCGTCATCGACAACGACGTACTGGAAGATTGTGTCAAATATGAGAGCCAAAAAAGATTCATCGACCTCAAATGAAATTGTGTAACAAGCCATATGCTATTTTAGTAAATTTCCCGAAAACTGTGAGACTAATTCTAAGTTTTGCTGGCAAAACATAACACAGTTTTGGAATCAGAACCAACACCAATGGTCAGCTTGTCTTGACTAATCCACGGAGGTAAAATTATATAATAATATAAAAATATTTTTGTCAATCACAGTATTTGTAATTTCATCTATATTAACATTTTAAGCATTTTATCTTGTATGAAATATTTCCATTTTATACATAAAAATCAGAGAAATATTAATTTACCATTACAAATTGAATATTCGATTCGTTTTCAGTATACTTATACAGCTAAAGGATGTTCGTCGTATGTGATACATCTTGTACATGACGTTGTTTTCTAGTTTTGTTTGTTTGCTTTGCAGATAAATCTTGACTGTATTCACAATGTATGTAATTTAAAATCGCACACTGATGTGGAATCATGACAGTTTTACAATACTAAAGACAGTTTCACCAACCAAAGCAATATTTGATGTGAACCATCTGATATACCTGAAATGCTTTCAAAAACAGTTTTGATATGTTATCTGTTTTCATCATGAGGTCGACCATATTTTTCATCTTTCAATCTATCGGGTTTATCTAGAAATTCAGAGGGAAACGGATAATACTTTTGTCGAAAACATCGAATTTTGCCTCCTTTTACAGCAATTTTTTCTCGCAGCGTATATGTAGCTCCAGAAGACAATGTTCACCACAGCGCGCGAGTGATATATCTTTTATAAGCCATGCTATCGATCACCATAGCAACGGTTGTCGGTCGACTTTTATCGTAGCGGATGACGTCAAACCCGCCCGGAGAGCTACACAGAAGCAATTCGGTGGGCTCTGATTCTTTAGTTCTGCCTCGTCGCAAAAATGTCAGATAATTACAAATGGACTCGTAATTGTTGAGATTTTTTTCTTGATAACAGCGACTGTTCATGGCAGAACGATGGCGAACAAAGCAAGGCGGTGGATACACACAAAGCTATGGTTGACGTAATTATGAACTCTGTGATAACAACCAAAAACACTACCAAACTGTACCGTGACTATTTCATCTTTCTCTCCGTCTTTGTTGAGGTCTGTACTTTGGTTCTTTTCTAACAAGCAACGCCTTTTCCAAGTTGCCCATTTATATCACATCATCACATTCACACATATTTGATATGAAGTTTAAAATAAATGTTAAAATTATTTTAAAAATGGACGTCCATTACTTGGTGAGGATTATCTGACCCTTTGTATTTCTCTGGTACTGTTTCTTATATTTTCTTTTAAGTAGGCAGATATTCAATTTTTGCTTGAATCCCTAATATTCATTAATTCCATAGACATGCAGTCAGCGACAGACATTCACTCAAAATATCATCATAAACAAAATAAATTCCGCAATTTCCAACTACTTGGGTATAACTTATTGCTGTCATAATAGCCCGTTAATATTCTTGGTTTGTCAACAGGAAAACGTACAATCTCTGTCTGTATAGGTGGTTTATGTCAAGAAAAAGTGGCAGCGTGTCAGTAACTATGCAATTTGATTTGCACTTTCATGACACTTTCAGGAATAAATTGTAAACTGATCTATGTTGAAAGAAACAATATAGAGGGGACTGGTGATATCAACATGGATAAGATATCGCAATACATTACATGATTACATTTTGAATTTGTTTAACCTTTCACCTGATAAGTACAATTATGAGAATCGGAGCTGGCTTCACACTGTTGCACCGAAAATGATAACTGTACTAGTTAGCATCCAGGAAATAATAATTTATGATGTAATGACATTAAAGCAAAGTGGAAAATATCATACTCGTGCTTTGTCAGTGCCCTGTGGCCGTCAAATGGAATGTACTACGTCCCATTCGAGTATGCGAGTTAGTCTTCGATTAAAGGCTTGCGGGTGGTCACGGCAGTGGTTACAGAACGATATTTGGTTCAAACTAGCAGGTAAGGACTATGAATATGAATCTGAATATGTTTAAATAAATCAGAAATATTCAAATGAATGATTTGTCGATGCCATTGCATCTTACAATAATGCAGTATGTACCAGATTATCCAGGACACTTTAGATCGCTCGTCATATTGTTAAGAAAATTTCTTCTTCGAGTTGTGGTTGTGTAGACGCTGGGCGTTTTTTGTGGTCTTGTGTAATGTAGCAATTAACTCCTGGTCTGCAAACTTTGCTCCTACAATTCAAACTCATGCAGTCGGCTGTGGTTGTGATAAGCAAGCTGTTTGTTTCTTCTTCACTGAACAGTCAACTGACAGGAGAATGGTGCCAGATACAAAGATCAATACAGCAAACACAGTTATGGCCACAGCATATACAACATTTGCAGATGTGACCAATTGCCAAAGCTTGTGGTGTCGGTTGTCTGCAGAGCCGGTAACACACGAAAATATCCGGACATCCCCCAGGTACTCATAACAGACAATGCTGGTTTCATCGTCAACAAAACTTTATCCACCATAATTCAGTTTCTGATGTTGTCGACCCCGTTGGTATGTAGACTACCCTGGGAGTCTTTGAACGACTGTTCATATTTCAGATACAGTTTCCACAGCAGTAAAAGCTGACAATTGGGAAGAACACAACAGCCGCAAATTCTTACTTCTTGAAAATCTCCCAACGTTTTGAGCCTAGATATGACAGGATGTGTTGCAATGGTACCCAGGAAAGTGTAGTGGCAGCTGCTCTAGTGACTCACTAAGACAGCTGAGGGCGCTATTTCTTGCCTTCAATTTATTTGTTGTGTTGGGACACAAGCGAGGAATCACGACAGTTATTACAAAGGTGAAGAATACGTGAAAATACTAGTATTTCGTATGACTACAAAACGATTTGCTAAGTTTGACTAAAGGTTATGTTGAGATACATATGCACAGGGTTGGCTACTGTGTTAAGATACTCACAATTGAAACGTAAAATTGTCCATGGGATGCAGAGACACAGTGAGTGATACACGGTATCATAGTACCTACACTGGAAGAAACAAAGCAAGCCGGTCTCCATAAATTGATACAGTTAATAGGAAAAGATCAGTTTCATACAAAGGCAGCGACTCCTTTTCTCGGTTATTGATCTGCAGAAAGGACGTAGAAAGGATCGATCGATCGATCGACTGATTGATTGATTGATTAATTGATTATTGATTTATTTGTTTATCTGTCTATTTATTGGGTATTTTTTTTGGTTTGTGCCGTACTGAGAAAGGATATTTAGTCATATAAACCGGTCAAAATTGTTTTAATAGTCAGATGAATTATCTATCTATATCATTATATGAAATTCGCGAACGAAAATGTCAGTAAATATATAAAATATGAATAGAAGGGAAAGGAGGAATATCCAAGAGAGAAAAACGGCCGATGTTGTCAGTCATCTGGAAGACGTTTTTCCATTCACAGACAAACACTCTGTTTGCAAAAGGTCACAAGTATACGGGGTCGTAGGGGCTCCTTGCTTGCCAGTCGCTTACGGTAGAAGCTAACGCAACAACAATTGCAAAGCTCAATGCACTATACGATTTAAGAGAAAGAAACATATGATAGCCCAGGACCCTGAACGTTTGGCAACTCTCCAAGCGTAAGGTATTACTCAAAGAAGAGTGTCACTCACGCGTCTAAAGTCCCAATCACATTTGGATGAAACAACACTTGTCGCACTTCGTCAAATTTCTGCATAAACTTTTTAACGTTCATTCATTTCCTATACTAAAATGTTATCATTACATCATGCGAAGGCAACTTTTTAACGAAAGTTACCACAAAAGCGGATAAGAAATTTTGAACGAGTAATAAAGTATAGAAATATTATTGAACTCAACCAACGGAATTTACCGATATTTTACCGTGACTGCCGTAGGATCCCGAGAGCATTTCTCGTTGAAGTTCCTCGCGCAATAATTGTCAAAAATTCCATCCCTCCTGATTGAGAGCAGAATTCCATACAAACACCATTTCCGTTAGTATTGTTATAATAAAATATGTTACGAAAACAGATGAAAGCAGTAACGCTTCAAGTTAGAAGTAGGCGTTTTCATGTCTCTCTTATAAGAGTTAAAACTCTACAAGTGTTATATTATGGCAAATCTGTCCATTGAAAAGATGAAAACAGGCTTTTCAAAATGGTATTTTGAAAATAAACACCTGACTACCTTCTGCATGCACTCTCTACAGCATTAATTTGATAACCAATAGAAACAGCACACACGTTTCAAGTTGCTGTAGAAGACATCTCGGTAATGGTGGACGATGTTATTACATACGCTGTCACTGAATTTATGGAAAACAGCCACGACTAAGGGTCCATTTAATGGTATCATCCGCTCAGTGGGAAAATCATAGTGACAAAATCTGTATCACTTACTTCTTCCATTTTCTTCGAATCTCCTTTAGCAACCTCAATTAATTTGTTAGGTAATGTTGACTGCAGTGACTGTCATGCGCAGAAGAGGTAATACGTCATCAAATAGAAAAGAAAACATTATCCACCTGTGACTTATATCTGTATGAAAGAAGAGATGAAAGAAATATAATCTTTCATTTAACCCTTTCACCCCCAGTTCCCTGTATACAGGTCCAACTTTACCATAGAAAACAATGGATTTGGGACAAACCATGGTGGTGAAAGGGTTAATGGTTGAACTTGGAGAGCTCCATCGATACAAGCATTTTGGCCTCTCCCTTGTTTCCGAATAATAGAAAGAGCGCCACCAACGGCGCTATCCCTAGAAATTTTGTATGAAAATCAGCTGTCTTTGTAGATCCTTCTTTATTTCAAAATTTCTCGTATAATTCCATATGTTTTTGCATAAGTGATGAAATCAATAACAGCAAATTAAACACTTGCCTGTACACCTTAAGGTGGCACGAAATTTGTCTATTCATCTTAAAATGGAATAAATTTGGCAAATACAGAGGATATATTCTAGTTGTAGAGACTCATTAAGCCTTTCTGGTAAGGTAAACTTCATTATATATTTTGTAGATGTCATACAAAGGGACAAACATTTGCTGTATAATATCTTTTTTGTATAAAATATCTTATGGGTGGTCCAATGTTTTCATCTCCTCCCGGCGTTTTTGATATTGTCAAAGACTGTTGCAGTCCTTACGATAACGTAGGATTACTAATCAATCAATCAATCAATCAATCAATCGCCTCTCAATATCAATCAACTAATTATCAAAAAATCTCTGAAGCTTAAGTAATTACAACTTCAGGGTATTGATTTCATCGATTATTATGGACAGTTGGCTACGGTTTTAAAGTTGTTGAGCATTTCAGACTCTTTAGCTTTTTTCCGCTGAACATATTCAAAATGAGATAGAGTCTTCAGTTTGTAAAGATTGAGCAATATATATTTCACTATCTTAACAAACTTTTTACGGAGGTTCTTTTAGTATTTTACAAATTACATTTGGGATAAAATAGAAGAAGTATCTTGATGCTCAACCGGTAATTATCTTGAAGTAATAGCAGAACGTGTGTCATTACGCTGATGATCCTTTCTATATCACAGTAACGTTAACTGTACCCATCCAAGACATCTCAGTTGATCTCATTTGACATGCTCATGTGATCTTAAAAATATATATTCCAGACCACTGACAGGGTCAGACCAACTTGGATCGTAATTTTTATATTCAAATTAAAGCAAATTAAATCTATATTGCAGTGTTATATGTATGTTTGTTTTAATTCTATTCCATGAAGCATACACATGTTGCATGTAATATTGTCGAGGTATCTGCCAAGATGTGTCCCACCCACAGTTTACAGTGTTACAGTGCTTTACACTGCAGCACCATCATAAATCATAGATTTGCATCTTATTAGCACTTTGCTTCTCTTCCATGTTTATTCATGGTATTGTTCCGAAACATCTCATGACCACTGTTTTGGTTCCGATTCCTAAAGACAGGGGAGGTGACATTTGTGATAAGTCAAATTATCGACCCATTGCTGTTGCGACAACTTTATCTAAAATTCTTGAAAGAGTTTGGTTGCACCGCTGTACGGATTCTCTCGTAACCACCGATAATCAGTTCGGCTTCAAGCCTAATCATAGTACAGACATGTCAATTTTTATCTTGAAAGAGACTCTCAACTATTATAAAAAACATAATACCCCTGTGTTTGTTACTTTCATGGACGCCTCTAAGGCCTTTGATTACGTTAGACATGACATTTTATTTGAAAAACTTTCAACTAGAGGCGTACACCCATATCTTATTAGAGTACTGTCATACCTTTATAGATATCAGGACTTTGTTATCAGATGGAATGGGTGCCTTTTTGAACCATTCCATTCAATAAACGGGGTTAAACAGGGAGGCATTACATCGCCGATACTCTTCACTGTTTATTTAGATAATCTTAGCAAATCACTTGCTTCTCTACCGTATGGTTGTCTCATTGGTGACTTTAAGATCAATCATCTGATATACGCAGATGACCTTGTTATTTTTTCCACCGGTTCTTACGGGCAGCAAATGTTAGTAAACGCTTGTGGTCATTATGGCAACGAATGCTCAATACTCTTTAATGAGAAAAAAACTGTATGTATGTTAATACAACCGAATGTAAGGAAGCTGCGACAAGCTCCGATATATTTGAATAATAGAATGCTTAACTATGTTTATGTGTATAAGTACCTTGGACACGTTATAACTTCTGATCTAAAAGATGACGATGACATTCAAGCTCAGACTCGCCTGTTTTATGCGAGAGGCAATGCTCTTATTCGAGATTTTAAATTTGCATCGCTTTCAGTTAAAATCACCTGTTTACTGTTTTCTGTGATGTCCCTTATTGTACGTATCTTTGGTCTAATTTTTCTGTAAATGTTTTTAAGACAATGAGAAAAGCTTTTTATCAGGTTTATCGTAAATTGACAGGTTTCACATACAATCATGTGCAAAGTAACAGCCTTTTGCTTGTTAACTTATCGATTTTAACATTTGACGAACTGTTTAGAAAAAAGTCAGTGGGTTTTCTCAGTAGATTGCATATCTCTGATAACCCCCTTATTTCAGCAGTTCTGAATTTTTCCATTTTCACATATAGTAAATTATGGAAAAACTGGTGTAATTGGATTTTTTAACTCCTTTTCTGTCATTTACTTTTTATTTTTCTGTTTTTGTATATGGATTATTATATCTGAAATAAACAATAATAATAATAATAATAATAAAGAAACGCAAGAAAAGTCCAAAATCTCACATTCTACGAAGACAACACGTTAAAGAACAGGATAAATATAAGCGACCATTTCGAAGTTCGGCCCAACAGATGGAGAAATCCGGAAAGACGAGTTGACATTAAGCCATGGCATCGACTAAATTTTATTTTTTTTAAAACTTTGTTAGTTGACACCTGAGAGGGGGACATTGATGCTAGTATTCACATCGACTTGATGGGCCACTACAACTACGACTTGGCGTACGATGTGGGCCATTTTTATGGAGATAATTTGCATGCTAAATGCACCCACACCTGGAGTTCTTAGTGCCAAATGAATTGGATGCGCATCGCAGCTCATTATTACGTAAACTGGGTCGTTTGATCCTATCGGCAAGGTTAAAAGACGTACGTTTATCATGTTTATGTTTGGAAGTAATTCTTCGTGCGTCACTGCAATATATTAAGGTAGAACGCGCCTCGGGGACAGAGAGTCGGACGCTCAAATTTCTACAATTCTTTTCTGATCTACCTCTTGTGGGGGTTCATTTTAAAGCTCTTGGAGAAAGAAAAACCTTAACCTGTTTAGTTTTTCGAAAATCCAAAATTTAATCTCCCATAGTGCTAACAAGGAATGGCGGCCATGTTGAATTTCAAATATCGCAAAATGTTGGCTAATTTTTTCCCTAGTTCCAAACTTTGCACGGTGACCCCCGATTTTTAATGTTGATTTTGTCAGAGAATGGTTGAAAGTTTCATCCAGGAAAGTTTGAGCAAAAGTTTAAGTCTTTCACTTTCGAGGCGCATACTACCTTAAAGTTCATCCCAGGAAATTTTTCTGTGAAGTGAAGCTCAAAGAAGTAGAATCACCTGTGTGAAAATAGTCCAGTTACAATCATTTAATTGACTTTTGAAGTGATGGTTTTCGACATTTGGCGTGTTTATTCTGTAAATAAATTACTGATATTAGAAGACAGCTGTGCATGTTAAATGTTTCATATCAAGATAGCAGTTTTAATATGAAAATAATCGGGAAAGTTAAACAAAGGCTATTTACAATATCTAAGCCTATGCTCTCATTTTTAAAACTTTTCATGGAAGCGATACGCTAGCTGCTGCCACTACATTACAGGCGATTACGTTCGCCTTTGAACGCCAGTTTTCACTAGGCTTGATAATTCGACCATAAATTCTACACATTTTTGTTTTCCATTCTGAGCACAAAGTGCGATATTATGAAAGCTAGCAAATAGGCAACATGTTAGTTGCCTTATACTTGACTAGTGACTTTACAGTAATTCCATCAAATGCAACTTGAGCGTCTTCTTTAATGTTTATTTTTATTTCATCTGGTATAAGATACAGTAAATTATGTCTAGTAAACGTTACAGCATTGTCAATGCATGGTTCCCGCTAGGGATATTGTTCCCAGTACATCTTCAGCGATGAAAAGGGCGCCATCTTGTGAGCGAATAGATATAAAACCGAGAAGACATGTATTTAGATGATAACGATAATAACGGCGATCAACTACACCAGATGACCATTTATATTCCTGTTCCACTTAACCTCCTGATAAAATATTTAGAATTTCATTAGTAATTAGACTGTAATCATCGTGCAGACGATAAGCAAACGATAAGTCACGTACAAGTCATCCAAACATCATAGAACAATAGTTTCCTTTTATCTGTCGCTGAAATTGACCATTCCTCCATGCATGCTTCGACCGCCTTCTCTCATAAACAGGATCTGGAATGTGGAGGACCCCCTCCCTCCCCCACCACTGCCATCAACACAGCAACGAGTCTTTAATTTATATCACGTTTATATTACAAGGCACTTGTTTCATGATGTCCTAACTTTCCTTGCGATTTAGTTCAACCGTTCACCAACTCAGTCACAAATCCAAAAACCAGATGTGGATATTTTGTATTCGTCCGAAACATTTTCCGTTTTCAGACCGGATAAAACACCTTTCAAATCAGAAGAACAAAAACATTATATAATTCAGACTTTCCGATAAAGCACTTTGGAAACGATAGATTCCGAGACGCCAACTTAAAATCTGACAATCACGCTCTAAAGGGAGATGACAAAATATATGATTTTACAGGAACAAAGGTTCATCGATCCCAATCTTTGTTCTCCGTTTACTCTTAAGCGTCTACCATAAATATCCTCAACAGCGTGACGACTATTGATGATTCATTATTTTCATGAATATTTGATTTTCTCATACTGTTGACGGATGCAGCCTTTTATTGTAGTCGTCATTTATTCTGACGTGAACGTTCTAGCGACAAGATATCAAATGTTGTCTCTGTGGAAGTGAAACAAGAGTACGCCAAGACAGTATCCGTTCAATGCTACGGCGTTATATACTGAACGTATATCGTTTGGAGGAACGTTTTCTGCGATACAAGTGCATGACTTTGATACAATTATACGTTATGATAACATTTGCCGCGCATCGCCATGTACTGATGACCAGGACATTGTACGCCGTCCCCTTTTCTCAGACCAGTCAATTCTGTCCCAGTTAAGAAGAGGTCAAGGGTCAAAATGCAAAACTCTATCAAATACGTCACTCAGGTGTACCAAACGATATGATAAGCGATGCACACTGTTTTTAAACCCATTTTGCAACAGTACTGAAAGGATATTCCTAAAAGGAAGGCACTGGAAAATAGCCAGGATACTTGCTAGGGTTGCGTTGATTTGTAATGAGTGAAATATGCGTACATTTAGTGGCGTTAGTTCATTTACACACAATGTCATACTCGTTGAGTTTACGTATAAATTATAAAAAAAACCGTGCAGCTTGACCACGTGACACAAGGCCGTCCTCAGTTAACAGCACAACATGTTTTCTCATTTCACACTATCATAGTATTTCACTCAACTTTGAACGTGAATTACGATTAAAAATTCTAAGTTTTGCAGCATTTATTGATCTTTTTCATGTGTTGTTTTGGAATTTCCATGACGGAACCTACAGTTATTGCTCAAATCAACTTTGACACAAAGGCGAACGGAGTCCGTCGTTTGAGTTCGCCCTTGCGACGGCGAATTTCCAGCACAGTCCTGAAAGAATGTTTTTTAAAGATAACAATTATGGTTTCAGTAAAGCAAAAAGGTCGAATGATCCTTCTTTAGTAGTGAGACTGTTCTGCTATACACATAGGTAACTATTGATTTTACAGAACAGAGGCATATTACTTTAAAATGTTTCAAATGTGAATAGACTAGAGATACAGTGCTGGTGTACAGCGGAGAGGGATTTGAAAATGAACGTGTACACCAAAACGAAAACTTAGAAGTAATTTTACAAGAAGTGATATAAGTGTCGTAAGAGACGAGACATGCGTTTCACAATTCATGAAATGTTTTTATTCTTTGCAAAGTTAATTTAGACGAGAAAAGGGCACATATCATGGAGAGATAGAACACTGTTAGCAACACAGAAACATTCTGTATGAAGACATGAAACGTTGAAGACACCACACTTTTTTCTGTCTCTCTGTAATTGCTGATAAGTTGCAGTAATGAGACTGTCGCATTATTTGTGGAATATCTAACATTGGCAACTAAAAGTCTAACTTGCAGAGTAGATTTTTGTCTTCAGTGGTCCGAGAATTATCTCCAATTTGATTAGAAAAATTTAGTTTTATTTTTAGATCTCAAGGACATGGTGCTTGAGTTTGTCTATATGCCTACGTTTAGCGTCCACGACTTGATCAATGCATACGTGTACGCTAATACATGCAATATTGATTAAGCTCTGACAATTGTCCCAAAAAAACATCGTTATGAATTCCATGATCACTACTTAGTCTAAGAGCTAATGATATTTCGACTTAATTGCTTAGCAAAATGAAATCTAACCTATTCATACATGCATTTTTAACCAATATTTTCCTTATAGTATCAGGGAATACCGTGTAATCAATGAGAAATTCATCAGCCCCACGATGATGGTAATGATAATAAAACTTGTTAAAGGGATGTCGACCTAACATTAGCCCCTCTTTTTTAATTTTCGTAATTACAGCGAAACAATTACGCCTAATGCCCGGGAGAAATTAATCTGTTTCAAATGCATTGCGCCGGTAAACACAACACAGGGGACATTTTCCCTCAATATTGTATTCTTTAAAAGAAAATATGTACACTAAGTGTCGACAAGACCTGTGTGCAAAGGCTCTTGAAATGCTATGAAAGGCTACAGTCCGAATCAGGCAAGTACATTATCGGTGGCTTTTCTGACGTTTGATTCGCCGGATATCGCCACGGGAAGAAGGGCGCCCCCTTACAATTCTACTCTTGCTCATTTCCTCATGTGTTGCAAAGCGTTTTTGTTTTTAACCACTCGTGCATTCAATAGCCACCTGTTTCTTTATTTCAGCACGCTACTTAAATGGCTGTTTAATTTGAAAAACTGGTAATTAATTGATTTACTAAATGAAGTCTAATCGGCGTATCATTCAGTAATTTCCTATTGTCAACTGGAAAAACAATAGCTAGGAACTCCTATTATCCCATCGGTTATCACAGCGGAATTAATTTTGTATCGTCGCCTGTTGAGTCGGTTGAAAGCAGCTGACACCAACAAAAGATGATTAAAACCCTCTTTTTTCAGCCAGGTTGGCAGAAGATGACACTTTAAATAACAAAACGACTCGCTGGAACTCGCTGGTACTTTCTTCATCACTTATTTATTCCTCATCAGAACAGTCCATGTTGGTTAATTCACAGCTTTCACAGTGAAGTCAGATATGCTGGCCTAATATTTCCCAGATGATATTCCATATCTTGGATGTGTCAATTTAAAAAGAAAAGACGACCGTGCTGCGAATATCAAATAGACCCCGTTTATTTCCTTTAGTCCTGTATAGCCGTTACGATTAATGTATTCAAAGTTTTAATACACCTATACGATCCTATTCTTTCTTTTTTTTTCAAATATTGAGGCTTTTCATTAATGTACAGCTTTTGCTTTGGTGTGCCTTTACATCTTAGCTCTGTTTTCGGTCTATTGTCCACGTATATGACTTTTCTGATCAGCTCTCTCTCTCTCTCTCTCTCTCTCTCTCTCTCTCTCTCTCTCTCTCTCTCTCTCTCTCTCTCTCTCTCTCTCTCTCTCTCTCTCTCTCTCTCACCGATATGCAATGATCTGGGTTTCGTTTCTGTCTACATCACATATCAGAAATCCCTCGTCAGTCCTCGCTGGGTCTGTCATTGTCTGTGTTTAATGTTCACAGAAAACACACAACATTTGCAAAGTCATCATTGCATGTCCCAGAGGTTCCTGGGCGAATTTTCATTTGTTTATACATATTAGGACCACGTAGCTTTTTACATATGTCTGTCCGTGTAATTAACTACTCACGACTTGTATACTTATCGTGACTGGTCTTTCGCTGTGCCTTTGTTTCCCATTTTGCTTCTGACTATTTCGATTAATTAATGTCTCTTTGCAAAAAATAATCAACCTATCGTACGATTAATGTAGTTTTACCACGATGGAGTGTTTTCTGAACGTTGTCTACATTTTCCCATCACTTTATATCGATCTGCTGCATTAACACGTCCTCATTGGAAACACGCATGTCTGTATGTTTCCCTTTCTGACATCACGTTTCTACCTTATTCATTTATCCATTATTATTTTTCTCTCCATTTCACCGTCGTGCAGCTATCTATACTTCCTCGTCTATCTACGTAAAGATGCTGCTGTCGTTTTTCACACACTGTCGTCAAACAAGTCCTTGTCCTCAGTTCTTCTCTTTCCGTCCTTCCCTTTATCTCCATCTGTCTGGCTGTCTGTCTGTCTGTCTGTCTGTCTGTCTGTATGTCCGTCTGTACAATTCTAAATACGTGACGTCTTGCAACCGACAGCATATCAAAGTAACAATTGACAGTCTTTATTGTGTAGAAGCGTCCCATTACATTTTACAACATGTGATAAAAACACGTTTTGACATAGTATGAAAAAAAAACGTTAGTAATATTTGAAATATTAGTTGAAAGTTACATCTTTGGACAAAGCTGTCACGGTTAGGGGACTTCTGTGAAATTAAAACTGTATAGGGCGGCTTCCCATTGCATAGGTACATGCTTATTACTAGTTTTTACAGTTTGTTAAAATCACAAGACTGTGCGGCGGGAACAAAAAGATAAAAGTCACGAATCTAAAACCAAATATGTATAATAAAAATTATGTCTATGATATAGAAATAAAATATAAAAAAATGTTTTAGGTTACATAAAAAAACGAAAGTATACAGATTAGCAGATATAATTTAAAACGAAAGATACTAAGTATCGTTCGAAGAATGTTAAGTCCTGAGTATCGATATAGTATCATTGTACTTCCCTTTCACTTCGAAAATATAATTGGTAGAACCGCACAAAATAACAAAGATAGCATATTTTTCTGTAATTAATTAATAATAGGTCGATTCTACTTTTCACGGTGGCAGCTGAGCTAATGTGATAAAACAATATTATGCTAGTCTGGGGGATTGAACACTTCCTTCCGAGGTCTGAAGGTCATCATTTGCATATATTTTGAAGTGAAAGAGAGTCAAAATACAGCAGGAATGCTCTTTCGATGACGTCACATATATATACAAAAGAAAAAACGTTTTAAACTGTTTTAACAGTCAGGTAAAAACGACAACTGTACGTAAACTCTAAGAAATAAACTTAAGACAGGATTATATTTTTGCGTTGCTCATCAGGGTCATTTGGACCTCAAAGAATTGTGTATAATCAGGAGATGTTATGAGTGTTGGTTGAAATAAAAATAAAGTATAGTTTTTCGGTTGGGATAGTAATGCTCAGTATTAGATTATTGATTCCATATAGGCTGCCATTATTGATATCAACCTCTATTAAGCCGATGCTTGTATAGTATGATCGTTTCTCATGGAATTGCTTGCTCACACAACTGGTCATCGTAAACCACATCACTTATAATTCAAAACCAAGTTCAACTTTACTAAACGCAAAAATGCATAAGTACATATCTGTCTCTCACATTAGTTCTCCTTTATAATTTATAAATTGCTGATACCACTGTCAAATTCCTGTACATTTTTCCGGGTTAAATCTGGGTTTTTTATGCCAATGTTATGATCTCACTTTCAATGTCAAATCCTTGCTAAAGTGGTCGAATCTGTGCTTTAATATCTACTCTTGATGCCATTGTCCTTCTCTTCACTTCTGGTTCTCCTAAAACTGAAATTGGTCCTTGATACGTTTTTGGTTGTGTTTTACGGCAATACTCGATAATGCTGTGTTTTTGATATATATCGCAGATACGAAATCCACAGAACCCCTCCCGTCATATTGAAAAATCTCCAAAAAAACAACAGAAAGATAACTTTTTAAAATCAAAATGAAAGTAACAGATAGAAGTATATACTGGTATAAAACAAAATATTTTTTTTTTCATTTTTCAGCTTCATATTTCTCTCTTTTGGATAATACTCCCCTTGCTTCGCGGGGGATTAGCAGACTTGCTTTATATCGTAATCTCCTTCCACTTAAAAAGCTCTCTTCCATCATCATATTGTACATTGCACCTCGTACAAGTTAGTTTTGTATTTATAAACTACTTTGAAAATTTAAGTACATTACAACGGTTACGTCACTGTTGTGGCAGTGAAGACGCCTAGACCATCATTTCAGTAGAAGCCGTTTGCGCAGTCTCAAACTTGAGGTAATTTACATAATAAAATAATTTTAATGTGAGTTAAAACTTTTTTTAAAAAAAGTCCAAGATAATGATAGAGCTCTGTAAGATGGACTTAAAACGTTCGGTTAAAATGTATATGTTTTTAAAAAGTCGATTTATTGTACATGTTGAAATGCCTAGATTAATTGAAATATATGCGATCAGGTGGGTCAAAGTTGAAACATAATGATTGGCAGTTTCAGTATTGTCATGCTGGATTTGATTTGATTGGTCGCAAAATTAGTACAAGCTACGGCAAGAAAGATTTGGCATTAGGTCTGAATGTACTACGCATGTGCCACGTAGAGCCCTGCTTTGTCACATGGTGTATACCCCTCGGTTACTAAGGACAAGTGTGAAAGCCAACGACGAAATTTTCTTCACCGCTTATAGGAGATGTGGGTTACTTTAATATTGTGGAGATCGTGTTGATCGAAGTATGTCCGGTTAGAGATTTGTGCCAACGGTATTTGAATGAACATTTTCATATGGACAGCAACACTGACGAACGGAAGTCCCTGTCGTCAGCAGGTAACTCCACGTTGCAGCACTCAATGCACATGGTAGTCCTTTATTGCTATATCACATTCTGTTCACCTGATCATGAGCAAGTTCTATCTGAAACAAAATTCAAACAAAAAGGAATAAAATTTCTTAGTGTGGAAGGCACTGGGTGGAATTCATTCTGCATTCTATTTGATAAGTGGCAAGTAATCACGCCCTCTGGCGCCGAGCTGTAAATGAACGAATTTAGAAATAATGTGTCATTTCCGTGGCGCGGGGACACTTGTACGAAACTATTTCCAAGTCATTTGTAGTTTTAATCCAAATGCTGCCTCGGATATTTCGCTGTCTGCATTATCGTCTCCAGGGGGCAAGTCTGCCCTTTAAATGTCCTTTCGCCAATTACAAGTTTTGAGAATAAATGGCCGACTTACTCAGTAGCCCAGGTGATCCATATCGCGACCATGCATCACTGTAGTGACTTGACATGCTGGACATTGAAGAGTACTGCGCATGCGTATATGGGACTGATGAAAACTGTGATGAATAGTCGGTTGCTGAAAAAGGACAAAAAGGACAAAATTAATGCAAAGTCGCTTTTATGAAGCCGTTTACCATATTGTAACAATGGGGTAATAATACCGAATCATCATAAGATTCATTTTCAAATACGTAAAGATCAATATTTAGAAATATTGAAACCTTACGGTATTAGAATGGCACTTCTCGGCTACTGTAATGCAACGTCTCGAATGTTTCCACGCACAATATCGGGCAAACAAAATAGCTTACCTTCTCTGCCAGAGTACGTTCCCGATCCCGGCGGCAAGACTAACGGTGGGACTAATCCGGACATTGTGCTGGCTGGATAGCCGCTCTGTGGCGCTGTTGGTGCGACAGGTGGGTAACCGTGAATTGCACTCATATCTCGTGTTTGTCCTACAAAAGTCACAAATTCACCAGGTTAATGACGTCATTCCCTTCCGCCTTCACATTCTTTACCTTTGCGCCCCAACATTTCTCATATTTGTATTATCTGTGAATACGCTTTCAGTTAAATAAAATCTCTACCCGCAGTAAATTTGGTAAATCGTTTAGACGTTACATTGGACGTTGCATTTTTAATATCATAATATCATTTTATCATCATCATCATCATCATCATCATCATCATCACTGACTGGGGTCGGTGAAATCCTGCATTTCTCGGACGGAACTGCCACTAAGCAGATTTTTGACATAAACTATATTTGTTTGTTTGTTTTGTTTTTTTCATTTGTTCTACCTCATGTTACACCTTTCTCTCATGCTGGCTCAGTCTATTTCGTTCTATCACCTCGTTCCCGGTCACTTTTTTCTGTGATTGTCTCTCGGTGTCTGTTCCCTCACCGTTTCCGTCTCTGTTGCTACCCAGTATGTATGTGTCTACCTCAATCATGATATCAGTTTAAGCCAATCGCTCTCTCTCTCTCTCTGTTATCTTTCCTCTTTTAAGCAGATATAAATTACTGTGTCTACGTTCGCTTTTTCGTCGTTACCGCTGTACCAAAAATAGAAATGGTCAGGTACCTGAGTACTGTCCAAAGCCAGGATTGTTCGGTGCTAGCTGTGACAACGACGACCTTTCACTCATGTAACCTGACACGTTGTTTGACACGACCGGTTGAAGAACTGTGAGCGTTGTTGAACCAGGTGTACCGCCGCCTGTTTGGGTCGGCTGTGGTGAGTTATTGCCTGTGAGACATGGACCTGAAATGAACATATATTACATACGGTCAGATTGACTGTCGTCTGCAACCTGGGCAATACCGGCGATAAATCTTGCTCCCTCCTTACTCGTCTTGAGACTTGCTGTTGCGAAATTACAGTGAATCTAGCCAATGTTCATTTACAAAACATGCCGAGCGCAGAATCCTAGAAGGACTATTGCCGCGAATTTTGGAATAACACTGTCATTCTGGGTAGAATTAGGGCTTTGCCTTCTACATTACTTTGACCACTGCAATCACGAACATTTGAAATATAGTTTCTGTGACAAATAGGCAAGTAGACTCACTGGCATTGTCGAAGATTTAAAATAGGAAGCTCATAGATATAAATGTCCTGGGAAGCCAATAAATTTACGCTCAAAGGAGACCTAACAATTTCCGGACTGACCTGTTTGATATGAAGGGGCTACATTATGGCTGTGTTGTGGTGAATTAACCATGGCGCCGTGGCCATGTCCGTGGCCATGTCCACTGTGCGCATGCACCAACGGAGATTTGGATTCCTGTAGCATAGAAACCGGTGTGAGAGGCGCCAGACTGGAATATTCATTTACACCGGGCTGTGAAATAAAATGAAGAATGAGAAAGTTTACTAATTCTGACCCTACATCGGTATAGTAGAACAATAAAATTAAATACTTCACTTGTCGTTACAAAAATGAATTCAGCATCACTCTCTTTCGTTGCTCGGCTTCCTGAATTACGGTTTTTTTATAGACCGTTAAAATATTCAATGGTGATAAGTAAGTTTCATTCCTTTGAAAGAGAACCAAACTATACCTATCAGTTTTGAAAGAGCCAAAATGTAACCTGAACGTCAACTTGCCGATAGTCTGAATGTGTTTCCATATTGTGTCTCATTGAAACGTGTTAATGCCGAAAATCCTACATTTTCGTCCCAATTAAACTTTCGTTCTTCCCAGACCTAAGGCTGAAATCAGAGAACAGTTTAGAATTCATGTATGCTACTTGCCCCCACCTCTGTCTTCGTGATGACATCGTCTCTTCCATAGCCCGAATCTGAGTAGTGATTTCTGTCGAACGCCTTTTCCAGAGCCTCAATCTGTTCGGACGTGTACGTCGGCCGGCTTCGTTTTCGATCGTGTTCTTCCGGTGGGCTGAGAGTACCGTTGGAGGTGTTGTCGTGGTGTTCTGCAAGCAGAAGGGATTGCTCATGAGATTCCCAGCCCTGATAGCGTTTCAATGTTAGCCTGATGCGCCTGACACTAGCGTCGTGACTCCTCGGTGCTCTTTCAACTTTATCTCACATATTCCGAGCGCATAATGTGAAACTGTAACGTTTCCAAGATAAGTCACAGCGATATCTAGTTCAGCACTGCATGCTGCAGCTTATCAACAGAAAAATGAGATAATTGTACCATATGACTTTTATATTAATAGCTTTCTTAATTCCTAAACGTTTTCAATTCTCAATTCCCTATCACAGTGGGCGAGTGTTATCCACACATTCTACGTACAATGCACCATAAGACTTATTATACTTATACTTATATGTATATAAATAACTACACAATATATATATATATATATATATATATATATATATATATATATATATATATATATATATATATATATATATATATATATATATATATATATACAGATGTCCTCGTGGGAAATTACAGTGCCCTATGCTAAAAGCAGAGCGTCATAAACAATAATAACAAATTACTTCACGTACAATAATGTCTGTTACTTAAGTTTCATGCATCCTTCAATCATTAGTATATAACTGTATATAACTATAACTATATATATATATATATATATATATATATTATATGACTATTTATTACACCGTTTTTGCATATAAATGATATATATGTGAGAGTGAGAGAGAGGGGGAGGGAGGGAGGGAGAGAGAGAGAATGGCGAACGGACGGAATTGCATTAGTGCATCATCTTGAATTTAAAAGAATTTGGTGCAATTAAATTATTTTGATGAAGGACCTTTCCTGAAGGACTATGTGTCCACCCTATCGTAATTGCAAAATAGCCTAGATTAATAGCCCTACGATCGAATTCAAGTGTTAGTGACCAACCATGGAGTTTAATGTGCTGAAGTTAAATGATATGAAGATTGCTACGGGTATTCACAATTTGCACATTACTGATCGAAAACCACTGGAAAATAGGACACGTGTGAGTGTTGACTTGTCAGGAAAAAAATTTGATTTAGGACGCCTGTTTTCTTTGGGGTGTTGATTGAAAAGGTTTATCTGTGATTTGAATTTCCAACCATCGTAGTAATTCTCCCCTCTTTAGCGGATCCCGAGGATTGGACACGCTTGGCTTATCCACTGAACTTGGTTATTAGCCGGTTAATTTGAATAGTCGGAGCAAAGCGATACCTGGGATGACAACCTTCACAGATTGATCGCCGCATCACATGCTGCACTTTATCTGTCAGAACGAAGCCTAAATGGACACAGTTGTCGATTGCATCACTCTCTCCCGCATCAGATTTGTCAGAAGTCCCAGCTATTTTTTCTCGCGTTCGTAGCTCTCTTCTCCCTATCTCCGGAAGTGATATAGAGATCGGCGAGATTTCGATATCGGTTACTTCTCTATAGAAACCCGAAACAGAAGGTAAATAAACTGCTTTTTGTCAATGGCTAGGTAGCAGATATGAAGTTTACACGAGCAGGCACAATTTGACGTTCCTCAAATAAAAAACTTTGAAATCGAGAAAGCCCAGTGGATATTTTCACTTTATTGGTTTTGGAAATCTTCTGAGCGGACGGTAAATAGAGCGGTGTCTCTTTCCTCCAGGGATCTCATAAAATGGTCCAAGGGCACTGTTCTCTGGACTAACTTACCAATCTAAATGAGTGGTGTGTTTCACAGGGAGCTTGGAAAAACATTAGTTGGCCATGCCTAATAAATTTGATACGCTCTCGACTGATGCATGTAAGTACTTGGTAGTGCCTGTGTCACGCAATTTGTTCAGTCACATTGCATTAGGCGTGGATCAAGGAAACACGGACCAGACTAAATTACTGTTACAAAGAAGCGTACGATTTGTCATAGAAACGACTTTTCCGAAAATTAATATCTGCGGATATTTTGTCTGGTGTAATTCGTTACATGTTACTAGCTCTTCCCTGAGATCGAGTGCGCCATGACAAATTGTCGGTACACTGAGCAGGCGGCCATTGCTGTTTAAAGTTGACAGCCAGAACCAGTGAGAATGGACTTTTTTCCCCTCGAAGGATGTATGGAGAGGTCAAATTATTTTTGTGAGACGTGTCCTAAGAATTGTGGATCAACGGTGGCAACGTCTTCATCTGTGTGAAGCACAGCCTGGCTTGACCGTACCCGCTTTAATTTGATTTCATTCGATCACTATTAAGACCTCATAAACAAGTCGCAGTGGCGAGAAAATTATGAGTATTTAGAGATAAATTGTAAACATTTTCGACATTGTTGCTGATCTGTTTTATTCATCAAGAAATCGACATTGACAGGAGAGTCTTGACATGGCGTTCAACATCGGGTCAACAGTTTCCAAAGAGACTGCAGCAGCCATCGTCGGAGGTCAGACAATCATCGCTGACCATCAAGATTTTTTTTCAAAATCCGGCACCGAAGCGTTTAATCTCCGTGGGGAGAGTACAGCAAAACTGACTGTTTTTATTTGTCCTGGTGTACTAACATTTTGATAGGGAATAGGGGCGGCGCGTTTATCTAAATCAAAACCATATACGCTAGTTTATTTGTGGTATCTTGATCCACTGGGCTAAGTCAATGAAGAAATCCAATACCGAAGTATGCGATCGTGTTGTGCTCCTTGAGAGTTTTGTATCAAACCTTTGTAACTCTTAAATTGAGCTCATTTGTATTCTTTGACTTGCAGTTCTCACTCAGTACCTGAAAACTCCCTCGGCAAATATTTCAATTTTCGCAACGAAAAGACAAGGCGCGTTGTTTTAACCTTTCCCACTGCAGCAAATAAATTTCAACTTTCAAAGATCCATGTGTATTGTCACTGGTTTTGACGTTTGATCAGCTTCAAAAGAGATTACCGCTAATTTATTAATATAATGAAAAAAAAATCAAAGTATTAACAACAATATGTTTACAGTATTTTTTTCTACGGAGTAGGCTGGGGTGCATGAACGGCGCTCCAAAAAAGTTTTTTCAAAGTTCTTGACTGCGGGTCTCAGTCGGAACATACGCACAAACTTGTTTCTTTCTGCTTTAACTTTGCCGTGGTGTTCACGTGTTAAGACGCGTTACTGATTTCAAACAACATGGGCCATATTGCGGAATCGCGAAACTTTATATAACAAACAATCGCACTCGCTATTAATATCGATGAGTATCTGAGTTTGAAAAAACTCGCCCTTAGCACAGTCGCCATCGTGTTGAAATTTAGCCGATATATGAGGTGTCGCATAGCGACAGATGTTAATGCAATTGAAATGATTGGATTTCTGCTCGCCATCGATTTTGTCAGACTGAAATTGGATACAAAAATCATCAGACGCTCGCCCACAACTTTTTTCCCAAGTATATACCGATCGCAGTCATATCCCACTGCGCTGATCAGATCGAATCGGATAGTCAACTGGCAATTTCAAGTGCGGTAGTTTGAAAATTGTGAATTCGATTCCGGACAAAAAAAGTATGTGTTTTCACACATGTTAACAACTTGATCCGGTTTATGATGGAGCGATTATGGACATAAGTAGCGTTAAATCAAACGAGTTGGGCGATATCACGTTAGCTTAGCCGCTCCAATCATCCACTTCACCGGCCTTCTGCTATACTATGGCGCGTTCGCGACACGTCATACTGCCGGGACACGTGGATCCCAAAAAACGGCAGACTTCCAATTTTAAAATACAAAATAAAAAGCCAAAACGTAAACTTTGGTAAGTAAGCTATAAATTTGCCCGAGCGACGGGTACCAGCCCGCCCCTGGAGAGATGGGCTGCATGCGTGGTCATAAAAATGCAGCCGTATTGGTGTAGCAGTCTCGCAGCGAGTGATGCTGGCCAGCTGTTCGCAGGTTTTTTAACCTTAAAGCCGGGTACACTTGAGCAGTTTTGCTTTTTCCGTCGACCAAATTCTCTAGTAGAATTTAAGCAAACTTTTTTCGAGCGCACCGAGCTCTTCAATAAAGACTCTGACAAAATCTGCGCCACTTGCCGAAACGGTTACATATTCAGCTGATAAACACAGGTTTGAGAATTTTTGATCATCTGAATGTACATTTCAGTTGCAAATCGCAATCGAACAAGGCTATGGAGTTGTTCTTTTCCAACTCCGGATGAAACTGCGCTTAGCCTTTGCGTTGTCATACCGTGATCTTTCCTGTTGCCGTGAGTTCAGCAGCTCTATAGATTGTAGTGTACAACTTCACTCAAACACTATACGCGGGTGTTTCGCTGAGGTCCAGCTAGCTACAAGTCACAAAGATCCAAGGGTTTCTATCAATACCTGTAGTTTTGACTTGGAATATAATTGATGGTGTCAGTTGGTCCCCTACTTGATGGTATTATTGTAGGCTTTCCACATACCTATCTTTATTGGTATTCCAAGCTATGTAATGGATACGTAAATGTATTATTCCGAGAGCTCTACAACACTTAATAAGTCAGGCTACGAACTGAAAGGCACACTATCGATCCCCAGCCTGCCCTGGGGCCAATCGGCTCACATGGCCTTGGGCAACCTTAATGTTATAAGCGACGGGCTGTTTATCCAAGTTCCACAGTTCTGGCAGATAGTGGTTCTACGGTAGAATTCGAGTTGGCAAAGTTTGCCTGGTACCACTCTGTATCATGCACCCTGTTCAACCCGACCGTAAACTGTTCGCTAACCGCTGCACACGTTGAGGTTCAAGTTTATCCCTGTGTCACCTCCCTCCCCTAAGATAATCAAAACGTAATGAAAGTCGATATTTCTGTCTTCAGTGATTCATATTCTTAGATTAACATACTAACATTCAGGATCCAATGATATTCTTTCTACTTATTTAATTCCGACCGAAACATTAAATTTTAACGCATGGAGTAACGTTTGCGATGCGACATTGATCAGGTACAAAGGTTACATCTATTTCAAGCGAAATATAATTTTGAACTAATATGCAGATGTTTGTATGAATTAGATGGACACGTACCGTCAATTATCTCAGAAGAGGGTGAAATGAACGCTATCAATTGAAATTTGAAAATTGCAATACAATGGCTCTTATACGTGAAAGCGCATGGTCATTTTGGCGTTTGTATTTTATCATTATGTGGAAAATGCCTTATTGATATCAATAGAATATGCATCGTATACGCTCATGATAATTTCACATTTGCTTTTTTAAAACTGGAATTTCTTAATAGTGCTGGTGCTTGGAAGGAAAACTCACTCTGATACGTGTAATAAATACGACTAACAAGGCAAAAAAAATTATGACACATGAGTTCGTTGTCATATGTACACATAAAAGACGGTTTTTTGTTGGCTTGATGTTGTTGGACTCTGTCCTGTCGTGATAGCGGCAGTGTTGTCGTTCATTACACGCAGCAGGATTATAATTACATGGTTGTGGAAATTCCTAGTCGTGAGATGAAAATTGAGTCGCAGCTTGCTAATGCCTTCCTAGTAATGAATGAAGGCACGGCGTCTAGATTGAAATGCATTGGGCGAGTCTATGAGCACAGCAAACATCGACACGCTCTGATGGCTACCAAAGAGCAAAGCAAACTTGATTAAAGGCGCTTGGCATGAAACTTAGTATCCGATAATTTGAATGAAAGTTGAACAGGGAATAGAATCAAGCAGCGCTCAGGAATCGGGAAAACCCTCGACGATGATAAGTCATCGGACCGGCGATACGGTCAGAAAAATCGTATTTGGATTACATCTTGCTGTGGGAAGATTCGACGTATATGTTTTACATGATCTGGCATTTATACGGTATAAGCTGCCTTTGTATTGCCCTTTCCAGGAGGCTTTACGATTTCCAAACAAGTTTCAAATTGTTTTTTAAAAGGATCGACTAATGTGTGTGTAACCGATCCTTTTTAAACAGAAAAGTGTGGTTTAATTCAAAAGAGAGAGAATTATCTCGAATTATGATTCTCGTACGTTGGCTACAAGTTGGATCTCTCAAATCATCTAGTTTTTTAGCAGTAACGAAACAGAGTTACTTTTGTTCCTTGACTGAATTTAACCGTTATAATCGCATTGTGTTCAAAAAAAAAGATAGTTTCTTTCGCGTCCATTTTTTCAATTTCAGAGCGTTTATGTTAGCCTTGTACGATAAATTCGTCAATTCATTTCAGTCACCGGACTATTGTCCGAGGCCATTTCGTGTCTTTTATTCAAGATAGTCTCAAAATGAATAGTGTTATTTCGCTCGGACAGGTCACAAAAACGTCTGACTTCAGCATCCCGAGGGTGCAAGAACTGCCGGACCCCACACGAGGGAATGGCTGACACACACATACACAAAATGGAAGCACTGTTTTTCTGTTCGGAGTCAAGTACAAGCTGAGCTCTGCCGACGAAAGGAAGACAACATGTACATCAACTGTGTAATTGCCATGCCCGAATTAATTAGATTCAGTAATGAACAAGTTAGAGGGGTGAGCTAAGACCGGGCTATGAATTATTAGAGAAACATAAACTAGGTCCAATGACTAATCGTGTTTCAATATACCACGAGACGTCCCGAGTGTAAACTAAGCGATCTACAAATTAGTTCTCCAGCTCCGTAAATTACCTTCGTGTTTTAAAATTAAGAATTTGATCGACTGTATAACTCTTTACCGCTTTTATATTGGAGGCGAAATTTACGGTGCATGGATCGGCGGTGGAATATGCAGGTTTTATTGAATATTTAAATTGGTGAATTATTACTCATCTCGATATTTTGGGGTTTATTTCAATGAAATGTACACTATCATTATTGCATTCATATATTTTTAATTAGATTACATTAATGTCCGTGACAATTTTGACAATGTGTTGTAAACAGCTTAGAGACACGGAATCAAATTAGAGCGGTTATTATGCGCCAAAAGGTGACCATAGTTGCCGTTGAGTTCAGTTTATCAACACGCTTTTGGCATGTCGCCGTCTAATGACATTTACAGTACTATCCAAAATAGTAATGCATTTTGGTTAAAAAAAATAGAAAAATAAAAAAATAGAAAATTCACACAACGAATTCAAAGGAAATATTAATCAGCTTAGTGGTTTGTATTTTTCTTAGTATATTGGATTTTTTTTACAAAATGTTCAAATAATTAAAGTATTTTCACCGATGTGGCCATGGAAACGATTTGCGCCAAGTCTAACGAAACGTGTAGACTATAGGTACACGGGAGTATTAAAATTTATTATCGTGTCATACTTTAAATCACCTAGGTATGCTGCGAATTAATGTTGACAAACTTTAAACTGCCCAGGAAATTTAATAATGGGCCGACATGCGGATGTGTGTCGGGCGTCGGAGCGAAAGACCGAAGTCGCTTTGGACATCTTGAAGATAACGCGCCCTGACAGGTAGGGCTAGTGTACGGAAATCGCTACTTATACAGAGGAGCTACAAGAATATCAATGATATGCTTAAATACAGATATCTTTAAGATTTGTAACATTACTAGACCAGAAGCCGGTCGTCTAGCTATACACCAAAGCCACCGACCAATTCCCAGCAGGAGTAAGTCGAATTTGTAAGGTCTCGCGAGAGTGCAATTTCACCATGCACGACTGCCTCGAATCATAAATGTACGCCATGAAAAAAGAAATGTTTGCAAAATTTGTTTTGTTCTTTCGTGAGTCAGTGCATGAAAAAAAATCTGGCTTGCGGGAAATATTAGCGACAAAATTAAGTTTGTGTAGACGGGTCGTGGTTTTTGCCTCGGACGCGACCATGCAGTTGTTCACAACACGCCTCCGACTGGGAGCGGTTTTCCTTGGATGTGCACCGAAATTTGCAAAACCTGAAAAGCATATTAAGCAACCTTTTATAAACACTATCGGCTCTTTGCAACAAAATTAACTGCTTCAATCTTCTTCAGACAAAACAAGGGTGACAGTTTGCCTTTATCTTTCCGAGGCCGGTGGCGACATGAAAATTGACTCATATCATCGCCTTTGGGGATGCACAAAATAAGGCCCATAATGTGAAGACGCAATAACCATCAAATTGTAGGGAATCAAGCGCCGTATATTGTGTGATATATGCTGTTATTTTCAATAAAGATCGGGGGGAATTACTGAGTGTGGCTCGGTGGACATTACGGGGCTCTGGGCTGGATATAGAATTGTCAGTAATCAAGTCCCTAGCACGTTACTTCATTCGAGCATTTAAGAACTTCTCATAAAAGATGCCGGGGCTTGAGATGAGTGGCCCCGGGCCAAATTGATACCATGGCTCTCCAGCCAATTATTAGCCAACGATGGAGCTAAATTGTTAGCTAATTTTCCAGTCTCTCTCTTTAGAGGGGAATATTATTGAAATTTTTGATTCTGCTAATACGTTCCGTGATTACTGGACTGACGAAAGGACATCTATGATGAAGCTGGGTGGCGGTGTTTTACGACAGTTTTCGGACATTATCTTATAATTATTCCGCTTGGCTGCAGTATCTAACTACGAAAATCCCAAATAAGAGGGAAACTCATAGACTTTTGGAGCAATTCGAACGTTACCATACATCATAAACACCTAGAAAGGGCCTAGGACTTTTAATCTCATCATTTGTCATTTCTCATTTCCCGCCAAATTTTTTGGCAGTAGTCATACCGTCTGCACTTCATGATATTGAAGCAAGACTAATATAACTCTGTACTTTCTCCTTTCTTTCAATAAAGGTAACGTGGCATTGACATTTCGTTCGTTGCGGCAAAAGACAGTCGACCGATAAAAATATTTATGGGTTTCCTCGGCGGATCGATCGGCCTGTTGCCCATCCCCTATGCTCTCGAAAGAAATTGTTTGCTGATGTACATAAAAAATCTCGAGAGAACGATGCATCAAGCGAGACGAAGAAGAGATATTATGATTGATACGGCGCATTCCAATTACACTCGTAAAGTACGTACACAGATAATCATGGGCGCTGCTATACTTTTGTTTCAGAATATTGATAGTGACGTAAGAACGTCCCATCATTCACGTGGCGATCGCCACGACTTCCGTATTTATGTTTTTTTGGATATATCTCTTCATACTCGACTTGTGAAAAATCCGTCTTGTGACAAGGCCTGATGTACGTTTTCAAATTGTCTGTTTTGTCAGCGCAAAACAAGAAGTCGACGACATTTCTCTGGACGAATTTCCCGGATGTGTCATAAACCGGACATTTCACGCGGGAAAATGGTATTTTGGAAGTGAAGATTAAGTTTGCCAATAAATATGTGAGAAATACACATTTCACAACTTCTATCCAGAATATATGTTCAATGTCAAAAGTAAAGATTACATCCCGAAAAAAAGTGATCAGTATTTTGTCTGGAAAATCCTGGCGTCAAATCACAATGCTAGCTGGGAAATCTCCATATATCATTTACCGGTTCGTATCAGTGTCATGCACAACCAATTTTTTAGCAAATTGTAATTATCGTTCGGTAAACAGTGTTAATTTTTTCACATTGACACTTTCTTGAATCCGTTCCGCATCTTGGCTGCCGTCTGAATCTGACCTGAGAGACCGAATATTACCACGGTTGTTTGTAACCGCTAAAACCGTTACTTTTCTGCACACATGAGCAGAACCTATTAAGCCTTAAGGGAAGCGGCAAATTTCACAGTCTTGGATTTTTAGACAACTGACTCATGACCAAACCTAAGCTCCGCAATAGTACCTTCGTAGAGAGCAGTCATTTTCCAGTCTGAGCGGTATAAGCCCTTCGCAGTAGAATCTTCTCTCGGAACAAGTCATTTCGAGGTCTCGGCTTTACAGTTTTGAGTTTTGATATCTCACATTGATTACAACAATTCTAAATTTCAGCTTAGCAAAATGTTGATCTGAGTCAAACCACAGAGCATGTTTTGTACAGCGGTAAGATACATGATGTATGAGACGTTACATATACAGGCAAACCGTTATCTGATAAGTTGTAATTTCGCGCCATTTTTGAAAGTGGTGTGATATTTGCTTTGACCTAATACGGAATATATTGACTTGTTTCACCACTTCTACATAGCACTGCATGTTAAAAAAATCTCTTGAAGAGATATTTTATCTCAGGGAAATGTAAATTTACAAAATGTGTCAGACGTTTCCGCCACATTATTGTGTTCTGCTTTTATTTGAAAATCGACTGCGATAAAGTCCATTTGGACGTAAGCTTATATCGCAGAAATCGCACTTGAATTATTAATATTTCAGCACTTGTGTGGCCAAAATGCTCGGAAATTTTGCAAACCTAGAGGTCAATAATTTTGGCGGGAAACACTCCGACACGCGCAGACGACATGCATTACATCGTTCTCGAGGTTCTGAAGAAGCGCTTGAAAATATTTCACTGCCGATGCCGTGGAGAGCATTAGAGAAGTCCCAGGGGAGCTCAATAATGATATTTTGCTAATAAAATTTCAAGTCAAATTTACGCAGAATTGGCATTATTCAGGGGGATTATGAACTGGAGATTTGTCGACCCACTGCCAAATTTGGCACTTGGGAATAGAGTAATAAAGTAGAGACTCCTACTAAAAAGAAATTATCTAGAAAGGGATAGAATATTATTTTTAATAAATCTATTAAACTTGGCGTTGTGTGTTTTGACATGTTTGTTTTAACTTACGAGTTTCAAGGATTTAGTGGCAAAGACAATGACAAAAACGACTAACTGCATGGATCGTGAATGTGACATTTGAATCCATCTAGCTGTGTCATACGCCATGTTTTTGAAAACTGCATTTTCCACTTTGCTGCACGTTCTGTATTTAATGTGCCATGATAACCATAATTTCATCAGAAATTCATCTGCGTTTGAAGTTGGTCCTAATAGTGTTTTTTTTTATTATAACTAGCGAGATCGGAGTGCGAATTAACATAAATGTTACTTTCAAAGCTACAGCATAGCGTTTTACTGGACTTCGAACGCACTTTTTTCGTACTTTGCAAAATACATAATTAAATATGAAGAGCTAAATTCAAAAAACAAAAAGAAGAGAAATGCCAATAAATTCAATACACGAAATCCTTTTCGAGGCATTTCATTATTTTAAGTCCAATTCCTTGCTTTTTTGATTAAATATACTGACAATATCTTATACACTTTTTCACAAAACGACTCCAAACTCGCTTTGTACCCTAAAATTTACCTGTTAAATCTTAGTTTCATAGTCCTCGTCTTCGTGCGACCTCAATTACCTTTTTTAGCGGGAAAGATCAAGTGGCGCGAAAACGATGGGACTTGACGACATATCGCCTTATGATTTAGCACAGATATCAGCCCAGTCTGTAGTTCAAATATATGGGACAAAGGTTGTCGACAGTAGATGGTGTTGAATAAAAAAAAATTAAAATCCCGCGTGCTGTTTTCCTTTGTTATGCACGACGTAAAATATGTAAACATAGTCGACTTACCGGCCTGACTTTCTCTCTTTCTCTTTTCGGTTGGTTTAGTACCGGGCGGTATTCCCAATATACCATTGATAGAGTAGGAGCACCTGTCAGTGTCTGTTGTAACTGTGATTGGTGGGCTGGTTGAGGAAGGGGAAATAGATGTCGATGTCGAGTTGACGCCCTTAAATTGCTGTTCCTGCTCTTTGGCCTTCTCCGCCATCTTGTTTCGGACAATCCTGCAGGCGAAATATGTAACGTTTTGTAATCCCAACAAATCATCTTAAGAGTTGACATTTTGCGACAATCTGCGAAGTTCTGAACGCATATTTCAGTGGTAAGCTTATTTTTCCATTGATTTGTCAAAAAACTAAAACAGGTAAATCAAACATGGTGGAGATCGCTATAAAGTTTGCCGCTTTTCGTTAAAATGTGGTTTTGCATGCGATTCTAAATTCTTGGCGCGCACAGGCTGAATAGTTTGGCTGAAACGACGAGAGTGCAGTATCGCTTCTATCAAGTTCGTGATACTTTTTTGCAGTGTTATGGAGGTCGGATCAGATATCGAGAACACGAGAGAAAATTTGGTCTGGGAGTCAGAAAAGCCGTATCTGTAATAACACAAGTGTTTTGAGACATGTTGCAACCCCCAATTTGCATTTTGAAACGTAAACGATAAAACGAAAAACTCCCTGAAGTCACTTAGAGATTTATTTCTCGTCTGACTACATTTTGAGGCATTGTCAGTTTGCAGGGCTCGTTTTTACTGCCTGGCTAACTACACAATGCCACTAGCAATTTCCGGAAAACACCATTTCGAACTCCACTCCATTTTTCCTCGCAATTTCACAGAGTTGCTTACAAAACGGCATTGTTCGACACTAATCGGGCAAAATTGGAAAGGAATTTGATGACATTTTCACGAAATTTCAGAAAATTTTGTCGACAATTTCGGCGGTAAAAACCGCCATCTTGGTGGTCTCATATTGTGTGTACATTTCAAACGTAAAGAGCTAATTTGACATGCTTGCACTGAAGAAAAAAAAAAGATCGGCGGATGAAATAAACTGTACCATCAACAGTCATTATCAGGAACTGGCGGGAAATTGTACTATTAAACAGGCTGTGAGTTAAAGTTCATCTAAAAGGGTCACAAACACAATGAAAGCATCGGAACTTGCTAAAAGCAGTTCCCAATTTACACCTTGCATTGGATAAGTGAGCGCGACACAAGACATAGTTGGATACAGTAGTGATAAGGCCAAATCGAGAGATACCGAGCTGCCTACCTATTTATGGAACTAACACTGGGCACGTTATCATTGTCGCAAACACCTTCTGCTAATAAGCGATCGCGGATCTCCCAAGCAAACATTGTCGGGTTCTGGCGTTTGTAGTCGGCTATCTTGTCGACAACTTTCGGAGTTGCGACTTTGGGTTTGCTTCCGCCAATGACACCTGGTCTGATGGAACCGGTCTCATAATACCTACAACAATAAATAGCAAAAAAATAAGGAGGGAGAAGTTAATGTTTGTTTTGTGTGTGAGTCAATACACTTTAAAATGTGAAGAGGCACTGATGCTTCAATTGACACGAACAAGGTCCTTCAAAAACTCACATTAGCGAAAAGAATTGTTTAAGTTTCATAGGTGGAAATATAAAGGAAAAATTCACACTTGATGTTGAAATCATTTAGAGGTACAAAAGTAAGCATCATAATCTGGTAGTCTTTATTCCGACCAATGACTGAAACTCAAAACCGACGGCAAATTTACACTTGTTTGCCGAGTCAATTCAATAGTGACCGCTATGGCTGCTCATTTCAGCGTAGGCAATCAATGAACACGCTCGGTGTACGTCAAACTGTGGAAAGTCATGAGTCGCCTTCGCCGCCACAACAGCACCATCTGCGTTTGACGTCGGAGCAAACACTCTCTGTCGCTAGCGGTTATTGTACAAAGCTCTCTTGACCGGTTTTGGGCGAGATACAGTCAATCCGTATATTATCTCGCACCACGCACGAGTGTATAGAATAGCATTATAAATACGTTAGCAAACGACTCAATTTCCCACTGTCATATAGATTTCAAGATAAATTCAATTTCGAAATAGAGAGCACTTTGTGCCAGCTTTACTTCGGTTGAAAATGAGCAACCTCTGGCCCTGGCAAACTGAAACTGTCTTTTGGCTGTTAAAAGATGTTGCCAATCGACACTCCAAGCAGTGTCAAGCAAAAAATCATCATCGAAAAATAGGAGTTTTTGGAGTGATGGATATAACAAACGAGAGACATAACCACCGCCAAATTGTACGTCTTCCTGTCATTTTTGAAATGGAAATGTGTACAGAACGTAATGTAGGTATTTCAAGTAAAACGACTCCGTTTTTCACTCGAAATGACTAAATTACGGTACATTTTCTGGCTAAGAAAGTCATAAAACACCTAGACAACAGACAAATGGCAAGCTAATGGAAAATTTCCCGTAAACTAAGGCGAAGCTAAAAGCCTTAATGGCAAATCGACAAATGTCCGTAGCTACAGACGTGACGGGAACCATAGACATCGGACTAGCCTTCTACTTTGCATAAATTGTGGCTGACGATGCGGCGGCTATCAGCGTACCTCAGTTGGGTAAACGGCCTCAATAAGTGAGCTATTTGAAGCTTAAACACAGACCGTAATATAGTCTCTACCAATCCAGCGATACTTCTGCCTGGCTGAGTTGCCCCGGCTGACGTTGGTGAAAATTGACTGTATCAGACACGACAAGATAATGTAACCAACATATAAAGTGCTTTATGATTGTATCTGCCTAGGTGAATTTGGCTGCAAATGGAGTGACAAAATTCGGGGGCATCGACTTCATTTGGAAAAAAAAGTTCTAGTCAACCTGCTCAGCGATCATGTTCTAGACGTTTTAATACGTAAAGACTCAAATACTGTCAGGCCCTGATAAAATCATTTTTAATATTCTCCCAGTGATAAATTCTCAACTATAGAGGTTCACATGTTACAGAAAACGGAGCGATCTTGCGAGACGTTGCCTCCGACAGCGCTAGCTGTCACGGGCGTCCGTTTAAAGTCATATCGGTTAACTCTACAAACATGGAGTAACCGGATAAGCCTTAAAACCAAGACAGATGAAAGGGCTTTAAATTCATTCAGGGCGAATTATGTAACACGTGAGTGAGAGGCAGGCCACGGTTGGTTTAATTTCTCCGCTATACTCATCTGATTTCACATCCCACTTTATGGTAATTATCGTCGTCTTGGATTAATAATTAACCATATTTATGTTAATGCACGAAATTGATATGTGTACCAAGGTGTGCAGCACTTCTATTCAAGCCGAGTGGATATACGACGGGACAGAAAACTAATAAATTTCAACACGAGTAAGAACAAATATACCGTTGTTATGCCTGGCAAGTCACCGTTTTGCAGGTTGCGTTCCAGACGCTAACTAGTCATGGCGAATTCAGAGAAATTTATCCCACACTTCGTTAAACTTTGACATGGTTTGTGACGTCCTGCTCGCATGTATTAACAAACAAACAAGCAAACTTTGTTATGCGTCGTCGACAAGGTTACAAGCATAATGCAGCGACCTTCAGATTCATATTCCATTTCAGGGGAGATTTTTGTTCTTGAATAGTTCAACCAAGGGAGATGTCTTTGTAGCATGTTAGTAATCCATTCCAACCACAGAGAAGTGTCGAAGATTGCGGTGTTTGAATCACGTTGCGGGACAATAAAAAACAGAAAAATATGTGATGGGGAATATGAAATGAAATAAAAACTTTGATATATGCTGTGTTTTGGTGGCATTTTGAGAGGTCGTGTTATGCTTGACGTTTGCTCCGTGGAATTTACTTAACAAACTTGACAAGATAGGTCAGGATTGGTCAGAAATATGAAAAGTATAGATGAAGTAAAAAATTCATTCTGTCAGAGAAAGTGCTAACGCAGTAGCTGAGATTATTTATCACACTCGGTGAACAAATCCTGGTTATCCAGATATGATTCTTAATATTGTTAAAAAGCTCTGAGAATAAAAACTTAAAATACTGGGTAAATGTTTTACCTTCCTAGTATCTTGCTGACACATCCGTGTGAAACTCTGAGCTGTCTGGAGATGTCGCACGGTCTAACTCCGCTGTGAGCCAAGTCAACGATGCGTTGGCGCACCACATCAGGTAACGGGCGACCGTTGACGAACACTCCGCCGAGCTGGTTTACCCCGCCATGACCTGAAAAGTACAAACAAACATTTAGCGTTTGGCACTATAAAAAATCAAGACACGCCTGTATTATTCATTCATTTAGAAATATTCATCAAATTTATGCAGTCTGCAGCAATATCTTTTTTGGAAGTCGATGTTTGGTATTATTCCGAGTGCTCGATATTTTAAGTCTGATAAAGTTTTCATTTGATGAGAGAGTTCTCTGGTAAATCTTACTAGTCCTTTGTGAAACACAAGGGACATACAGACTGTATCGTGATGGAACCTCTCGATGTGGACTATTCTCGCTGATTTCAAATATTCCCACTGTCTGGTTTATTGCTGTCATCCCGCGGCTGTCCCGTAAGTCTTCGACTTGCCTACTGTTACAGTTGTTCCTTGTAAACGGGTATCTTACACCAAGCATTGATGAAATCATCCTCATGAACAATTTGAAAAAAAAATATTCAGGTAGGGAGGGGGAGGGGGAGCGGTACACAGGACCGGTTCGCCGCCGTTTATCCCTTCAAAGTTGTGAAAATTACCGGATGTGAGGGGGGAACTCTGGACCCGGAGTCATCATAATTCATTATTATCGGGGATTTTTAAAAATCATAAAGCGTGACGGAAGCAAATTATCACTGCGATCAAGATTGAAGCCAATCGTGGATGATGAATGACACGTGAGAGATTTCAAAACTGGCAACATTGTCAAAAATATTATCCAAGCTATCTTGTATATTTCATTTGTGCCTAAGTTTATTGCAAACTTATGCTAACGTAGCGGCACGGGTAAACCATCCGAAACGGACAACAACTCGAACGAGTTATTACTTTCGTCTCTTTTTTTTAACGAACTTAGTGCCTCAGACTAAAATAAATAACTTTGGAAATCTGTGTTGTTTCTGTCGGACTGGGTGGGATATGAATTCCGGATATATGCATTAAGCTGGTTCAAATTATGAAGGCGAATTTATCAGCCTGTTATATGCGCGCGTGTGATCGCGTCTGAAGGAAACTCAAACAGCGGACAAGCCTGTGAGGTATCTGTACGACAGAAATCACCCGTGCTCTAGCAACACTGCCACCATCACTCCGCAAAATACCTCTACGCTAGACTCACTATACTGTTCATACAAAAACGCGCATCTATTTTACTTAACATTTTATTATCAGACCCGTGTATTTTCCCTCCCTTTTAATGTACTCGAAGATTTACTGTTGAAAAAGGGGTGAAAATTTACGAAATTTAATAGACACGGTTCAAATTAGGGGGCTCCTTTTGTAAGGGCAGCCTATTGTCTACAATTTTCAATTCCAAACGATAAAGCATATCTGTTATTTCTTTATTGTGTTGAACATCGGCCCATTGGGGATGTGATGAACACTATGTCCCAGGGGTTCTCGGTTCTATTAAATTCGCGCTCATTTGGTCTGTCTTTTAACGTTACATGTAGTCCCGTGAAACTGACCACTCTCGCACCTATCTGCCTCCTCCACACTTTTAACTAGACGTTTCTTTCACCATCCCGTGGCCTTCTCTCCACGGGGTCATTGCTGTCAGGCGAGAACCGAGAGGATTCGGATGAAACTTTCTCGCAAAACGAGGCGCCTGGCGAATCCCAGACGAGAAAGCTGTCACTTTTCTGCGATTCAAGTAAAAAGGTTTGTTAAAGGTTGTAAGTTTCGCCCCCGTAATGTGACTACCGCAGAAAATTCAGTCTTAATTTTTTTTGCGGCAATACACTCTAATATATAGGCGGTTTTCCTTATTTTGCCCGGTTATTTAAAGTTGACTTAAGCGATCGTCAAGAAGGCGAGCGATAAATGTTATCTGCAATTTTTGTTAGTCTGGGGCAGTAGTGTGTGGTCTATCAGATCACTTCTGCATGGATGCGACCGCTGAATAAAGAGCAAGCTTCAAGTCAACACCTTGCCTGAGCTGTAGTTATCGCAGAATCGCAGGGACTCATGCATCCATAAAGATATGGTGAGACTTGTCTGTCCGCGTCTCAACATCACAATAGAAATGAACATAGCCATCGGGCCTATGCTAAATCAAGCACGCTACCTACCTATACCGAACTAGGGAGATAAACAAATCCCGGGTACAATGTAGCCGTTGTCGGCCTTTTCCAACGCACTCTGGTGCCTATCTACCATTGTTCCGAATTCAGTATAGAGTGTACAGTATGGCAAATAAGAACTTGAGACGACTTTTTTTCAGACACTCCTTTTGTTTTACGGAGTCTTTTGTTATTCCGGTTACACTGATGACTACACCGCCTCGGGGCAGTCGACCTCGCGGGTCAGCTAGCATCATGTGCGCCGATGTACACACGCATTTTTCACGGTATGATATGATTTTCGACTTCGATTATGATTGCGCCAAATGTTCAACAATTTCCTGAGCTTTCTGGGTGCAGGGGGGGGGGTTACTTGGCATCGCATCGCTCAACATTTTGTCGCAGACAAGCGACGGTCACTTTTGCGTATAATGATGGTGTTCGGCGATCCACTTTATTGCGCTCCGATGATCTCCATCTCTAAGTTCAAATTTACAGACCAAGCGCTCGTCACACGTGTGATAACCTTACTGCACGCAAAAGTTGCCCAAAAAATATACATTTTTGCTCATCTCTCAACGGAGTTGCAAGACGCAACCAATACTTAATAATAAGGAGAACAACAGCAGGTATTACAGTCTTGCTCATTGATGCGATGCGTTCACCCGTTCTGTTTACAAACACATCCAGCAGAGTAAATATTTTGAATTGGATTACAAAAAGAGAAGCGATCGGGCACAAATCTACTTTTTGTACTCAAATTCAAATTGTGCTCTTGACATCCTAATGTACGCCATCTCGACGGTGTAAACGGCGACCTTAAACTTTTCGGCTTCTTTGTTCTATTTGTATTGGAGAAGGACACAGGTAGCATCGAGCCAGTAGGATGCGCGATTTCCAAACTGTCAAAGTGAAGCCACTGAAGCTGCAAGGAAGTGATACCATTTTATTACCCTCCCCGATGACAGACAAAAATCTTAATGATTTTCAACGGGAGCATTGGCTTTGTTTGGGTACAGCCACGATAATTATGCCCCGATCGCTGAAAAAAAACAACAAAAAAACCTGCGCGTCTGACAAATAAAACGCTATATCCGAAAACTGATGAGAGGGAAAATTTTCAGCTCACGGAAGGATTTCCTTTGCGTTTGACGACGGTGTGTGTGCTGTATGAGCGCACAGTCGTCTCCGACTCGTCTCTGCTATGTTTACCGTTCCAGATCACCGAAGCAATACACACCCATGAGAAAACTAAAACAAATTCTGAATCATGGAGGCAGCGTACAACGACAGATTTTGATTTCACAGATTTTCCGGGACAATTTGAAGTTAAAAACGGAAAAAAAGGTATATGTCAATGATCTTTGATATCAAAATTGTATTCTGAGCGACAATTAGGAATAAAGTTTTTCGCCCGCGGTGATGTTATATGAAGAAAGCCTCGTAAAAGTAAAAAAATTGTGGTTATTTAACGAAGTTCTCCATCACTGCAAGAAAATCAAATACAGACTGTTCTATCCCAGCTGTTTGCTTACTCCAACGGATTCTACTGACAGCGCAGTGTGTTCTTTTGGATGTTAAAGTGGATTTGGTCAACATACGAGGATTATCAGCCAATGGGATTAACATTAAAGAATTAGAGAGCGTGAAGTGTAAAGTTTTAGCGATACGAGAGCAATTATTTGCGGCAGGCCAGCCTGTGCAGCGACTCGAAAAGCGATAGATTTCGCACTGTTGCCACCATTCTCAATAAAAAGGAAACGCTGGCTTCGGTGCGCTAGGTCTAAAACACATCCCAGATCCTACTTCGCTGATTAGCTCTGATGATAGAATTATTTTTGCTCTATAGAGAAGAGAAGTGAGCAAAGCTCTATGGACATCTTTCGGGATATCAGCGCAAGATACGAAATTGACCGCGACGTTATTTTCCGTGATCTTTTAAAACGCGCATTTTACCGATCAACGATTTCATCTAAAAAGAAGTTACACAAACGTCAAAACCTGAAGCAAACACTGAGGGGGGGAAAAAGAACATGAGAAGACAAAAGTTTTTTAAAAGAAGCGGAAAAAAGTTACGAATTGAAACAACAAAGATATGGTGTACGCACCCCGATACCTGGCCATCATCATACGTATATATAAATCCCCGTCAATCTCCGGTACACAAATAGTCAAAAAGAAAACACGCTAATGAAGTTGAGAAATAATTCTGACGTGTTTCTGAAGCTATGTGGCAAATCCTTCCTATAGCAGTGTGGTTCCGCTTGATGGTCTGTCACTATTAGTGTGCTAAAAAAGTCTAAACTGAATAGAGAGGCATCAGCTATTGGCTACGCTTATTTAACAAATGCCCGTCCCTCTGATTGGACGGCTAAAAAGTTAAAAGATTGTTATTTGTCAAGTAATCTAATTCTCGGCTTCCATATTGCCTAATTAGCACCTATCAATATTAATTTGGTTATGACAAGTAGGGTCTCTTACAGCGGCGATGTAGCTCCATTACAACCCCACCCCTTGGCGGCAGTAGACAACAGCTACGTGACGGTCTTCGGACATAGTCTTCCTGTTGTTGCATGGTGACCGCTTCCGATACACTGCACTATCCCAAAGAATGGAAGAGGGTGGTGATGTCGCCGACCCGGTACGACCCTGACGGAAAGCAAACTTCACGAGGCTTGCTCGCTGTTTGATGCCTGATTAAACTAGAGACTTCCCTCTGTTAATTTCGTCGTAATTTTGTGGGTCAGTAGTTTGTCTTGCGCGCAGCTTGAAGTCTCGGCATTGCGCATCTGACCCCGTTCGGCGATTACCACGGAGCTCGCTAATTCGCCGACACCAGGATGCCTTTGAATAAATTTCATCGTGACGGGTTCCTACTCATTTGCGTCGCAAGTGTACAAATTGATTCGACCATTTGCGTGTGACTTTCAGTCATGCTCGGAAGCTGACTTTACTTGCAGGTCGTGCAACGCTAAAAGTCCCCGCATGCCCAAACCGGTAATTCCAAAACTTGCGCACGTTCGCGGTGTCAGAGATACGATGGGACAGCGGACGATCCGTCGCTTCAGATTCGCCATCGAGGCAACTGCAAAAACTCGCCAAACAAGAGAATCAGGAGATTGTGCAGAATTCCAATATATTAGCTAAACTAGCGTCAAGCCGTCGACAGCCTGGAAAGCAGCTGAGATACAAGTCTTAAATATAAAACAAAAACACTATATTGATTTTACCAGTCTATTTAATGCATTATAACTCTGATCTATAAATCAACACACGTTATACCGTTCATTCTCTTCGTCTAGATTTCTATGAGAGCACTTTAATAAATAAACTGGAAGCTAGATTAGTTTTTATTTTCGTAAGATCAAATCAATTTGCATTTTATCTTTATTCGCAAAAAACATTAATTTTTTAGAGTCACTCAATTCCAGTATCCTTGCGGAATAATCCGTAATATCGCCGGACTCAGTCCTTCAACAGTCGAAAACAATTATATCAACTCTGGAGACTTCATCGAAAAAAAAAAATAATGTGCACGCTTAATATAGGGTCCAAAAATATTTGCAGCGTAAATTTTTAGAAACAGAAGCCATGCTATGATTGCTTCTGTCGTGTACCGAGTTGTTAATATACAGCATTGAGGATTTTACCCACGTGACCGATTTGGGGCGAATGAAAATGTTATCCGACAGACACCCAGGAGATAGGAGTAAAAATAGAGAGTGAAGTATCCTGTGTATGCATGAACTCATGTGACATTGGCTCAAAATTTAACAAGTGACTTAAATTAGAATTCCAAGCGTATCCACCCTATGCTATCCTCCTTGGGTCTAGCTAAAATGCAGGCAATTGGCGCCGTGGAGATCACACTTCAAGTCTCGGAGTAGGTCGATAATTAGGTATAGATTTTGATTTATCAGTTTTGAATGTTGTGCTCGAGTCTATTGTTAATAGATGAGAAGTGGAGGGGTTTTCCTGGTCGCTGACAGAATTGGGAGATAAGGCAGATCCTCGGATTAGTGATCAACAGACAAACGAATAAGCGGGCAAGATGAATGGGCCTCTTGGTGCAGCAATATAAACATCAGGCCGATCAGAGATAAAGCCTTCCACTGACTGTTAATAGCTTCTCCACTCATTTTCAAAGCTTTTAATGCACAATCTCATGCAACGAAGTTACACTGTGAAAAGCGACATCCTTGTTTCGATACAAATTTGACAATTTTACTTTCTCACCCGAAACGGCAATTTTTGATCGATTTTCACTGGAGTAAATTTCCTTTCCGGGAGTCGAGAGCGGAAGTGCTTCTAATTTGACCGAGGGTAAAAGTTTTTAAGATCCCTGTGAAATTGACATGGCAAATAGCCGGAGTACGCACGAGACGTATTTCTACGCCAACCTATAATTTTGGCGCTAAAACGTAAGCTTTCAACTTTCTTTGTGTTTCTCCAAGAACGGATACAAACAATATCCAAGCGAGAAAATCCCAAAACTGTCAGTTGATTTATTAATGATTATAGATCAGACACATTGTAAATTAAATTTTGTAAAGCGTGCCACGATATTAAGAAGTGAAACTCTGAACTGCCGTCACAATGGCCCCTCTGCAACATATAATTTAGAAAAGGGGAACACAAGCTCCTAAGATGCGACATATTCACAGGTTCAAACATCACCGTTTGTTTACTCTATCATAATCCGCGGAAATTTCCCATGAATGTTCTGATTTTTACGACTGACACTCGCTTTTGTCTTCGAGCCCGCCAAAAACCTTGCTACATTTCGCAGACGACATCTCGTATTGTGGCGGGACGCTGTAATGGAAAAATTATTGCTGATACTGGAATAAACGCGGCAGGTGTAATTGTACGAAGATTAGCCGTAAGTGTCTTAAATTCATAGAAACCGCTGAAAGAGAGAGCGCCTCGTCATCATCTTAAAAAGCCATGGGAGGGACCCACTCGCTCAACGTCATATTTCGTTTCGTTTTAGATCAGTGGGAGAGAAATGAAATATCTGCCTGTAAATATTGGCCGGGAAAAATCATCATTTGATAGGGATGAATTCCCGAGTTTTGGATAGTCCCAAGAAAGGGGCTAGAGATGGTGTAGATAGGAGAGCGATCTGGAAACTGGTGACAGGTGTGATGAATGGGCGTCTGGAGAACGAATGCTGATGCATGATTTATAAGTCGTTTGATGCTTATCAGCCGAGTTGTGAGGTAAAAACGCCCATCTGACGGCACATACAGGTAAGTTTCATTAACTGTAAGCGTACTATGGGGAAATCGGAGTGTAGGCATGATCAGCGTGGTCGGTATTAGGACGACCTTCGCCACTTGAGCACTGCCCGTCGCACTTTTGTATCGATGCATTATGTAAGAAACGTCATGAAACTTCTGTATTAGAAGCTTTGCTACACGATAAGCATCTATTGTCCTCCGGAAACTTTGATTAAATATTTTTAATGAGTTTTTGTCGTGCTGGGTCGCGGATCATGGATAAATCAACTGTCTTTACGACCGATTTTCTCAGGAATTGCCATTTATCACGAGAATTACAGAAACATCTTTTTTTCCGCTGTCTTGAGTCCTGAGTGTCCCGCAATACCTATAAATGTTGTTTTGTGGGTGTGGTCGACAAAGATGCGCTTCCAGGGTTGTGATTAAAAATTCAAAACAACCTTTCAAAAAAATCTGTTGTTCTTCGACTTTATTTTCTTTTCTCTATGTAATGAAACACTAAAAATTATCGTTTGAAACCAAAATTAGGAAGCATTGCGACGAAAATTTGAAAAAAAGTGGCAGTTTTCTTTGGTCAGCTGTAGTGCTCTGTAACACCTGCCTGTCTGGAGGTGCCATAGTTGATTGCCGCGGCAAATGCATTTAATGGAATGTAGAAAGTGTTGGGGATCTGACGCTTCATTAGTTTACTACTACTATGGCTAAGCTTCATTTGTTGTGTTGGAGACAGAGATTAAGCATTGCCCAGATAACCAGTAAGCCACTCACAGCAAACCAACCACGTAGGGCACCAGCATAGGTAACACGGCGTGAAATGGTCAAACATCGCCAACCGTCGTCTTTCTCATTAACTTCTATTATTTTCTCACCGAGCGATCACAAGGTGTCATTTAGCTATTATTTCATGCTATGGTAAGTAACCAAGCGGTTCATTATTCACTCCATTGAGGTTTAACACCTAGATTCCTTAGGCTCGGTTTATCATTCGCCTCCATTGCATTTTGCAGCCAAAAGTTATCACAGATAAGTCCGTTTTTCTGACTTAAAAATTAATGCGTATTTTAAGCGTACGAAGAGCACGTAATTCCTAATGCTGTGTTTACAAATGTTATCAGTCTTCTCGGTCTAATTTCCAGTAGTTTTTTTCCTCCTATTAATATTAAAAAAATAAAAATGACCGAAGGAACTGAGGGCTCTGACCAGCGTTGCCGTAGCACGGATTATCTTTTCTCAAAAGTAAGCCATACTACTCTCTTCAATAATCAGATTTATTTATGCTTATTTTTAATTTTTGTTTTATCGAAATATTTAAAAATGACAGTGCCACTCGCGCTCGCTCGCATGCCTGTTTAAGCCATCAAAACAAGATATCGAATGGTTGCTTGTGTAAGATACCCTTTAGCCATCTTAATAACCATTTGAGAAATATGTAATCTGCTGTTTTCATTTCCCGATAGTATCACCATTTGACATTTTGCATACGTGCTTCCACGCAATCTTGTTTTAAGAGCACTGGCTGCAGACGAGCCCTTTTGAAAACCGAAGCACCATGTGGTACATGGGCCAAGGTATACACAGGCCCTCATTGCGCAATTATTATTCAAAAGAATTCTTTCAACAAACACTTTAGTGGCTGTCTTGGCAAATCGGTTTTATTTGAATGAATCATTCCACTTCATTGACAAAAAATGCTGCGATAGTTTAGTGAATTGTCGGCAACATACGAAAGAGGGGGGACCTCATTCCCGCCGATAAACGCCATTATTTCAACCATTGGTAGTGTACACAACAGGATCTGCTTAACTTCTCCTTGTATTCGGCCCACATCATTTTCCAAGTGACAAAAGACAACCTCGTACGCGTTCACGGACATTCGAGATTAACGCGAAGTAAATATAGCACCAATTTAAGAATTGCCACGAGTCCACCATAATGGTTAGCTGCTGATAAAGCTTGCAAATCATAAAATGACAGATGACAGGTAGACGCAAAAGCACAGAAATAGAACTTTGAAAGCGCGCGGTAAGTTGATTTGCTGCTTATCAATTTACGAGCCAAAAACTGCTGTTAGGCATTGTATAAACTAAAGCGATATTACAAGTAATTCCAGCGGCGATTGCTACGATAGCGACTGTAATTTTGCTCATTTTGCTAAATAATCCAATCTCCAGGAAATACTCGTTATCTGATCAAAGCTACGATAGTGGGTATTGTTTTCAAAGCTCCAAGTCACATTACAAAGCGTCTGCGTAGCGAAAGTCGTCAACGCCAATTATTTGTCAGTCTAAATCCCATGTTATCCTCGGACTAGAAATTTGAATTTCGTTGAAAATGAATGTTTATGCTAATCATGAATAAATTAAACAAATAATTCTGAGGCGCGGTAGTCCCAGCGACTGTTTAGCCGTTTCTAAAAGAAACCGTCGCAATACATTGAACTTGAACATTCATGAATGTAAATTTATCATTAAAACTCTTCGGGGGCGACCTTTAACTCAACTCGGCCAATTATTAAGATACTGTAAAAACACTCCACTTGTGCATAATGCAATATGTTACGTCCCGAGAGATGTAAAATTCGTGTTTATCTACAAACGTAAACGACCCCTAAAAGACAAAACGCTATCCATTGAGCCATGTGTAATCGGTAGAAAACAACTCCCTCGCATAACAATCTGCATCTTGCAATGACATGTGCACAGCGAGTGTGTGACATGATACCTCAAGATTGGGTTATTTCATTTTTTTTTTCATTATTTGAAGTGGGATGTGAGAATTAATCTTGCTTTCAACTATCGCCATTATTTTTTTTTTCTGTTTCAGGTCGTGGTTACTCGAGTGGATCTGGCAAACAGCAGTCATGCATCGGTTTCACTCCGAACGCAGTGACACATTTTCTGTGAGGATACCCACATTTACGTTTCCTCAGGCGTGCAAACATGCACACGGCAGTCGCCATCTTGAAAGGCCCCGGAACCTCGATTGGCGTCAGGAATATCTGTTGCTTTATGATATAAGATATAAATTTGTAGCAGTTGGAAATATAATTCATACTTCAGGGCCGACGTGTATGAATAACAAAGTGGGCGAATCACTGCTCCTGGCCGCCAAATCTTGCCTCCGGTCGTCGACACAGCATCGTGGGTGCAGACTAATCTAAAGTAAATTATTATTAGATAGAAAGCCGTGGAAAATCAATCAGTAATTTTTTGATAAAATTCACAAAAAGATAGCCAAAGTTCTATTGACGCACATAAAATCAAGTGTTCTTGTGGTTCCCAGGCCACACTTCCCCTCTGGCTCTATGATATTCATCCGTCCAAACAAATGAATTAGTTTCGATTCGTGCGATAAAGTGCGGAGCCGTAAACATAAAATCTGGTACATTTTAGACTTGTTTTTCATAACATTAATTGGCAAAATCCTATTTAAAATACTCCGTATGCTGCTCAATAAATGAAACCATTTTCCTTCCAGTCCTGTTATTTTTGAAGCGGCGATTTTTAAATATTTTTGCGGGCTTCTTTTGACCATAAATGAAATGACTGCAGCCCTGTCATCCTAATTTGACTAGATAGGTTATAGATAAAATCAGACTTTGAAAAATGGCACAACAAAATTAATATCAAATCATAAACACGGTATTGCGGACAGTCATCAACCACTGACCTCCGTCAAAAGTTTCCAAACTCCGAGACATAAATCGGCCACAAACAGCAAGACAGGTTTTTAGACCACGTTGTACTTCAATACAAGAATGAAATTACCCAAGTTCTTGCACCGCACTGTTCTCGCCAGCGCGAGCTGTCAATGCCAATACGAAGTTAGGTCTAAGTGGCAACAGCGAGGGGGCTATTAGAGAATAAATGATATATTTATTTTTCAAATAGAAGGGTCTTGCGTACCGCCGAAGTTTAAAAAGGTTAAATTATACCTCATAAACGGTTATAGCGCAGCGTTATGAACCTGTAGAAAATGTCGTATATACAGATTAAATTTCAGCCGACATTGCATACATTTTGGCGGGAAAAGTGTCAGACGACATGGTTCAGGTGTTTTATTTTTTCCATCTAGACTGTGATTTTCTCCAAATTTCTGACTTGGTTTATTTTACCAACTGCCCTGCCCAGACAAAATAGTTGCTTCGCGGCTGAATGATGGCAGTTGGCAGTCAATCCAGATATAAAAGGAACACTTTCAATGATGTATCCTTTAGCGACACCCGATAGTAGAAAGACCAAACTGTCAGCATCTTTCAAGACTCTGAACTATGAGACACTTAAAATGCCGGCACGGTGTCTGTTTCTCAGTCACGTAAACACTATCTGTCCTATTGATAATTATTATTGTTTATTTATTGGCTTCGAAGGAGGTATACTTTCCCTGAACAAACACCCTATCACAATTATTATCTTTACCACCATCGCCACAGTGCATCATAAAGATCTCGCCTTTCAACAAATGTTAATAGTTGGACTTAAGCGATGATACGTTGGACACATGTGGTGGCTCCATCAGTGATTTTCCCATAGACGCTATCACTTAGCTATGCTCCTTAGAACATTTCCTCTCTACCCCCTACGGAATTTCGGAGAACAACTCACAATTTTCTTCTCTCTCTCTCTCTCTCTCTCTCTCTCTCTCTCTCTCTCTCTCTCTCTCTCTCTCTCTCTCTCTCTCTTCTCTCTCTCTCTCTCTCTCTCTCTCTCTCTCTCTCTCTCTCTCGTATTATAGGGTCACATCGAAATGACATTATGATTACTGTAACAATGCTTCACACAAAGGCGTTACGCTTCGAAATCCATAATTGTGTACAGGTTCAAGTTAATCTTGTAAGCTATTATGGTAATGAATGAAGTTTGTTTGTTTGTTTGTAATGTGAGTTAGTGTGAGGAGACAGGTCAATACAATAGGCTGTTTTCCCCCTTTGTCGTTGGGAGAGAGACATATTGTCCTGTACTTTCTCAAATTGGTAAAACCTCAGTCCGGAAGAGAGCTGATATTTTCCTCTATTTTAGTTTGTTAGAGCAAGATAAATGTTTCCTTTTTAAAAGTAAATCAATCGGTGGTTTTTCAGGAAGTTTGAATTCGGAAATTGCAACGGAAAGGAGAAATGAATAGGGCTATATAAGATATCATAGTTTCTTATCTTGTGTTTTTGCGGCGTTTCACAACTTCAAGTGAAGAGAACTTCAGAAAGTTTAAGTCGACGCTAACTCTGGCTCGGGCGTGTGAAAATGATAATAACTTCAAGATGTAGCCGTATGATGATTGAATGACGGTACATCTACCACACAGCGTGGCCATCCATCCACGGTCCAATATTCAAAGCAGACCAGACATGAAATGTTGGACCCGAAATTTATCATGTCTTCGTTTTTTTGTTTTCTTAACCCCTGTATGACCTATGTCAGACAGCGGCCGGTCAACTCCTCACACTGGAAGAAAAATGGTGGCTTTGTCTAAGCCTTCGCAAGGCGAAGTCTGAGTCAAATCACACATGGTACCTATAAAAGCGAGACTAGACTCATATGCTAGAAACAGTAGCTAGGTTTGAAGAATGTTAATGATATATTTGTGTTAGAATTAAGCAAATAAAGACGATGGCGAGGCATACTGTTTACGTCGACATGGTGAGCTAATAATTGCTCTATGTTGTAAGGATACATTTGTGGCAAGCGATATAGGACAAATAGAGAGCGTTTTATAGGGTATCAGTAACACTGCCGCATCTCAAGTGCATAAATATTATTGTAACCCGCCGAGCATTCAACAGACTTTAAAGAGATTTATTGGAAGAGACAGTTTGGTGTCTAAACACTTTCCGTCAACAATTCGCGTCGGCGGTTCTACTTAACCGCTCTCTCAAAATTATTGCTTGAACTTTGGCTCGGTTCGTTTTATCACTTTCGCCTGTCAAGAAATTCGAACTTTTCCGACTCGTTCATGGAGTATTATGTCAGCGGCAATTGAAAGATGAGATAGGAATTCATTGAATAATACGACAGGCTCCGTCCTCGTGTTTCTCTTCTCGGCGCGACTTCCCCGCGGAAATTCCCGATCGTTTTCGTAATGTCCTGTTGCAAGATGAAAGTTGAGCAAGCGTTGGGGAACGGATGATAAATGAGCGATCTAAGTGTTATTTATTTCCTGGGTGTCTAGAACCGAAAAAAAAACAGAAAACAATCGAAAGCGGAATTACTTTTAAGTGTGAAACCCTCGTCAACGTCGGCTGAACTGAGGTATTCGCTAAGAAAATAAATTTATTATTTAAGGTTAGGTGTGTTTTATATGAAGCTAAACAGCCATCGTAAATTTTGGACGAGGGGAAGGAACCGGTTAGAGTGAGGCAGGCTGGAAGGGTTCAATGTATTTTGAGAATTGGGAGATCCATCTGTATGGTGTTCCTTTGGTGCTAACACAAAGGCACTAATAACACTGTAAGGTTTAATCTTCTGTTAGGTTGGCGATACAATACCGCACGTGGCGCTACCAGCCGTGGTTTTGTACCACCAACTACGGCAACTGTACGTCATTTTCACAATACACACATGTCGGGCACGCGCCGCTCCCGGCGAAGTCAGCGGAACAGGCGATATGTAGAGACTGGATTAGCTCGTGGAACGACCACCGTAATTACCAGACGAAGAAAAGGGATGAAAGTCGGCTATCTTGCGTTTATGAAACCTTGCACAATTAATGTGTCTTGGGGTGAAAGGGCATGTGAACTGCCTCAAGTGGAGAGGTGATGCGACACCGAAAATGAGATCTCTCCTCTCAAGGAGGGCAAGTTTATCACCGTACGATTTTATTTCTCAAAATATTGTATTAACTTTGAGAAGTTGCAGATGCTCCCTGGCGCACAGCAATTAAATTCCCCGGGACCGTAGCTGACTACAACTTCCTCGCGCGGATCTCACTTCAGCTCGGTTTAAGTTGCGATTGCCGATCTCTATAATCAGGTACAGTGGTGCGAACATGTCGACGGACAAATTGGTGCTTGCTTGTGAGGAAATACAGATAACCAGCGCCACATTTTGACGAAAAACAGTGGAAAGTGATACCGGGAGGTGGGGGGAGAGAGCGGAAGCAGATAGCGTCAAATTCTAATGCGATTGTTTAAGATGTAGATTGCAGCTAGTTAAAAGTTTGACGCGCGGGACGTAATTTCGCGAAAATCTGTCGAAAAAGGCGAGGATGTCGCGTGACGTGTCAACGCACTCAAAGCGAGCACAATTTACGACGTAATCTATCGCCGGCGCAAAGTTCCGAAATGACGTTAATGAATTCTTGTAATACGCCAACGGCGTGATAAATGTTGGTTCATTTGTCTAATCAGAGTAAGTTGGTATCCCCTGATTTTCGTCCATAAAAACCCTAATTTTTGATGTATGGCTTTTGATGCATTCACCATATTTTGTTGTTATTACTAATGATGAGGTTACGTGTTCCCACATTAGCTGTGATCTTGGCGAATCGTAAATGACTCAAAATCTCTGACCTAATCCGAGATGGAAATTCGAGAAATGGAAACCGCACCGAAATTTGAAATTATGATCGTCATTATCCGTATGAAGACGTGTCAGCGGAGATCAAGTTATCAAACGATCAAATATAGTGTTCCAATCGGCTGAAATGACCAAAACTGCTAGGCAAGTTATCGGAAAAGCTCCTTTCAACTTCAGTGGAGCCCAAATATTCATGACGGCGGGCTGATGTATTTTATGACAAACCGATTATTTTTTTCGATGCTGTCTAAATTAACCAATGATAATAACATTGATATTATCATTAACAGCTCACGGTGTATCACCCACTGTTAACAATACCTTCTATAGCATTGCAATTTCGGTATATCGCGAGGTGAAAATATTAGACGCTACGGTAACAAGCGACAGAAGTAAATAAAGAGTTTTAAACTCCATCAAAGTATACATTTCCGAAAAACTATTTGAATGGCTTTGTCAAGCAAGACATTCGTACTTCTTGCATCAAAAGGGCAGTATATTTAACTTCGCAGTTTTTTTTTCTGCGTGTTCCTTACGTAGGATGTCCATTTGCCGGAGTGATGAATTGTACAGAAGGGGGTTTCCGTATGTCAACATATGTTGCACGGCCATTGGAGTGTATACTAGTCCTGGTTTATCAGCTTGCTCTTTGGCGAGCTCCGGGATGGAAATCAGAATTATTGTCATCAGGCGGAAGTAAGCAGTGAAAAAAGAACTTCAAAATTCAACCAAATTTCAGAAAGCATGAATAGTCTGTTTGAAATTATGTATTCGTTCTTACTTAATGTCACTGTGTTGTAAGTTTTGTAGAGGGACTTCAATGAAACCCTCTGTCCACGTCCAGTGGGTCAACAAAATCAGTGGCATCGGCAGTGTCTGTTATAATCCATCCACGTTATATGTATCATCACGGCACGATGTCGGGTCAGAGGTCACGAGATGTCAGGGATCAGGCGGTGTCAGATACTGAGACGGGACTGCACGAAAGCTTTGATGGTTTGGCTGTGTGTTTACTAGACGGATATTATAAACTATTGATAATTTTGCAGCAGTTTGAGGTTAGCAAAGTCCGAACAACTCGGTCTATTATCAGAAGTGAATCGCCAGTATCTGTTAAACTTCCAGGACAGTAAGTATATTCGACTATGTATGAATGTTGTAGCCTGTCACTGGTTATCCGATTATATACGTCTCTGATTGGATTGTTTACCTGTTCCAAGTTTTCTTCCAATATGTATATATATACATATATACATATATATATATATATATATATATATATATATATATATATATATATATATATATGTATCGAAAGTTAGTCACCGTGAAAGAATTTTTCAACGTCTTGTTAACATCATCCTTACTCCTTATTTCGCATTGTATGTATCTTTGTCTGTCTGTCTGTCTGTCTGTCTGTCTGTCTGTATGTATGTATGTATGTATGTATGTATGTATGTATGTATGTATGTATGTATGTATGTATGTATGTATGTATGTATGTATGTATGTATGTATGTATGTATGTATGTATGTATGTATGTATGTAGGTACGTATGTATGTATGTATGTATAAATGAATGTATTTATGTATGTATAAATGTATGTATAGATAGATCTGTTATGTATATGCATCATGTATACACATGCATTATACATACATACATACATACATACATACATACATACATACATACATACATACATACATACATACATACATACATACATACATACATACATACATACATACATACATACATACATACATACATACATACATACATACATACATACATACATACATACGTTTGTACAAACATATACACATATAATACACATTACTACATTTTCGGTTTAACATTGAAAACTGTTTTGGTACACTCTAATAAAGCAAGAGATGCGAACTGAAAGTCAAAGGTTGAAGGAATTATGAGTGAATGCATTGGTGTGGCCTCCAATGGGCAGAAACATCTGTTAGGCCATGTAAACACCATAGTATTCACAGTTGAAGGCATGGATCTCACTTAGTATATAGTTCACAACAAACCAACAAAAAAACTAGACTTTGCTTTGCTGTTGTAGTTTATTCCACAACTGAAGACAGCATGGCATTTTTTACTCAATTGCTCTCATCTCTTCATCGATATCATTCAATTCCAAAAGTCAATGTGAACGTCAAGGCATTCATGAGATACTGATTTATCGCTAAAATGAATCTGGTGAAATATCCATCTAATCTACCAAAGTGATTAAGCAGAAATGTGTATTATCGCTGTTTTTCGATTAAAATTCATCCATACTTATGACATTTATTTACTGGATCCCATGCTGAGAGATGAATTTCAAATCGCCATAAATCGAGTCGACGTCATTGTATTTGCCAGCTTATGCGACTCGGCCACATCAAGAAAATTATCCAGGTTTTCCAGACTTTTCCATCATAATTACTGTGTTGTCCTTGATAGAGTTCCTGATGACGTCAGCTACCTTTTGGTGGCATTACTACTTTATGGTGTCACACAACGAGTTGTTATAATTTGGTTTACTGAAACACACTGAGGGAATGTTGGTCCTTTTGAAAGCTTCCATATTGCACAGAAAATTGTACGATATCACACAATATCTCTTTACTATAAATATCACATTTCCCGATAATTCAAAAGTTACGCCGATAGTGCAAACGCAAGCACGTTTCAGTGAAAATGGTAGATGCTACCATAACACTGTGAATTAATACAAGAACGTAAAAATGCCCCTATAGAATTATTTCCTGGTTTCCAGGCGGAATTAAACCATTTTTCGGAAGTAATCTAACTTTGTTAACCTATGTTCTGTGATTTTTTAAGTGTGGACGAACCTTCTGTTGGGATCTTTGTCACTTTGTTGATTGAGAATTCGGCATTGAGTGGAATGTGTGACAGACATCCAGTCAAATTGCTTATCCGTTGTATTATTGTTCACGATCGTCTTGTTTTGCAGTAATCTACACCTTATAAATTACAGAAACCCAACTATTTCGATTAGACGCTGTTTTCTTCAACTTGCTCACCCATACCGCCACCGGCATTGTTATAAGCCCATTAAAACAAATACAGAAGAGATCGAAAGTGCAATTCGCGTCTTGAAAGTGACCTGACCCGAACAAGGTATGACTTATGACACCGAGCTAACAATAGATAGCCCGGATGAAAGATCGGCGATAATTGTATTCACTTGTTGTGCTCTGTGCCCAAAGTTCGCAGCAGATGCTGTCAGCTGCTTGGCTGCTTTCGACTCGCTCTGCTTGGAATTTTCCAATATCTAAAACTTGACAGGATTGGTTACGGTCGTTTTCATTCTCGACGGGACAGGTTTCTGCGGTTATTGTCGAATAAAACCAGACACTCAGAATTGACTTTCTGTTGACTGAGGGTTGTTTATTGGTGCACCTAGGACCATGGGGCTAAAAGGGCGGGGAAAATATGTGTTCCAAAGGAATAGGCCACGCGTGAAATATTGTACTCCGACAGACTTCCAAAATACCATCGTGCCGCGTAACTATGGCAACAGCGAATAGTTCGTTATTTGATTGTGTTTCACATTCCACGGTGAGAGGGATAATTTCAAAAACAAGGTATCTGTCTTCATCAATCGCTGAAAACAAAATCGGTTGAGCTGCTTTGCCAAATGCTAAACGCGGCAAATTCGCTTGTGCTTGAATAATATTTGGCGGTTTGTGTATTTTTAGAGTGCCGCATATCACTCTGCTATTTGTTGAGTTTCTCAAAAATGGAAACACCTAATTTTCAATTAACTTCTATCAAAATCGTGTAACGCACTATGTCACTGAGAAAACATTTGTGCGGCTTGAGAGAAAACAAAAAAACATCAGCCGGGTGTGCGGTAACACTGCAATAATACAGTATCTTATACATCCGGTAACTGAGAGGCTGGTATACAACATTGTTGAGGCATGCGCAAGATGAGACATCAAGAAGAAAATTGTTCGTCCATCCCTTGGAAACTTTAATGAGATTATAGATGATAGTCAAGAGTAATTCATTATTAAAATACGGGCTTAACAAATGAGACTGAATTTCCATTACACAGCGAGAAAACACCAACACTAAATTTATGGCCGTGCGTACGAGGTAAATGTCGACAAATTTGATAAGAAAAACGTGTCATAGGGTATGATTAATCAGTCCAAAATTTTACTATTACGACCACTTTCTGGTATTTCCGTGTTTACTATCACGACACCGACTCCAAATTCTCTCTGTTTTTTTTTTCAAACCGTTTGCGGAACCAAAACATCAACATTTCTTTGTCTTTCTGGATGAACGACAAAACTAAATGTTGTTCTTTAAGAAGCCGGTTTTGCTTATGTCCGAGTCCGGTTCTGGATTAACTTGACAGGACAAGAGCCCAATGTCCGGGTTTTGACTTTTGTATTTTGCCATTATTTAAGCTGTCCTCTCTATGGACTGAGAAGAGGAAGGGGTCCGGTAGCCCCTATGTCCTTGTAAGACGCTTAATGGGACAACCGCGCCACGCACCAACAACATCACGACAGAACTGGCATGAACCAAGACTAATGCTAATGCTCCAATGCTCCATTTTTTTATATTAGAAAGATAATACATTCCCTTGTAAATGGATTCTGTTTTGAAAATTGGAGCATTAAAGATATGTGTAAACTTTGCCAATGTGTTCAATTGTAATAAACGATCATGATTAAAATTGTCGCTATAAAAAGTTGTGGGTCAGGGCAGTGGCAGCTGCGGTATTACCTGCATCGTTTAAGTTCAAGTATCATGCATGTCAGCTGTCATATTCCATTATTGTTGGAGCGTTTTTTATAATATTTCCATGCCTACAAACTCGACGCAGTTCCGGATAATATTCATAACGTTTGGTATAAGTTTTCGGGAACCACACTGGTCTGAAATTCTCGGATAATGAATCCGTTTGAGTGTGGGCGACAACCAGAGACTGGGACATCGTTCCAACCCACTGATTCGTCCCTCAGTTTCAATTGATGAAAACTGTCCTAATATGAAGCAAGCAATCACAAGGGTCCTGTATCCCCGACGATACTTAATTCCGCTGGCAAGTTCACTCAATAACAAGGTTGCCGTGCGGGGTGATGAAATTGTCGACTGGGTCCTAACCAATAAACTCGTTTCTTGCATGTGATATATGGCCTAGCGATTTGCAAGCTGTACATCAAAATTTTTTCATGGCCACCAATCACCCTGACAGATCTTAACCACACTAATTTTCAGATATTATTTTTACTTTAACTGATTAGCTTTTGCCACACGCCCATCAACGAAACGTCATTCGAGGCAATCAGGAGCGAAAGTCCACATAAAAATAACAAATGTCTTGATGAACTATAATGCAGGGAGCGATTTAAATCAGACTCAATGGTACGTGTTTTGCCTGGAAATTTTTTCAAAAGTTGCGTTTCATTTTCTGAGACAAGCAACCTACCTCGGCGTTACAGGTGACATTTTCCCATTTCAGACAAATCGACAAACGCCCACATCGAGTGTCAAATAAAAAACAATTCGCGCATACTTTGTTCGTGATTATGGTGAAAAACATCAACATGAACTTCGATATTTTCAGTTTGCTGTGTTTTTGTAGTTATTTTGCCGCCAAAAAAGCTATTCCGGCGTGTTCGATTGTCAGGAACTAGAGATCTACACACTTTAAATATTCGATATCTGTTCAGACTGTGATATTTGATATGTTGCGTTGTCTAGCAGAGAGAGAGAGAGAGAGAGAGAGAGAGAGAGAGAGAGAGAGAGAGAGAGAGAGAGAGAGAGAGAGAGAGAGAGAGAGAGAGAGAGAGAGAGAGAGAACAAGATGGCTACAACATAGAGGCGCGGTCCTATGAAACAGGTGCAACCAGCTCCATGGCTGTGTTTTACACACGCAGTTAAAATATGGGTGCATGGAGACGAGGGAATCCCAAAGCTAATACCATTAGTGTTATTAAAAAGACTGCGCCACAACATTTAATAATAATAAGATTGGGGAAAATAATTTTAACACTTAGGCTAATTATCTCAGTGGGTGAAAAGGCGACTATAATAGATGATACAGTTCGGATGAAAATGGCCCTCCCATGACAAACATAACGTGGAGTGTTGCTATTAGGCGTATCATTAACATTGAATTGATAACGTTCGCACCAGTTATTACTGAATTGCCTCTTCGTCTCCACTTCGGTAAAGTGAATTGAATGAACTCGCCACCATGTTCTTCAGCACACAACACCGATCTTATTTTATTGCAATTTTCATGAGCTTACGCGACTAGTATGAAACAGTTTAAAATCGTCAGTGTGCTTGCAGACTAATCACTTACAGCCTCACTTACACATGTATTTTGACGACAGTCCAATTTGGCGGCAAAAATTGACGTCTGAGAAAGGGTCGTTCGCACCAAAATAATCAATAAAATCTTTGTTAATTTTGTAGTAATTTGTGTTCTATCAATGAGATCAAATATTGTATAGTAAAATTTGTGTGACAGTTTGCCCTCCTTAAGCGACGAAAATGCTGTTTTGTGTGAGTCAGTCATGTTAATTTTGTTTTCAAATAAGTCGACCCCATTAAGGTGAAAACATAAGGTTTAAGGATGGTCTCTTAACCTGTTAAAGAGCTCATTTGTTAAAACGAGTTTCAACGAAGTTCACCAAGCGAGGGGATTTGACAGACAATGTTAGGTATAATTCTGGAAAATCCTCGCCTTTTTATGAAAACTTTAAGTTCACATACAGGATGCAAATGAGGCTCACAGTAGATGCATTGAAAATTTTGCTCGAACTATCGAGGTTAAATTAAATAAGAAACAAGTATGCTGATCAAATTTGTCGAACGACAGGTATGAAGCCGGTGAGAAATAAACCTTGGAAGTTTAAGGTGAATGCTAAGTTTGTTCAAAGGGTATCAAACATGATTAATATGTTTTTTTCCAGTCCTCATTTTGGCCGTTGGCCTTCAGCAGGCGCATCCCTTTCATAGAACAAATGCAAGGACGGTGAAAACAAAATTGATTGACGACTCGGAGTATTGGTCAGTTTATTGCCCGTCACTGTGACGATCATTGGACCAAAACAGACACGCTGGGTCTTTTTCGTCGATTCAGTTGTTGTTGTCATTTTATTTTCAGTCGCCGGGTATCAATAAAATGTTTTCTTCTATTCGACAGGTGTTCAAAAATGCTGATATTTCTTTCCCCGTACAAATGTGACGAAAAGAAACGTTTTAGTTGTGTACGGGGAGGCATCAAGTATAAACATGGATTTCACTATCTGCTGTGGATCAAAGTAACACTCACGAAATTATCAGTACATGTTTTAAGCTCGCGAAAATCAACGACAGGGGAGATTGTCTTACAATTACATTAGCGTGGAAATCCCGCCAAAAGCCACCACTTCAGGGGAGAACAGCGTAAGCCGAGACTTTTCCCTTATCAAACGTGATGTATCAAAAAGGTGATTCGTTCTGTGAAACAGGCAATTGACAAAACAAAGAGATTCCTTTCAGATAACAACCCATGGACGACTTTTTTCGTTATGCGTGTAATTAGCGTAATATTCACTGTAAATTTAAGCACTCTCTTACGTTCTAAAACCCAATACGTGGATCGGAAGCGCCAACTGTGACAGTTCACCGAGCATGATTTTGAATGACTTCAAAATGGTGAATGATGGGATGTTGGTTGACCGACCATACATAAGCATCCACCAGACAGCGCTTTTATTTTGGTTGCAAAATATATCCACAGACGATATGCCACTTTTGAGTAGAAATCGGAACTGGCGCTGACGAAACCTCAGCGGATAGCCCCGCGAAAGACGAGAAATCGTCGTCAGCATATTAGCCATGTGAATTTTTAAAAAGTGTTGGATGTCATGTTACACTGGTTTAGCCCTATAGGTAAACAATATCGGCAACTCAGCTGTGTCATAAGACAAGCCTGGAGAACATTTCTCCATCGACAATGCATTAAGTATTGTGAAATATTTAAAAGCTGGCTTTGAATTTTTGATTGGCGACGTTTGTTGTAATTTTAGGGAGTAATATAACATAATTGCCCACGAGCATCAACCCTTTGTACCGAGACGGCGCTACCGAGTGGGATTGGTCAATGCTCTTCAGTTATACCGTTGCTCAATTTTTTAACTCAGCCGCTCATAAAAAAAAAAAAAAATGGTAAAAAATTTTCGCATTTGAAATTTTGAAAAGAATATATTTACCCTGGTGGAAGTTAACATTACATCATGTTGTCTTGATTCATAATATTTCTGTTGTCATTTGTGAGGGGACCACTTCCTTTAAAGTAGACGTTGCGTCAAATGGTTGTCCTGACGGTGACATGTTTGCGTTAAAAGGTCAACATTTAGATCGTTTGATGTAATTCGTTTACTCTCCTTACTGCTCTCTTCCTTGTTTGCTCAATTTTTTTCTCAAAATTCTTCGCCCCTGACTGAACATTAGGAAGTGTTACAAGCGATATATTCGGCGTATAATTTAAATGACAGACAGGTTGAAGCGGTGCTAATTTGAAACATCAATAGATGCTCTCCATCGCATTGACAATGTATATCCACCAAGAGGAAGTAGATTTACGAAGTTCAAAATGCGTTTGTAAAAGAAAGGAATGCTCAAAATCGCATAAAGCGGAAGGTGGGGAGGGGGCTGAAAACACCTGTATGGCATAGCAGGTGTAGCTTTCGCTCCTTCATTGTCAATCAAATTTTGACAATCAAGTTGACGACCATGACGGGAGAGCTGAGATTAACAAAGCTAACCAGATTACTGTCGACTTTCGCCGATACGGTTTTGTGTAACAGGAGAAGAGCAAATCATATCACATGGCTGGCAAATAACAAAGAAAGTTTCCAATATCTAATTTGGAAATTCTTATCCCAGTCTTTAAGCTGGAAATGTCAGGGCAAGATAAGGCTGCCTATCGTTGTTGTATCGTCTTTCTGCCGACGTATTCATCAGATCTGGCATCAAATATTCATCGTTTGAACTGCCACATCTCCTCGCAGCTATCACGGCATGGATGTCAGATTTAAATAAATAATTACTCCAGATACGTGTAGTGACCACCTCAAGATATATGCTTTCCGGGGCTCCATTCCCGTGTGGGCATCGTTCCGGTGATTCGGAACGCCGGCGATTATCCAACTCTAAGTTAGCGGAAATTAAGAAGAAACTTTCTTTCAGCTCAGGCCACCAAGGGCGCAAATTAGTTTTTACCTGAATTGCATATACCTGGTAATTAGCTTGTTGGTGTGGAGAGAATCCATTGTCAAAGATAAACATGGAAAAATTGCTTGGTCTTTAAATTGCAACATGGTGTATAATAATTGAAATCAAATTACTCTTTGATAGACAAAGTTTTACTGGTATTTGAATCTGGTCGCTTCGCTTGTGAGTGGATTGATCGAACCTGTCAATATTTCCTCCCCTGTGTCAAATGTCTTTAATTTCCTTCCTATAAAGTCTCATTTCTTGTGTTTGTAATCAGTTGATTTGGGACGCAGAAATGCAAGCGTCAAGGTAGTCTATTGATCCATCCGCTTCAATGGCGTGTGTATCGTTTGTACTGATATCACAGGACGATTAAACTAAGCTGTAAATTTACGTGTATGTGGTATTTTGCTTGTTGAAGTCTGGCTTGTCTCTCGTATAAAGTCGGTCGGCGTTTTACCTTTTTAATTAGTTGGGTTCTCGTTAACACGGTTACTTCATAATATTCATCGACGTGCATGCTTTCACTTCTCAATCATTAGCATGCACTGGAACTGGCTAGCTTTGTGACGTAAACGAGAAGCAACTATTAAGTTTTCGAAAGATTGTCATTTTACCATAGCGAGAGTGTTTCAGGCGCCAATGCATCTGTGCAATAAAAGAACTGATTCCGGTAGTTTTTTGCATGAAGCTGTAGATGTACCCACAGTGGGATGGTTAGCACCCGAGCGTTACGAATCTCCAGATCTTCGGCTTACTGGCTAAACATGCCGAGTTTGTTCAGAGCCCGGCTTTCACCATGCCTGTTTTTGTTTCGCATTGTGTGGCGTTTTTTCAGCTAAAAACCGAGCCTTCGCTGGATAATCCCATTTGCAAGTCTGCTTTTAAAATTTGTGTTCTTATAGCGAGACGGCGTCCTTCAAGACGGTAGGACTGCCGTCCACACTCCGGACGCCGGCGGCTGAGGACAGCTTAGGCTTTCGCGACCTCGCCGAATGATATCTTCACGTGTGTAAAGCGCTCTCCCCTCGGTATTCTAGCACCTCGTGATTCCCAGCTATTTGTCACAGTCGTCTGACAGCTCTAAATGACACTGAACAACTCGTCGAACCCTGCGCTCGTGACAATGCGCAAACTGCCTTAATCCCTTAAAATAACCGCAGACGCTGTGATACTTATTTTCCTCTGTTTTTTTGTGCGACAAATGGGAAGTGAGACGGAAACATAACACCACCGATTAACAGTAAATATCCTTAATTTGCATGTATATCCACTTAAGTTCATGGCAGTTGTGTTGTTGTTGCCTGGTTTATGAACAAAGGTCTTATCTGTGACTGCCGAATTCCGAAACGGTATAATTTTCCCCGAGTCGTATTTGTTTGATGATCCGACGGCTAACACAACGGCTGTAGTTTTCCAAGCGGCACACATGAAAGCCACTTGCCTTGCCGGTATCGAATTAATTGATTTGTGTTCAAAATTGCCGTCAAAATAACACCAAAATAGCAATCCGCCGTTTAAGATTCGTTCGTCTGGTCAAACTGTGGACAGCCTGGCCGGCATACACCTCGCAGCACGTTATAAATATTAATTTGGGGGCAAGACTTATCCTTGCCAAAGAAGACCAGTTGATCAAGTTTTCTCCCGGATTTGTGTAGTTTCTAGACTTTTTGATAACATTCTCACTTTCGGTAATATGTTGTTCTCCAACACTGGTCCTTGAATCCTAAAAGGGCTGTATTAACGTAGAAGATAAAATGCAGTTCGAAACAGTTTTAGGACAATTTTGAAACTGTCCAATTTGACGCTCTTGTGAATCTGAGAGAGTTCAAAGTTGTGTTTTGGCTGAAATGTGCTCGAAACCGACAAGGCGTAATTGTCTTTGTAGTTTTATACCAGTTAAGATAGCGGTGTGGGTTGTTTCAAGCAGATAAATCAAACAGGGGGAAAAGTCAAACGTGGCTGTCAGATTACAAGATAGTTCACAGCCTGCCAGCCAACACAAGATATTGGTTTGACTGGAAAACAAGTATAGTCTTCTGTCGTGGTCCTAAGTTCAGTCGGCCTCTTAAATTTGAATTAAAATACCAGCGTGCTGCTTTCATGAAAAGTTGACAAAGAGTATTTGATGAAACTGGCACGTTTTTAAGGATGACAGTATTATCTTAAACAAGGCAGATACGCCGCCGTTCAAAGGCGGAAACCAACTTTGTACTGTCTCGGGTCACATCTTTATTTTTCAATTTTTGTTTGCGTTGGTTTCTTGCTTGGGATGATCTAAGCCTTTCTGTTTGTTTTTGGATGTTTGCAGATTACTTGGTTTCGTCTATCTGCGTTTTCTTGTTCAGCTTGTTCTTTTTTTACTTTCACGATTTCCTTTGTGTGTCTTTGGTGTGTGCTTGTGTCTTTGGGTTCGATGTAAAGATGCCAATCTCTCGATGCCTAGTTCACAAAAGACTTTTTTCAAATGCTAAACCTTGAAACTTAACAAAATGCTTGGAATTGCCAGTTATCTGCTTCTGATAAAACAGTAAGATGTTTTACTGACCTGTGGTTGTATATCATCCTCGTCCACGAAGAATGATATTTTGTGTCATTGCGTAATCAGCTATTGCGCTATTTCTTTATACATTATTTGGTGATAATATGGGCATTTCGTCTTCGATTACTCGGCTGTTAGTTTGCTATCAAGAATTGTAAACTTTAACTTTCTATGAAAAAAAGAAGATGTCGGTTGGTTCAAGACGTCTTTGTTTGAATGGGACCACATTCGTTGATAACCAGGTCAAATGCAGGGATTACCTGGTGGTGAGGCTGGTGTCAACATTGATAAATCTGCATTGAACTTGACGAGACATGTTTTCATTGTTTTCAGAAGCTATCGGAGTTTCTGAGTTTCACGCTAGCAGCGGTGTCTTGTAGCAAGCCATAACATCCGCTGAAACTTGAAAACTCTACGAACGTTCTGCTAAGACTTTGGACAATACCTCTTGTGTCCATCAAGTCATGAACAGTGTAGAATTGGAGAAGAGAAACACTGTTGCACGGTTGTAACTTTCAATGACTACTTATATGAGTTTCGACGTCAAATATTTCCCCTTCAAATATATTTCATCGTTTATTTCCAAATGTCAATCTGTTGATTTGTGTTCAGCCGCGACAATACTGCCGCCATACCGGCACATTATTTTTATGGTCGTCTATTCCCGTAATATTCCTGGTTTTTTTTTATCTGGATTCGGTTATTTTCCTAGACTTTGTTTTCTGGAATTAATATCTTTAAAATGCACAGAAGCGCAAATAGAAAGGTCCCCGATCGTAAAATGTAGATCGTAAAAGCCAATATAACTAAATGACCTGAGCATGGAGTTGGTGACTTTCTAGTGTAAATCACGCCCTGGTTTATCCTCCAACCGTCAATACTCTCTTTTACTTCTTAGACAGGCTTATTGCCAAGCTATTGAGACAGTATTCAACGAGTCATTTTTGATTATGAATAAATCTACACAATATTTAACCATAAGAGGCTAAACCATTTTTCACGCCTTACAAAGGGATCGTCATGCGGGCACAAATCATTTTCTTGCCGATAACTAAATCGCTTATTAGGTTGTGATCTATAACTCTCTTGTAGTTATGCTAATGATAAAACGAACATTCAAGATGGTGTTCGGGAACAAGCTGTAATTGATTGAAACGAACTGGAAAGGGGGGTTTAATGATTTTTAGAGTTAAAGAACTTCCAATAGAACTCAATAAAGTCTAGCAGCCCCAAAGGTGTACTTATCGTCTAGCCGAAACGAATGGTGGACGATGTGTGCTATGGTTACTAGGTGTGACGACATCTCCACTTTGAAGTCAAAAAAAGAACAGCGCAGCTTTTGGGTACTATTATTGTTTCCAGTAATTTGAGCCATCGCTGTAAGGGACTGGACATAAATTACAGGGGGGGTGGGCCGGTGTTTTTCGAAAAACCGCTGCGTAAAAAATAGTGACCCTTCAAAAGTTCATGCACAAAATTAGTGACCCTCCCCCTTATCCGTGCATGAAAATAAGTGACCCTCCCCTGTTACTCAATACCCCCAAAAAACCCGCAATGTGTTAAAGACCCCCTTCTGACTTGCTATACTTTTTAAGTCGCCCTCCGAAGGAAGGCAAAATGTGGCTGATATAACGCGTTGGCCAAGAAATATCAATCATATGTGTGTGATAATTCATGTAAATGTACTTTGCTTGAAGTGGCAGGTAAAAAGTGCATGCCTGTACAAAAAATGTAATTTTTAGATTTTATCGATAATGTTGATTCACTATACATGTAGTAGACTATAAGAAAACTATGAACGTGTATTTTCCAGTATAAAACTAGCTATATCTGTTCATATACAGATGTTTAATAACTGATATAGATATACTTGATTAGCATGGGTTGTTTACAAGTGCACATGTGAACAAGATATTTGATTTTGGAATTTCTGTCAAAATGTTGATCCACTATACATGGGAGTCTATGACAAAACTATACATGGGAGTCTATGACAACACTGTCAAAAAATTTTCAGAATTAAAAATTTGCACTATTTGTGCATATATGGACCCTGAATAATTGACATAATTGTGCTTGATTGGAAGAGGGTGGTAAAATGTGCATCTGTGTACAATAACTTTGTTTTTGGAATTTCGCATAAAATGTTGATCCACTATACATGGGAGTCTATGACAAAACTGTAAAAAAAAAATTTTCAGAATTAAAAATATGCACTATTTGTGTATATATGACCTGAATAATTGACATAATTGTGCTTGATTAGAAGAGGGTGGTAACACGTGCATCTGTGTACAATAACTTTGTTTTTGGAATTTCGCTTGAAATGTGGATCCATTATACATTGTAGTCTATGAAGAAACTATGAATAATTTTTTTTAAATACAAAACTTGGCAAATCTGTGTATTTATGTATGCTTGATTATTGATATTTATGTTCTTGATTAGACTAGAGTGGTTACAAGTCCATGTGTGTGTAAGAAATTTGATTTTGGAATTTCACCGAAATGTTGATTCACTATACATGGCAGTCTATGGTGAAACCCTATGAATAATTTTTTTCCAATACAAAAATAGGTAAATCTGTGCATTTATGTACACTGAATTATTGGTACTAATGTTCATGATAGACTAGAGTGGTTTCAAGTCAATGGTTGTGCAAGAAATTTGATTTTGGCATATCACTTAAATGTCGATTCACTATACATGGCAGTCTATGATGAAACTATGAATAATTTTTTCCAATAAAAAAATAGGAAAATCTGTGCATTTATGTACACTTGATTATTGGTATTAATGTTCATGATTAGACTAGAGTAGTTTCAAGTCAATGGGTGTGCAAGAAATTTGATTTTGGAATTTGACTGAAATGTCCATTCACTATACATGGCAGTCTATGATGAAACTATGAATAATTTTTTTCCAATACAAAACTTGGTAAACCTGTGCATTTATGTACACCTAATTATTAGTATTAATATTCATGATTAGACTAGAGTGGTTTCAAGTCAATGGTTGTGCAAGAAATTTGATTTTGGAATTTCACCAAAATGTTGATTCACTATACATTGTAGCTATGAGGAAACTACAAATAACTCATAGGTTATCTGATCCTAAATTGTTATTCAAAGTTGTTCGGCCTGAAGCTTCCAGTTGTTATTGATGACACTATGCACTATTCTGAACAGTTTGTATTCTGTCAATGTCCTCAAAAATTAAAAATGTACATACAGCGACATGAACGTTTGACATCGACCTATACCCAATGTATTGTCAATGGGAGAATGATGTCAATAAGTAATCTCCCAAATTGTTATTGAAAGAGTTATTATAGGGGACAGTTATGCACAATAGTGTTGAATAAGTAGAAATCATGACAACTTAAATCAATGTGGCTGCTTGGATCATCAATACATTGTTTATTATGCCTGAAATTTGCGCCCGAAGGGCGCGCCGAAAATGGTAATGGCAGAAAATGAAAGTGCCAGGAGGTATTTTTTCTTTTTTCAGTATTCCATAATGTGCACATGCAATTTCAGCTTTGATGCATGAAAAAGGTGACCCTCCCCCATAGGCTTGCACAAAATTTTATGACCCTTCAAAATGCTTGCGCGAAAAATGGCGACCCACCCCCAAAAAACACCGGCCCACCCCCCCCTGTAATTTGTGTCCATCGCTGTAAGTTTGATAGTTATTCAATCGCAAAGTTAGACTTGTGATACTCTGAGTGAAAGGAAGCCAATTTGCGTTGGGACTCGAAGGGCAAGACGCCTTGATAACCCCTCGAAGTTGATACTTAAAACAGTTAAAACAGCAATGACGTAACTACTGACTCAGTCCGCGTAATTGATAGCGCTGTGCACAGCACTAGGACCAAAAGTTGATAGAGAATCCAGAACTTTTGGGTGAAAATACCTGGGAAAATTCTCAATAAAAACAATGATTACGAAAATATTCGTGCGTCTCGAGGTCTCTCGCCGCGGAAATCTTAAGTTTGACTCACAGGAAACCACTGTAGATCGAGTAATTTGTCTTGAATTTACCAGAGCCCTCAAGATGGACCCTTAACATATACACCCTCACTTCGTGAGCGAGCTTAAGAAATGACTCATTGCCTTATAAGAACGCACGATGTTTGGTCGTGCAGTTCCCGATGATCGTACGATCCTGGTCGCAACCGTTGGCAGTATATGGATCAACCCCATCCTGCATACCATTTGGTTATTTTACTGTGATTTTGGAATTCGTGTAAATCGCCCTCTGTGTATCTGCTGACGATGGAGACACAGCTTTAGCGCCGATGCGGTCGCAGTTGCTGAAACCTTCGCAAAGAAAATCGTGTATGCTCACAATAGCCGCTGCCGGGGCGACCGCCTTTTTTAATTCCTGGGGTTATTTGTAGGTTGTCGTTATAAATCGAATGTTTATCGAGTCATTTCACATGATTATTGCAAATGTTTGTAGTCGACAAAGTCGTGGGGTATTGAGAACGACTCGTGACATTCGCGCGAATACTTCGACCATTCTATCTTTATCACGCCAAGAGCTTATGCGGGCATCACATAGGAATTACTGGGCCGGATTGTCCATCGGGCGAACTGCCACGCCAATGGAGTTACGCCATTGAAGGTGTGAGCAGAGTGTATTACGACATATAAACTAGGAATAAACAGGATCACTGCAACAATGACATTGTCCGGGTTTTACAAGTGGAAATCACAAAGTTGGCAATCCCTTCCAAATGCATTCTCCATTGACAGTTGAAGACTAAAGTTCATTGAGGAGTTATGCAAATCAGCTATGACTTTTGTGTCAAGCTGGAAACAAATCCGAAGTGAGCCCTTAATGAGATGTAGTATTCATTAAAATACTGGAAGGAAAGGTATCGTAGAGGCAAGAACAATGCGCGTATCCGCTGCTTTTATTTTGTCATACTTCTTAATGGACGAAACCAAATTGTGTCCAATGTGACTGTTATGGAATCGGGTCAGAGGAGAGACCCGGGTATCCAATACCAGTAGAATGACTTGGCTTATTCAGTGGCTATTTGAGTGCAAGTCCAGTGCATTAATTATGTCTCAGGTAAGTTAGATTCGCGAGCTACTGAGACGGTGGCATACCAAACAAAAAGAGTAGACCTCTAACAAGAAAAAAAAGTCAACTTACATTCCCGAACAAAGTCATCAAGGAATTTTTTGAAAGCTTTATTTTTCCCGTCAGAAAATTGAAAGAATTTGAGCGATTTGCCATTGTGGTGTCTGTGGCTGGTACAACAGGTAGCAAGTTCTGTCACTGTCGCTGTGGCAAGACGCTAATAGTTTCAGATACCTTGCGCGCGATTTTTTAGTGTTTAACATCGAATTATATAAAAAAGAGGAGCATGTGTAATGACCAGAGGTTCTTGTTGTCTCTATGCTTGGATAGATAGCCGTATTTTGCTTCCACATTCCGATTCTTGGTTTTGACAATTGACACACTGTGAAATCGTGCCACCAGCGAGAGAGAGAAAAAAACTGTGCATAATATACGACCTTATTGTGAAGCAGTATTTGAATGGAAATTAGGCGTTGTGAAAGGCTGAGGTCAACGGAATCTTCAGCAAATGGACTGAACAACTGTCATAATATCTATGTTGAAATTCTGCCATAACCATTGTCGTTTGCCCAAAGTGGTGCCGAAGACACCAGTGTCCGGACCCACAACGAGTAGTATAACAGCCAGTGGGGTTTCCAATACGAATCGTTGAACTCAAAAGAACCCCTTGCTTTGGACAACTTGACATTGACGGTTCTGTACGTTGTTTGGGCATGGTAATTTATGCATCCTGTTGTTCGGTGAAGACGATAGACTGGCGAATTAAAATGGAGTACCACTGGTACTACCAGTACAATTTAGAAACACTGTTTGCAGATGGGAACATGGTTTGACTTTGTGCATATATGAGTCTGGTTGCGTTCGGTGCCTAATGTCAAACCACTGCTGCCACCAGCGCTGTAGAATTATCATTTAAGCGCAGATATCGACAGTATAGTTTATGTCAGCCTATTTGAGTGGATAATATCATCGAGAAAGGTGTGAATACCCACGCTAAATTGTTGTGAACAGTTCTCGAGTGTGTCTGTGTAGCATGTGTTGTGAGAGGGTGTTCACAGGGTGAAGGAAGCGGCCAGTTAGCACATACGAGTCAAACATGAACTGACAGAGCGGCGGTATTGAATCTCAACTCCGTGAGCCTGCCCCATTCATCTTGTCAACAGCACTCAAGAGTGATAGATTACAACTGTTTGTGGAGAGAACCATCGTATTGAGGGTGTCGGTGGTTCTGAGCAGAGGCCGTGCAAGTATTGGCCCTTCACTCGATACGGACAATCACCAGCCGAGCAGGGAGTACACCAGTTATACACATCAGTTGAGATCAGCGAAGCCACTGAGCTTTGGGTCCGGTAAAGCAACACGTGGTAGCGCCAAGACAACCATTGCTAAAATAATTTAAACTTTCGATTTTTCTCCACATGTGTGAACGAGTCGATAAGGAAATGATTGGATTGATCAATAGGTTACATGACCACTGTTTACCACAGTTGAAATTGCTCGTTACACATGGTCTGCCACATTGTTCCTTTCATTAAGGTTGTGTACAAATCCGTATGAGGGTTAAACTTAAAGCGATAATTCCTAAATGTCCACAACAGTGGTACAATGGTTGGAGGGGTTTGGCGGATTCCACGCTCAGTGAATACGATTCTAAACACTGAACTGGTTGGCGCTCTATCGTGAGGGACATTTTTGTGGTCGCGCTCAGATTTTCAAAGGAAATAAATGGATCCCGTACTCACCGGAACGTCCCGAATGGGGCATTCTGAAATTGTGATACTGGCTTCACTGAGGACCCAACGGGCAACACGTGTTTTTGTAGCGTTCGGTCGGTGCTCGTTGACTGCTCCGATGAACTCGTTCGTACGTCTGACTACGCCTGGTGTATACGGACCCAGTGGAGCGAGACTCGAGTATTGGTGACCAACAAAGCGCTAGCTTGATTGAGTCCTGAATTAATAAAGCAAATAAATACAAGCGAAGTTAGAATAAGCCTACTCAGTGACCAAGAAAAATCAACAATCACCACTGGATAGGGTAATTTCCTCACCTAGGACACGAGTATCAGACGAAGCGGCGATAGTGACGGTGACGCTTCGCGTAAAGCTAACCCGCTAAATTGTTTTGCTTACTAACCCACAGTGACCGATACCCAGACCTTATTAAATATGCAAAACACAAGGCCTTACGTACAGCCAGAGTGAAAACACCTCCTTTTCAACGTAGGGCAGACTTTACATATCTATGGGGCATCCGTGTCGTGGTAGACATTCGCTGATTGGACCACTGGCGAGTTTTCCCGCCTTTTGATGATCGTCTGCGTACAAATCAATTTGTTTAAATTTTACGAATTTAGGCAAAGTTGGCATCCAACACACACTGCGGGCAGTGGGTATGACGTTGCAGGCATATATGTCACTTAACAAATTGGTTTATTAACATTGTGACATGGTATTGCTACATCACTTTATAAACCCGTTTAATGGCGATCATATGTCACATGTGAGAGTGTTTAAGATAAGCCCCCCTCCCCCAACGGTGAGGGAACCCCAATTCACCAACATACTTTTTGGCCGTGTAGTCCACGATCTTGACACAAGAAAATCCAAAAACTGAATGGTACCTTTATTTTACTACTCGTGTCAAAAAAGCTTGAAATTTCAACGATCTTGACACGAAAATGAGTTCGACAAAAATCGTAGTATCCGTTTAAGGTTTTTTATAAAGTATAGAATCAATCTTAATATAAACCATGCGATATATCACATTATCTCCTTAGTCATCATTTGTAATACGATAATCATTGTTATCACCATCTGATTATTGTCGGTGACCTTTATGACGTATCTTTTGTCTCTATGTTGGATGTTTCATATGCTCAATGTTTCCTTGACAATGGTAGTTTGCAGTGGGACTGTTTTTCCGGAATGTATTCGCGCGAGACTTTGGATTCATTTAGGCCTACCGTGACGTGCACGCTATCGTTCCTCCATAATTTTCTAATGATACAAAACTTCAATGCTATTCTCTTCCGCTGCTTAACAAAAGCAGATGCCCATTACGTATTTGCCTCTCTCCAAGGTTTCACATGAATTGCTATCAACTTATTAAATTCTAGAGTCCACATCAGGGCAGTAGTCAAATTAAACGAGACTTTGCCAGTTAAATACTTTGCATACTGCAAAAAATGTCGCATTATATAATTAACCAATCAGGACATGTCGCAATATTTAGATCAGCTAAAGTTTTAGCGCAATATTTTGGGAAGTGAAAAAAAAGCAGAACATCTCCCTCGTGATGAACCCTCCCTTTCCACTTGTTGCTTTTCTGACCAAGTGCGGTATTGATGGCTAATTTAGGGTAATAACTACTCTAGCAAGCAAAACACACGTGCCTTCATCACGTTCCGCACTTAACAAGCAAGGAGAGCTCAACAATCAGCAACTGGCAATTTCGTCTTGAGCCGAAAACTGAGACGGCAGTGCATTCTTCATCGATTTCGGATTCAAAAAGTATATTTCATGCTCTCATCGTATCTACCAGATTGAAACCAATTATATTATGTGAAAACTTTATGTCTAGCTAATATATCTAGTATTTGAAGCGACAGAATTGTTTTTATCGTCGCCTTTGATAGCAAATTCTGCCTTAACCTTAATGAAAACACGGGATTAACTCTCTGGTTTTGATAAGATTTGTCATGAAATTTGATTTGCACGAGAGTCAGTGAATCATATTTAATATGGCATTAAAGCCGGACAACACGGCTTCTTTTACATAAAGAAGGCAATGATGCGACTCGCCCAGTCTATTCAAAATGCATTCACAATATTCACCCTTTGGCTTGGGTCAAACAAACGCAGTGATGCGCATCTCGTCTTATTTTGTTAAAAAATGTATGATCTTGGCTACCTACAAGAGGAAACAAAAGTCATGACGAGTGCTGTGTTTACTCGCATATTCACGCCGGTCATGTCTTTAATGCATGTCAACGAAGGCAGGCTCAGCAAACGGATCTTCGTGACATTCGATAGCGCTGCAAACGGCCCCCGCATTTACCTCCACTCCTCTGTGTGTTTCTTCAAACGACCGTCGGGTTGTGGCCTCCCCCTGCATTTAATTCGACTCTTTTCACTTGTCTGTGGCTCGTTTTGTTTAAGGGCGCCAAGCGATTTGATTTACCAAAGCCGGGTGTATGGCAATGTTCCACACTGCAACCCAATAGCCAACGCGAACTTCAATGACCGCTATTGAGAACCACTTGCGGAGTCGAGCTGCTCCAAACTGACACTCGCCCAACATTCCGGACAGCATTCCGAAAACTCCAGTTGCGATCAAAAAACTGTGTGACTTGGCCAGTTTCCACGATATTTCAACCTCCTTTCGTACTGGTTTCCCTCATAATATTCGCCAGGAGTTACCGCACGTGCCTTAAAAGGGCTTTTGTGCCAACCATTCGAGCTTTGCACGTACAAAAAACCCATTAAAATAGCGATGAATACAATTTATTGGCGTTGTTGGACAACTATTTTAATCCGCATTTAATTTGTTCGATTGGGGTCTCTCCCTGATTATTACTCTTATGAATTTACAGTAAGCGACATGTTCTTATAAATTATTCCCATGGGTGAGTCTTCCATTATTAAAATATTGAACGAAATTTTCGTCAAGTATCAATGTGGGTTCGCAACCATCTTACTTTCCTGTGGATGTGTGAAATTGACAATGTAAGTCATGTGTGGTGGTTTAAAGCCACTATGAATGTATAATTATGAAACGAGGTCAAAAAAGTGATATAAATAATGGGCATGCAACTATATATGGAAGAGTTTCAAGATGGCGTCTTTTCTATCGCTCGCGGGTGCCAACTCAAGCACATTCACATGACACCATTAAATATTGAAATACTGAGAAATAATGTACAATTCAACAACAAGTTGCCTTCGCAAGTTTCAGATATTAAATAATTTGTATTTTTGTACATTTTTCCCGCCGAAATTCACTCAAACGACAAGGTGCATTATGAATCAGATGCCGTGGATGAAAACATTCAGACATTTTTTTGACGGTGCCGTATTTTTTTGGCACTGAGGAGAGCAACATCCGTAAAAATGCGAAATGCTGAAGTGTAATTCTATATGCAGACTCTCAGAAAACTATTCGAGAACCGAAAATTACATCGGTAGGTCAGCAAAATGCCACGGATTCCTGACACTTAAACATTCGCACGTCGAAGTGAGCTGGCAAAATGTCGTGGCAAGTTTGACATTCGCGAGAACAATACCTGTTGAAATAAGTGTTTTCTGGTGAACGTATAAACGGAAGGATGTAGAGGAATATTCTTGTCAACATCCAGCGAGCGTGCTATTAACGATAAAGGAGCATTTCCAAGGGAACGAGATATCCCAACACATCCAATCAAAATGATCTCACATTGTCCATATTTCATCGTGTAAGTATTACTGGCTTCTAAAAAGTGTACAATGGTTGTGTTCAACATAGAAGAAATTATGGTCTCTGTAATGGTCTTGCTCGAACCGATTTTGAAGGAAATTGTACGGTCTATTACCGAGATGTGGGTATAAAGTTACACCAAATTGTCGAGCGTTGGTTCGACGTTTACAGAACCTCTCAATTGTAAACTGTAACAATGGTCGTCTTTCCTTGCTGACCACTTTAGTATTACAAACAAATATTTGCAGTCAACTTGACTTGTTTCTTTCCCCTCTCCGCTACTTGTATCACTAGTTTTTGTACAAACCCAGTTCCCGAAGCCTTAAAACTGTGGCGGGGAATGTTACACAAGACAGGGTTACACGAGCTTCTAAGTAGACGGCTATGGTTAAAACTGTCATTGATAGCAGATGATTTGAACACATATGAAACCAAATCCTTAGCGGTCTCAAACCATAGTGAAATTAAGTACACTAGAAAATGGCAGCAATGAAACTTTTATGAAGACGAAATTTCGAATCACTAGACTATAGCTTTAGAATTCGACCAAAAAAATCGGGGGGGGGGGCTCCATACTTTGATGTCGTCATCAGTGGTTTTATTGTTGTTCCCGTCATACTTTAGACCAGTGCAAATTTGATGTTTGTCACGGTCGCTCCTACTATTCCCTTTTAATTAGGTTTAATCAACTGGCTTCTTTCGCTCAATCCAAACAGGGAGGTGTCTCATGCATAATTTATAACACTCCACTCGGGTTGTGTATTCACACTGGGGGATGGCATACATGTCCATGAAATACACTTCTTTATAATTTACTGATTACCCATCCTCGATGGAGCGCTTTTATTTTATTTTCTGAAAGTGAGAAACAGTTTAACAAAGCCAGTGGGACTTGCAGGTATATATAATGAATCTTGTGTTGTCAGTTCCTAAACAAGTCCTAAATGGTTGTCAGGCAATGTGACATTGCCTCATGATTAAATTTTGTCAATGCTCTGTCGCCTCGATATTAGACACCTTGCAAGAGAATTCTATGGACATAGATTTGACGTAATGCTGCTCATTAGATGTAGAGTATTAATATTTGAAATGCCCACCGATCAGAGAATGTAACCGTATAATTTAAACACACAAAATTGAAACATCCGTCGTGCCCATGTCACAATACCTGAGGTTTATTTTTATCGATCTGGTTTACATAAAGCAATTAGGACAAAAATGCTCATCGTTCGAAAGAAAGCTGAAACCCACAAAGAGAGAAAATTGACAAAGAAAACCTGAATCGAAACATACGTCGGAAGTGTGGAGATGAGCTGAAAACGAAAACAAAGGCAGCTCAAAACTTGAGATCGTAAGCGTATAATACCGAAAAGACCATTGATGCTAACAAAGCTTACAAAAATGAAACACTTTCGTCACTTAAGTCTACACATTTCATGCAATGCCAATCAATCATTTTTACAACACCATTATTCACTTCATTTTTTAACTTTATTCTCCCAAAACTTGATCAAGTCAAGCCGCATTTTTATCATTTCTCTTTTTTAAAAGTTTCTAGCAGGGATGGGACGGAAAACCTTGATGAAACTATATATGTGGGTCGAAGTAATGTGTGATCACTTGTGTCTTTTCAGGGATACAAGAGAATGCTGCTGGTAGTGGTGGTTGTTTGTTTGATTAATTAGCGAGGCTGAAAAAACCTGTTGTCTTCGGTAAGGGCGGGGCCAATATCCGCCTTATCTCGTGACCAAGGGCTTGTGTTATTGTCATGAAGTGAAATACTTTAGTATGCCTTGTTTAGCAACAGCCGAATAGAATTCACTATTCCAGTCTTCTTTGTTCTATTAAATTATACACGCTGCGTCGTCCGTCACGGATCGTTATGTGTGGTTTGGTTTTTCTCATTTCTCTGAATGAGTTGGATTTTTAATTGCCGTAAAATTGATCCTCAATGCTGTCATGCCATGTTGGATTTCGTAGATTAACTCGGAAGATACGTTGTGAAACAAGAAAATTAATACCTTAAAATTAATCATTAGATTGAAAATTTGTGACAGAGACGACATTGAAAACACTGAAAGTTCTGACGACAGATCCTCTGGCAGACGAACAGACAGTCTATGCTAGCGATACACATTTACTGGTTTCTTTTTAAGATTGAAACAAAATGGCAGCTATATACTTAAGTATTCTAATTTGTAGAACGCCTTTTCCTCTTTTTCAACTTATGTATGCTTGTTGTGCACGCTTCTAATTTATCTCTGCCGTTTATCGTCAGATTGATCTCAAATTTTCACACATGGCTTGTTCAGAGTTAGATGTGAAGAGATTTGTTCTCTTGATAAACCGCGCGTGGTTATATTGGGCGGCAAATCTTCATGAAACAACACGCCGGTTTGCTCAACTTGCGGGGATTGTAATTTTTTTGTTTTTGTTGGACGTTGTAACTTCGGCTTTCAGAAACTTCCTGTTGTGAAATTTAAGACGGCAGCCGGAGATCATTACACATTAGATCTGGCGCGCACATATAGGCTGGAAATCTGTAACTTTGTACACACTAACTTACTCACGGGACAGAGTCCCAACATACCAGATATCACATGCCGTTTATGCGAGCTGGGTTCGTTTTTCGAATTTTTGAAAATTAAAATAAGGTATCCTGTTTACTCGCGCGTAGAAAGTGCAGCTGGAAAACATTGAGTGTGAATATATTAAGATGGAATATGAATTTTCCTGTTTTTTCCCGATCGGCCATGTTTTGCGAACAAAAAAACGACTCTTGCCTTTTTAAACGCAAGGATTGGCGATGGCGTAATAAGCACGACTTCTATGAGGAATTCCATAACATCACAGTTGAATCAAACAGGTGGTTGTGAAATATCCACAGTTAACGTTTGACATATTGCTTTGAATACAGCATCGGAAACGTTTAACTGCTCTGAAACTGACGATCTATATTCGATACCACCAAAACCCTTGACTTCTCGACACTATTATATCGCGTTGAAGGTGGAACTCGCTTCGTGACTCAGACCGGACTCCGAACGCCAGTACGCCACCGCGACGGTAATAGTAAAACGCGCAGAGGCACGATATACCTTGATGACGTGTTTATCTTCTTAATATCGCTCAGGCACCACTGTAAAAAGGCCCTCTCTAAGCTTTATAAATAGGACAAATGGGGTAAAAAAGTCCTCTCTTTCTGCCAACAACGGCTCGGCCACTTATGGAATGGCAGTGAGATGGAACTAAGTAAAGGGTTGCCTATAGAATTGAGCCGAGAAACCATCGTGTCGTATATAGGCAGGGCAAAGGGAAAATGTTACTATTTGTCTGGTTATGACTAGCACACACACTCCTCCTCTATTCAAAGGAATCCAAGCAGAAATACGGCAATTCTATGCTCAGATCCATCTACCAACATCCGGTTTTAACTTAATCATCATATTGAACTAAATGGTATCAGCCCAGTTGGAAGAAAAAAGGTGGTTGTCCCTCGCGCTATTCCAAATTTATCTTTTCTTTCTTAGCACTCTTTTTAAAAGCGACTGTGATACTACTTTGCCATTGTGACCTCGCAACCTTCCGTCCTGATTGAAAGATTGGGTTTCTACCATGAAAAGAGCCTAACAAAAAAAGTTCGCCAATTTTGCAAGTAAAATTGGGGCCTGGGCACAAAACACTGCACAGTCCTTTGTCCGGTTGTTTACAACTTGGGAGCATGTCAGACAGTGAAATCGACACAGCTACCTTCCCGACTGTCAGTTTCATGATTCATTAGCCGACTTCGTGTTGTCCCTTAGCTTCGTCCCTGCCGAACCGTGCCCCTCGAGTTGACGCTGAAATTCTCTCCTGTCATACAAGCCCGGGCACCTCTACACTAGGGTTTTAATCCCACCGCAACAAAATATACGTAACCTAGAACTCCTCAGAAGTTAAACACACCGCCATATTAGGTGAGCTGTATTAACGACGAGCAACGTTGGTGATGTTTCGGTCGGTAGCTGCTGGTTCAAGCGATACCACTCGACAGTTATTCGCGAAAGTGTGCCAATGATCGGTCGATCAGCCATTTACGACGGGGGCACTGTATCGAAGTGATCCCATCTTCACGGCGATTGTCAGAATTCAATTTTCCGAAAAGAATGAATGAAAGAAATGTTACCTGATCACTGGGTCGTTAAGATGTCGGCGGTTGCTATGCCAGCAGTACTTGCAGATCGTACGGGGAATTGTTGTATATTCAAACCCTTAGGACAGGATATCCTCCATGAAACAACTATGTTTTCAACCCAAGGATTAAGCCTAGTGTGACACCTTTGTGCTCGTACAGCAACCAGAAATGTCCCGTCCATAATTTTAAACGTCCTAGTCAATTGAGATGACCACAAAATGTGTACCATCCTAGTGGGCTCCCTCAAAGGCTGACTGGGTTTTGTTAGGTAACTCCACGTTCGTTTCAACAGTATTAAACGTTTCTATAAAATTGTTAATCATTGTTTGTCCGAGAAAAAGTGAAATAAACCGAAAATAACGTGACCCGGAGAAAATACATCACCTGTGAAACGAGTACCAAAGCACAGCAGTCGATACAGACTTGTGATATATCGATATTTGTACAACGTGTAAGGTGAATATATGTAGAAAACAAAAACTTACAAAATGTGACTCACCGGTCGACAAAGTGTGACCGCTTACTTGAAAGAGAGGCAGTGTAGCGAGGACGAACAGCGTTGGGGGACGGACAGCAGACCATGAAATGAATTCTAAACTTGGTTGTGAAAAAAAAGGGAACCGAGCAAGGATAATTACTAGGTGAGATAGAGAGTCTTCTGTCTGATTGGTTTACATTGTTACAATAAAAGATGATTGATTGTTTCTTGCATCAAGACTCCCTAGGTCATTCTTCTAAGGTCACTCAGACAGATTACCATGCAAGCCCATTAAAATCGTCCTTTACGGTTTAATTTGGTTTTAAGATGAAAAAGAAAGTTCACGGAGAAATATCCACGCGTATATATGTTTGTTTTAATTGTGTTAGGTTTTTGTTGTAAAAGACGTGCCCTGCCGGTGACCTTGGATACCTGCCCTCTCACAAAGCCATCGAAATTTGTTTTAAAACTCAAGGGAGTATTTGATCTGTGGTTAATACTTTCTATAGGAGTAGATGTGCGACAAGACACGAAAGTTCTGTGGAAAACATTCGAAATGCCAGAAGAAACATAGATGGAAAATTCTTTCTTTTAAAAACCGGTTGTTAACCCGGCGTTCTTATACCCATGCCATATAAATGACAAAACAGTATTGCAATTTTCCCCCAACAATTTCCATAGGTTTTATTGTCGAGTAACTGTTCAAACAAGATAATATTGCTCATATTGATTTTATGAATATAAAAAAATACGATGTTTACAAATAAAGAGGCTAAAATTTCACGATGTCATTCACATAACGCTTTCCTCTTTTTTGATAAACTGATCACAGGAAGAGTGTGGACACGACTCCGTTCAATTATTTTGTCAGATCTGTTGAATTCTGCAAAACTCTCACATAGCTGAACTGCCTTCCTTCCTCAGTCCTAGGGGAGCGAATGAGTGTAAACAGACAATAAAGCCGGTAGCCTATTACTTGATGCACACTTTCCTTTTAATGAATTACCGAACCATGTTAATATCAGCAATTAGTAACATTAAATATATTTTAGCTTTGCTATTTTAATCGTGAAGCGAAGTGCAAAGTGTTCATCCAGCGCTCCACCCCGAACTGACGCCTCTTTTCATTAGACATCTAACTCTTAGGTGACTACAATTCTAGCTCCGTATCTCTCTAATCCCCTGCCTTCTCACCGATTTTTATGGATGCGTTTCAAGCAAGGCTCGGCACACGGCTGAATTTCCTCGCGGTGATCAACCCCTCAATAAATTTCTAATTTATTACAGGACTGGACCAGAAGTCATTCGCTTCATATTTCTTTTCTATTACAAAGGATTTACGGTATCATTATCGGTGTGTAAAGCGGACTTATTCCGGAACACGATTAAGACCGACTGGCCATCTTTATGGAGTTTTCCCACTGAGCCAATCGACATAATTTCCTCCCGTTAAGCGCAGTGTAAAACGAGAAGAAATCTGTCTTGTGTTGATTAAACATCAGAAGCTAATGTCAAAACAAGGCATTAATTAAAGGGTGATAAAAGTTCAGGATCTTAACTTACAGTCGTGAATGTTTTGTCTTACCAAAACAGTCTCGGGAAAATGCCTGTGTATAGAATGAATGCGGGTTATGTATGCTCGTTTGCTTGAAGGTGCGATGGTTGGCTGCCTAGATACGACAAGTCAATGAATTATATTGTCACAATATGGACAGGGTGGTGAGCTACTGACTCACCCCGATGAAATGACAGCCAAACTGTCTGGCTGACTGACCAGTACTTTCAAAAATAACATTTTAGTTTACAGGCAGATCTGGCGAGATAGGGCCACTTTATTCGATCCCTTCTATGAGAGTATCCTGGCCACTTATTCCAAGGAATCTTGATATTAATCGAAAGTCATGTGCAATCACTTGAGACAGGAAAATAATCATAAGTTTACATGTTTATTATTTAATGTTGCCAATTTTTTGCAACACTTCGTTTCTGGTCATGATTGGTTAGTCTGCAAACATAACTACATGCTTGTTGATTTTACTTGATGTACAGCGTGTATAAGTCTCTGGCCCTAGTCGCTTGGTTACTCGTCTGGGTAACTAGATAATTTCCCATTTTTTGTACTATTGGTTTCAGACGGCGGTACGGGTCGACGTGCAGATGAATAGTCTCATAGTACATGATGCCCGGACTTGGGACGGACAAAGCGATGAATTCATGATCTGGACGACAGGAAGGTAAAGTTCGATGAAGCTTTCTGAATGTAAAATACATTATTTTCACTTTATAACCACCTGGCTGAAAGAGACTGTTTCGTTCTGTACAGGGGTTTGGCCGAAATGGAAAGTTAGCTGTGTATTCGCACCGCTGATAACAAATGTTTTACACTGATAAGCAGCAGAACGAGGAAGGGCACAGCTAACGAGTCAGCGAAGAGATGTTACACAACTTTTGAACAAAACTCTGCAGACAACAAATCGACACGATCATTGCCTGCTACCAGAAACAATTAAAAATTTACACATGCATTCTCTTCAGACTTTGCTTTCGGATATCCAATGCATTAAATATGGAAACGTAAAATTTGATCTCCTCGTTCATTGTAGAAATAGGGAGCAGCTTCTTATACGTGTAAACACGGACGATACCGCAGACAGTATGGAGCTGAGTATAACAACAGTATTGCTGTGTAAGGTCAGTATGTTAGAACTTGCACCCTGAAAAGAAATTTTAACTTGCTCTCATTAGTGTAAAGCAGTAGCTTTGTTTCTCGTCCTTTCATTTCGGAGGCGAATCTATTATTCTCGCGTGTGTGCCGTGTTCTTCACTGCCCTCATTTCTCAGACGCCGAGAACATAAAGCAATATTGACAAAAAAACATAAAATTTAATCAGAAACAAATAATTGAACCGACGTCTACATTTGAATGGCATCAAAGGCCCATGTTAAAAGTGAAGGTGGTTTAACAATTGAACAAGTCGCTACATGGAAACCATATGTAATATTTGCTTTTCTATTCAAAATATTTATCCTTTATAATGGAACACACTATTTTTTTTATGACAGGTGACACAATATGCATGTGCTTGTGTTTGTAGGAGCCTGGACAGCGTTGTTACAACAAAGATGCTGAGAAATAAAATCGACTGTTTTCGTGACACAAAATAAGAAACAAGATATAGTCAATAATAAAGATAGCTTTTCTATCAAGTAATAATAATTTCGGTGTATGACTGTCATTAAGCGGCGAGAACATCTAATTACGCTAATGAAACGATCAGCGATGCTAAATAAATAATGAGTTTTTAAAGGCGATTGGAAAAGGGATTGAGTCTATTATTATGCTTGGGTATGGTCCCATGAGTATATAACGTAAACATCAAAAGTATATTTCCTTTATTTGCCACGACTACTGCCCCAGATAACACTGTCCTGTGTTCTTACGTCACTTCCGATGTTCGCGAAGATGTGCAGTTTTGTGATTCGTCGAATGGTTTCTATGATGATGGAGTTTCTTTTTTTACCCATTGCAACGAAAAATGTGGTATCCGGAGTCAAATATGATCAATGCTCTGATATGCTTTCTGTGATAATATTTGCTTGGATCATGTGAATTAGCAAACACTTTGAGCACGCGACATCTCCTAGATGCAAGCAGTACAAATTAAGCTATCACTTTGAGCGACAGGACGACGGGCGAGAATTTTTGTAATCGAATTTTAAAATTTCATAGCTTCAGTTTTTATGAACTTAGGCCTCCAAATACTCAAGGCGTCACGTGTTCAAGCAAATATGGAGAATAAAGCAAACGTGTCTATGAGTGTGACTTTAGATGGATTTTCAAGACACTTGCATATCGTTTCATCTCCGCTGAATACTTAAACAATGAATGGCGTTTTCCTTGCGCTATTTTTTTGCATATTGAAAATCCAATCTTCCTAATTATAGGTTAACAAAATGCACTGATGCGGTGTTTGTGAACAGACGGCAAAATCTCGCCAATGCCGCTGTGCCTTGTGTACTGCTCACAACACCCTAATCATAAACAGCGTGACTTTTTTGAAACATCACAATGCATACGGGACGTGGCGAACAGACATGAAGCGAGCAGGACACAGCAGCGACTGTATCGAGGCGCTAACACTCAGTTTATTATCGCTGCAGTAGCTCCTGAAATTAGTTAATTGTTCCGTATTTTCACTTCCTGGGTTCTCTCCATGTCAAGCGTAACCGTTTTGGAACATAAGAGAAGTGATAGCCGTCATAAGCACGCACACATCAAGTTGCCATTTCTAAGATGATGACGTGTTTGTGTCCGCACATTTACTCATCGTTCGATGCGGGTTTGCGTCAAAGACGGAAACAAGTCGTATTCGCGCCATTTTTTTAGAATGATAGTCGAAATCAAGTGGGGAAAATGCCGGTGATCTATTTTGATAATGTTTGACAAAATAACAAAGTAATCCGACCATCACTGATAAAGATCCCCAGATTGCCTTTTGCAAAGCTGATATTGGCTGGGTTAATTGAAAGTTAATCCATGCCTTAGGTGTTCGTATTTTCAAAGATGTATCTCACACTGAAGTAAAAGAACCCCGTGTAAAAAAATAGTGGAAACCTATGTACATTTTAATTTAAGATATTAATAACAGTCTAAATTCCGCTAAAAACAATGTTCGCTACTTTTACTAGGAGTCATTCTGAAATGTTGGCGGGAAAAGTAAAAGTTATTGAATTGTGAAATGGCCAACTTTGTCTGTATTACAGAACAGATCACACTATCAGACTGAAAAGAGTCCCCCTACATCACTTTGTGAAGGCCACTAGGTCAATTGTAAAGTTCAACAGTATTACACACCGTTACGTCTGCGTTGGTTTGGGTGCATCTGGTTTTGTGTTCCCCACTCGGAGCGTGAAAGATGATGAAGATGCGAGAGGACCAGACATCTGTGAAACAAGAATGGCCAGGCAACGCCTGGCTGGCTGCAGACCCAACCAGCGAATAGCATATCGCGCCGACGGTCCACTGCGTGTTTATTGAGCCTAAAAAATTATCAATTGGAAATGGCCGCGGCAGATAAGGAGGTCTTCGCTCTATTGTCTTCTGTTGGTATTGCTCCGTCCTGGCAGCGTCAACAGCCGGAAAATCTAATAATTAGACGGACAGTGTGTGGACTTAGTGGTATTGTACGTGGAGCTGTGATGCAACGATTTAATTGGGCGACGAAGAATAGGACAAATGGGGTGTATACGTTGTTAGGGACGAACTAGGAGGGGACTATACTACTAAAACCAATGGGCCAAAACATTGCCGAGTAAAAACAGAACACATGTCACGAGACAATGTTTAACATTGTGTCTCAGAACGCTATCAAAGACGGGGCGCTGGTCAATCTTCTCGACACGCAGCGGCTACTGATGCTGTAGGAAGAGGGAACAACTAGCCTTGAGGATAGCACTTGACACACTCACCATCCACGGTTTACTTTAAACAATAGCTCGCCTGGCGAAAAAATCAGTGTAGATGCACCCGTCCTCTAAAAAAGCATAAATTTAGCAGAACACATTCAGTAAAAGAATAGCAAAGAAATTTTCTGATGAGCAAGTTTGCATGTGGTCATAAATTTCCATGATACCTATACTACTCTACATGACCTAGACATTGCAAATGGTGTACAAAGTTCAAAGTTTAGTCCTATCACTGCATATGCCTTTTCTCGTGCCTGTGTGCTATCTTAAATAAGCTTAAATTTTATTTCATCGGCGAGTCTTTCCGGTACTCCAGTCAATTTCGCTTTTTATCGCTTGACTGATATTATAAAAGTCAAACATTTTATTGGTATTTAAAATGATGACTTTATGCAAATTAACGAGGCAAACTTTTTGTGCGATCATTTTAATTTTTTTATTTTGTCTTCGAAAATAACTACTTCTCACGAGACAAGTAACTCGTTACGGTTGTTTGACAATTTCAAGACAAATGATTAGAGAGAGAGAGAGAGAGAGAGAGAGAGAGAGAGAGAGAGAGAGAGAGAGAGAGAGAGAGAGAGAGAGAGAGAGAGAGAGAGAGAGAGAGAGAGAGAGAGAGAGAGAGACAGACAGACAGACAGACAGACAGACAGACAGACAGACAGACAAAAACAAACAGATTTGGACAGAGAGACAGAGACAGATAGACAGAGACAGACAGACAGACAGAGATAGACAAACAAACAGACAGCCAGACAGACAGACAGACAGACAGACAGACAGACAGACAGACAGACAGACAGACAGAGAGACAGACAGACAGACAGACAGACAGACAGACAGACAGACAGACAGATAGACACAGAGTAGTTTTGTCATTTTCACTTGTTCAAACTACTATTAGTTTGGCTTTGACAACTTGAGTTGTCAACGAATTTCATCGCAATACGTCAAAGTTACCAATCTGACTCATTGGAATTGATAAACCAACCATCCGATTCCATACAACCACAATCCAAATGTCACTTTTATCTATTTAACTCACTGACAATAAAATGATTGTTGTCCATGAAAATATCAGAAAATGCCTTCAATTTTTGTGTACTGCTTATTTTATTGACTTGACATTCAAATGGGTAGCCAGTTTTTACATTGCATTCTTTTCAACCAATTAATTCAAATGTATATTATCAATTAGCGTTTGACGTTTTAATGACTAGAGAGTTGACGTTGTGAAAAATTTCTTCGAAATATATTAACCAAAAGTTTTTATGTGAATAAAAATGTAATATTCATGTATAGATATGAAAAAGAGATATGACTTGAGATTTCGGATCGGATATGATGTGGTCGTGGAATATTTTATCCATTTATTATATCAAAATTGTCTTCCCAGGAGAACAGTCCGGCATTTTCCATCCCGAAGTCACAATCTAACTGCTGGCCGACTGACTATCTGTCTTAATTGTTGAGTATCTGGCATTGTTTTGTCGGACAAACTGACGGGTGGACACGCGGTCTCGCTCGCGTACCCGTTGATTGGTTGGCGATCTGTCCGGGAATCACCAGCTGACCGTCTGTCTCGTCTGCCCGCCCTCCGAAGAAAGGAAACCCGTGGCCGCCGCTCGGGAATACACGTGTAGCAGACCAAACAATATGTGATATCATTCAGCTCGCTTCATGATAAATTCTAACAAGGTAAATCTGGGGAATTAGATTATCAAAAGAAATCTGACGGCGGGCTATGAAATCCCGGTTGAAAAAAGACACGCTCTATAAACGGCTTTTTTACGATTCCATTGGACATACTTAACATCATATAGTGTCGTACTGTCAAGGACCCCTTATGTTGATTTCAAGGTCTTTGATTAGTTATTGTAAGTGATTAATTAGCTGTAAATGCTTAATATTGATTTGACGAGACTTTATCTTGATCAAGCTACCGGATTACGTGTGGTGTCAGACGCTTTACAAAGAACCTGCAGTTCCTAATTTGAGTATCTGATCACAAGATTTCTCGTTCCTTAATAAAAAATTCTGCTCAATATCTTGTTTTAAAGACAGTACAATAGCAAGGCTTGGCGTAAACACCATTCGAAATGTTAATTTTGCGTGACATGTCGTTCCGCATTTTCCCCATTACCTGGAGAAAAGACGAACGCTTTCGGTCAGAAAAAACTCAAGTGGTGATTTCGTTCGTTTAAGTTTTTGAACTGAGGAGTTTAGAATTCCCAAGCGATCTAAAGAATTTTCCAACCATTCGGGGCTTGGCTCGGTTGTTGTTAGTTTTTTAATTTTTGCATTCCTTTCAAGATTTAGAATAGTACCTGTAAAAGTCGAGGTAACGACTTCGTTTTCGGGTCAGCGGTGAGATCGGCTCACATAAATCAAGCCGGTATATTCTTCTCTTTGTGCCGTCTTTCATTGAACTGCAAAGTTGGGCTCGCCACGTTTGTTGCTTGTTCGTATTTGAGGTATTCAGGCTTGCTTAATAGCCCGTGACGAATTGGTGCCTAGAAGCAGCAGATATGCGCACTAAAAATAACCCCAAAGAAAAAGTGAAAGATAGATTGATTAATAGGCGATAGAGTATCAATCATGTCTTTGGACGTCCTCACAAATGTTAACCTTTAACAATACAGACCTCTAGCTTTTTTATATGTAATGGCGTCTTCACTATCTCAATTTACAATAGAGCTCTTATCTCAAACATTCCAACCAAGTCTCTTTATTGTTTTCACTCTCCTCCACGCTAGTTTATGATTTGCGAGCCTCTGCTTATTTTGCCCCGAATCTAAATTGCTCATTATTTTCTTAAACTGGTGTAAAGTTTGCCAATGAAAGCGGAGGGATCTCGAACCTGTCTGTTTTATTATCACTTTATGGTCTCTAAGTTTTTCGCTCCGGGTTCCCAAACTTTTTTCTTATAGACTGAGAGAGTTGGTCACGATGGTTAGTTGATGCATCTGTGCTTTTTTCTTCATGAACGTCTCAAGGGCAACAGTTTCACATCAGTTGCAATATCATCGACGGTAAAATACTTGTCCCTTTTAACCCACATTTTTCTTCCATGTTTAACTCTGTGTAACGACATTCCGAGCGTAACGACTGGCCTATATAAAACAACGCCAGATTTAAAAGTGCGGTTACATGAGGACAAATAAGCTTAGACACGCTCTCAGGCAAATTTGGAAATGCTGGAAGAATGAATGGGCAGACAAGAGCGGACATATTATAAAGAAGTCACACTATATTCATATTTATTGCATATCTACATTGACAACAAACATCATACAAAAGGAACGCGTGGGCATCGCTCTGTATACTGGCGATCAGAAAAGTAGAGCGACTCTCTTAACTTTACGAAGAACCACGACTGACTAATCATACGCATGCTTAGCAGTAACCCTGGAAACCAAGACTGCTGTGCGGAAACAACTGGGCAAAGTGCTTTAGACACGACTTTGATCGCTGACTTTCCAGATGTCGAGAAACGAGACGCACTGCCCTCATTGGTCCATCGGAGAATTATTTTTTGCGCGACAAGCTCGTAAAGTAATGATGTAAAAAAGATTTCCGTTGGCTATGTACACGCAAAAAAACCAAAACAATAAATCGTGACTCTACGGGAAAAAGCGAGTTGAAAAACTTGATTAAACAGCGAAGGTACCCATGTCCCAAAAAGACGCCGCAAGCATTTGAAATTTAACAAATGGTCAACAGGAAATGAGGCCATGACTTGGCAGGAATTCATTTGACGCGAATTCTTGACTTGTTTTTGTTCTCGGCCATCTATCACAGCGCACAATCTATGAAGAAAAGCACTCAATTCACTTTGAGGGGGGTTCATGCAACATTGAAACAATTCCTCACAAAGCATGGCAGAAACTGTTTCATATTGCTGAACCGAGAGCCCACTCACCCACTTTGCTAACCACTGAAACAATAAAACAAGTTCTGAGTAATTAAAGTCGATCAGAAGTCCACTTTCCAGACACGTTCTGTTACACTTGACAGCCAAGATGCTATGTCGCCTCAAGTGACCCCTGACCTTAGGTTACCTTTGGAATCGAACTCAGTGCGGGAATTTTTCTGCTCGTTTTCGATCGCTGTATGAATAAATTCCTGTGTCGACAGACCGGTGGATTCGATAGACCTTTCTCTGCGCGAGCGAGTGCTGAATGTTTTAATGACATCGGTCTACTCTGTCTGTGTCGACCGTTCGTCCCGTTTATCGGCCTCAACGACGTGGTCGGAACGGCCTTTACGTCAGACATCTTCCTTCTTTCGTAGCCACACCTGAAAGTTCCACTCCTTACCAGATAGGGAGTGACAACGCTACAGGCCCCGAATCACATACATGTAGTTCCAAGACAGAGTGAAATAACCCGTTTCAGATTTTACTGGCAACAAAGTAGAGTAAATAACAGTGAACGGTTTGACAACAAAACGACTAAAAAAAACCAAGAAATGATGACAACAATAACTGCAAGTTAACTGTAATCAAATGAAGCCAGCATCGAACACGTGCTGTCGAATATGCAACAAAAGAGATCAACTCAAATCACTTCGGTATAGCTTACTGGGAACGAGGTTGCTCGTCAATTTCACCGTGATCTGCACCGTGTCGTTTTCAGCGATCTTTGTTGATACAGACACTTCTTGTGAAAACACATCACACAGCCCCTCATTAATGAGCTGACGAGCTCGGACAGCCCATAGAGTGGTGAAATTGACACAGGGTAAGCGACATCTGCGTGGTGTAAGAGTTTTACACGGGTCAATTTAAGTGAATGAAACCAACGAGGTAATTGTACGACAGTAACACGAGTGTTTTGAAGTCATGATAAGTGCACCATGAAAGCAAACACTACACTTAAGGACTTCCCCAACCACTGAATAAATAGTTGTCATGGTAACTTACGGTTGGCTAAACGTCTTCAATTGAAATTAGAAAATGTACGAGTGAAATTAATGAGCTATATTACAAATTAAACGCTGTTGACCAATAATTCACACTCTTCGCTCGGACGCGTTCGTTCTTACTGACAGCGGTACATGTATTTGGAGAGTCTATGCGACTGTGACAGACATAAACTTCTGTCATTGTGTGATCCAGTCAGATATTACGATCTGTTAGCTGACGAAGTGCTTCAATATCTCAAGTCACTGACCAAAGATGAAATAAAATTTTGAAAATACGTAGGGCAGAACAGACGCCAGACGCCGACTGGGAATCATCTAGACAGTGCAGATTATAAGACTAGTCGAGTACTACTCGACACTGAAAAGTTTTAGTTTTCCACCACAAGATCGTAGGTGTGGATCTGTTTGTTTATATTCCATACAGGTGTGCTGCGAAAATTTCAGATTGGATTTCACATTCAATAACAAGCTTTCTTATTGAATTACATCTCTTTGCTTGGTTCCACATGGCGCCAACAACAACCTATTCGTGGGAAACCAAATATTCGAGCTTTTCCAGTGTCGGGTAACCTCCAATTTACCATTTCCAATTCTTCTTTGCCTCTTTTGGTCATTCCTGTGGCATTTCTTCTAAACACGTATTGATATTTTCTCCACATTTGTTAAATAAACCGAGCTTATTTGTTTGTAAGTGTGGAGAATTCTAAACCTACCGCGAGATTTTGCTGGCTTTTGTTGGGTAGTTTCAATTTCAGGACACTTGTTGAATGTTTACGTCTATCGAAATTAAGAATAGAATTCGTGCGATCACATTCTTCAAAGAAGCGTAAAGTAGATTTCAAGGGGGCATTGTCTGGCGGAAACTGTCAAATGTAAATAGAGGATAGATTGTTTGGTATTTAGCAATGACGATTGCTATAAAAACTCGACAAGACAAATATGTCAACTTGTCAGTTTGAGACTATAGACCGCCGCCGCGTCAGACAGCAACGCTGACAATTCCAGATCAAATAATCGCTATTGCCCGCACTTTTGTTGACTTTTTCGTTGATTTGAACGTGGACACGCGAAAAGTAACGTTTGTTTCGAGTTTCTATGATAAACTGTATTTCAACGACTTTAAAGATTTAAAAAGGCGTATTGACAGCGACGTTTGGAGAATATTTTCACACCAGCAGCCATGCGTGGATTTTCGATTTCGAACACTTTCATCATTAGTCGAGCTTTTAACAGAGAAACCATAATTACACCCATCAAAACAAATCTCGCCAATAAGTAACAGAGCTAAATAAACATCGACGATATATGAGTACACAGAAAATTAGAAATGTATAACAATTTTATTACTTTCAAGTATTTCGTTGGATAGAATACACAGGCGAATCACGAACTGTGAAAACGAAAGGTTATCAATGTCAGTCTCCCGGTCTCCTTCTCTGGTGGATTAGATGAACATTAAATCTATTTTGCTGGCTTGTATACCTACCATTTTCACTAAAATGGTTTCGCGTCTTATTTTGCAGCAGAGAAACCTCTTCAGGTGTCACACGTCGCAACACGGGCGTGGAAAACAAGTTGGTCGTGTGTAACGCGTGTTTTGAGTGTTGTAAACACTCTGGCTAGAGGGAACAACAGAGAAAGGTGGAATTCACAGCTGCGCAGACAATCAGACACACATATTTTTGACTACTGCCGTCCGGAGAAACGAGGCGAGGTTTGCTCATTTGGAAGATTTCTATCACGTGAAAGCGGTGCATGTTTGGGTCGTTCTCCGGTTGTTTTCGTGTTTTTGAGATGCCTGTTTGGCAAGAAGTCGTTGGAATGTTGAGAGGGGAGGGGTTGATATGTCATGAGTACAGATGACATGAAAGAGGGACCGGAACTCAAGAGACAGCTGGAGGGTATCCTTAATAATAGCAGTAGGCAGTTATGGGCACCTATAACACCTCCTCCTCATTTTAACCAAGTTCACATTAACTTTGGTGACAGTTTTAGTAAAATGGCCCGTCATCTACACCTAATGACACCAAACTGCTCAGAATAATATGACGTGTAGTGATGATATCGTTCAGTTTTTAAATAATTTTACAGCTAAAACACAACCTACAGTTCTGTGACAGAATTTAAAAGTAAAAATAAGTAGAAGTCTTATGTAGAGCACGGCTACTATCAAAAAGTCTGATATGCGATTTGTAAACTAACTAGTGAAACCGACAGTAGAGTATAATATAAGGTTGTGTTGCGTTCATGGCAGCGTTCATGATGATGGCAAAATTGATACCAGCATGGTGCTCACGTCAGGCAAGTTACAACCAAGTCTCCCTGATCGTTGTGGCTTTTCAGGGCTACGAGGGGAGTAGGGTTTTTTCTTGTAAAATCTTGAAGTCGTGAATAGAGGGATTTTGATAAGTGTTTGTGGGCACAGCTATCATTGTGGTAGATGATGAAGTGCTGTGGTACTTGTGACTGGCAATTTTGGTACGTGCAACGGTGATGCATTGAGTTACTGTATGTACTTCAGATAGAGATGCGCCTACTGGTGGATTTTTAATAGACGTGCAAGCTCATCCATGAACACTTGTCAGTCATTCACAAACCGCAGAACACAATCAGACTCCAAAGGCTTGTTTCAGTCCAAATGCCAATCGTAGTTCATCGTCATGCCACATTAAATTATAAGTGAAAGCTACGTCATGTGGGTAACGATCCTATGGACAAGAAATTTTTCGCTTTTGGTTGGATGGCCAAGCAAAGTACATAAAGGAATCTGGATAAGCACTGGTGACCAGACCAGACCAGACCAGACCAGACACGGAGAGAGACATACTCTGGCAGCGTACTTGATATTTTCCACCGACGATTGGGTTTGACCGCATACCGACTCGAAATATGTCAGCAAAACATACATATACTCGCTATCTTCAGGACGAACTGAAAGACACCAGTCTAGACTATATATATACCGGCTACGTTCGCAGGGAATGCGGTTTGACTTGACTTGATGTAGTGTTGAAGACAGAAGTCGCCATAGGTGACCTGGCTAAGCCCTACAATATTGAAAGTAAAGTTGGCACAACTTGTGACAGCAATCAAGAATTAGTATGCACAGGATTATTAATTGAAACGATATCTCCTGCATGTGATGGTGGTACCTAGGATATCAGCTGTTCCAACGTATTCTTCAAGATCTAGAATCTAGAATCTCAGGATTTAAGGATATACAGCCTTAGCCATGCATGTTAATATTTAAGTCATAGTGACAAGAAGTAAGAAATTAAGCCGAAAACTGAAAACTTCCCGTTTCAGTAACGACACTAGTACACAACTAAATTAGAAATTTGATCTGTAACAAAGGAGAAACCATCGACCAACAGACACTGATAAAGGGGCTAACGTGGTTGGTCAATGAAGTGTACAAAGATGAACAGAAATCGGAAGATCTTGAAACTCTAGGTTTTACCTTTGAAATCACGTGTGCAACATATTTATATCCATTAATCGATCGATTAGAAATACCAAGATAGCGCCAAAATAAAAAAAGACACAATTATCTTTAAGTATGTGAAGCTCATATAAACAAGGAATACGTGAATTGGGGAATTTAGGAATTTTCTTGCACACTAGTTTGCAGCGACAGGGCTTCACGTGTAACTTAGACGAGATAATTAACGTACAAAAGTGACACTCAACAGTGAAGCAAGTTTATATAAAATGATCTTTAAGTGTTGGAGATGGGTCTGTGTACTTTGGATGGGTAAAATCCGAATGGGTAGCGAGAAGCAAGGTCACTCCATGATTTGTGGGCTGTCAGTGGTATGTTGATTCGACAGGTAAATACTTATTTTTCTTCTGGACAGGTGTCATGTGGCCTGTGCTCTTGCCTTGCGGTGGAGAATTCTAGTTGCAGTGATCTAGGTATGTTGCGAATATGTCATAAGTTTAGACAGGGCGAGAGCGTGTTTTTTCTGGAATTAAGCCTTGATTATGTTAGCTCTTGAAACACTACAGCCGGGCAACTCGTGGGCGACTATTTACAGTCAAACGCGAAAACCATGTCACAGCAGCTATGTGCCCTGAAAACACCAACGATTACACTACTTGTGTATATAGATGTATGATTGCTGGATACTAATACACCCCTCACACGTACGAGTAGCGTTTCCACATCGGCAAGAAACACCAGGCAGAGGTTGTAGATGTATGGGCAGACATATATCATGGCAAGTCGGACAGACTGATGGTCTCCAATTTCTCATCGTTCAAACTGAGATATTGTTGACTCAATACTTAAACAGAGATATTTATTTCCTGTCGTGTTGTAGTACATGTACAGTGAAAAGTGCAATTATCTAGAACGAGGTATTTTCTTGTTTGTCCAGATTTGATAGCTGTCATTCAATAGTCCAGTACTTGCTTCATCTAACTTTCCCGTCTATCGAACAATTGCATGTTTTATGTTATACCCATATTTCAAAGTAAATAGTCACTTTGTTCCGTCAAGATGTTTGTATATCTTGACACTAAATAGAATCCTTTCGGCATATATCCTGGGCTGTCACTGGCGATTTCCCACGATGGGGTCTGACGTCAATTTTTTTTTATTTAATTTCACTGTCTTTCTTCATCAACACGCTTTCTATTGATGTCTGTTTCGCATGTCGATTCCCGACACTTCTACAACACATCTATGTATATTCATATAGATTCCGTACGTAAATGCATACCTGCCTTCACCTCTATCTGTCAGTCTTACTAGCAATCTTGTTTTCTAACGTGCGCCGTTCTAGACTTCGCTTTTTGCTCATGTTTCTTTGTAGGTGTATGTTGAGCTGTATCTCGGCATCTGCCCGTCGATTCCCTATTATTTCAGTGTTTTTGCTTATTTACCTTTCATGTCAGTGTCCATCGCACTTGTCTCAGACTTAATTGATCTCTCTTTTTTCATCTTTCCATGTTGTGACTGTGTACTGTCCTTCATCAGTGTTGTCTTCTGTCTCTGCTCTGTCAGTCTGTATCGTTCTCTCTCTCTCTCTCTCTCTCTCTCTCTCTCTCTCTCTCTCTCTCTCTCTCTCTCTCTCTCTCTCTCTCTCTCTCTCTCTCTCTCTCTCTCTCTCTCTCTCTCCTATTTAACCACTTATTCAATTATCCCTAGGCGAGGTTAAGAAAGATTTTTGTATATTCAAGATAAATTGGCTTGAAAGCAATAAAGAAAACAGCTTGCAGGTATGGTATGGCATGAGCCAATCACTATAGCCGTTGACTCGTCTCCACGTCAAACGAAGTGGAGTATGAGAAAAGCAATAATACAGCCCTTTTAATGGTAGCGAGACGAATTAATTTAGCAAAGCGTAACGGAACAAACATTCAAAAGAGGAAATGTTTTAATCATCCAAAATGCTGTTAGGCTTCGTGCCTGAAAAGTCTCAGTTTTTGAACTGTCGCGAGAGTTCACAACACGTCGCCCATTTCACGGCGACCGTTGTCAAGGTAGAGCGTGGCATTGCCTGCGCTCAATCCAAATGTGCCTATATAACGTAATTGTGTTACGGTAGTCATTAATGCTAGGCGTGTATGCACGGAACGGGCGTACCGCCGCCCTGTGAGAATCCACGAGACATTGACAAATGAAATGATTGCCGCTTAATGATCACACCGCACTAACTTTCAATACAGACAAAATAAGGTACAATTTGCTTTTTTAATTTGAGCATTTGTATTGCCGGCTCGCGCTCACCACACGGTGTAACTTTTGCTATTAAAGTGGACGATTATATTTTCAACATAGGTGTGGGCGATTTGTTTCAACGTAGATTTGTTTAACATAGTGACATTGCTAACGACAAATGTACTTCCGCTATGATTGGTTGATGTTGAACTTGACGACAGGAACGAAAGTTGATACCTTCAGCGCTACAGAATGTAGTAAGAGTACTTGTCGCCGCTTTTTTTATAGCAGGCAGTGACACATTAACCGATTTTTAGAACCGAGTGATCAGATATGCAGGGAAGTTAAAAAGCACTGAGAAATTATTCCTACATAAGGGGTTAAGTGAAACCGTCGCTTAAGCAGTTTACACAGTAAAATTTTGTGAGAGCGGACGACATGCCGTAGGGCGAGTCTACCACTGTCCATATGCTGGCAGCAGGCAACAGGTGATATGCTCTCCGATCGGCAGGTGGTAGGAGCGAAAACGAGAAATTAAAAGACATTTAAATTATCATTCAGTCGATTAATACAAGGAATATGATGAAAATGCTCATGTCAATTAATTTGCCCTACTGCATACTGTGAATATTGTCTTTTGTCCTGCACACAGTGATCACGACGCGACCATTGTGCGTCAATTTCAAAGCGTCAGTTATTACAAAACACACTTTTAGTAATGTTTAGTAATGCACCGTCTGACTCCCCCCTCCCTGTCTCTTTCTGTCAGTCTCCTAGTCTCCTTCTCTTTGTCTTCTATCTCTGTCTCACACTCTTTCCCCTCTCATTGGTCTTGTCTGTCGCTGTCTGTCTCCTCTCAGGGAAATGAATTACATTGTATCCCGATTAGTATTGTTAGAATATATCAACCGGTCGCGGCAAAGAATACAGTTTTCATTTTAGCATCGATTCCATTGTCCGGCGATTATATCGGGTGACTTGCAAACACAATGTACACACGATAATGTCAACAGAATGAAAAAAGCCGCTGTTTAGGAGAAAAGCTCGTAAAAGGAAATTTAAATTAATCGCAATACGTTTGACCTCATCAACGCGGCCTGACCAAACCGTCTGTTTGCCTGTCAAATGTTGGTACATTTCTCGAAATTAGTTCAGCTTTCCCACATTTAAAATTTATCTGAAGATACACACACACTTGAATTACATTATTATCATCCTCATCTTGTACAGGGCCTATATGATAGAGGTGGCAAGCTACGATTGTTAAAGGAGCAAAGTTTTGATATCGTCTCTACAAGTCGACAAGATAACACGCTACTATGTCAGCAAAATATTGAAGTGGGGGGGGGGTGTTGGGTTGAGAAATGTTCATCTCTCTTCGTTGAATCTAGAATCATGGATGGTTTAACGTAGACACACGAAATGGTAAAGCATAAATCATACTATAATGGCTGGCTCCAAAGTAACATGATATCTGAAAGATGGAATTTCTTCTCCATTCTGAGTTGACAATATGTTGAAAAGAATTCACGCAGCAACTACCTATGTTTCACGCATGAATAAAGTAGTTTTTTGTTGAAGGGAACTATCTGCAGGAAACTGTTGACTGATGGCGACCGCAGTGTTACGCTTTTGTCAAAATCACTGAAACAATACTATGCCACTGATTTTCAGTTCTCATCATGACGTTTTGCGTTTCAAAATAAAGGTGAAAACAACAGTTGAAAGTGGTCACTTTTTTATCAGAAAAAACTATTTAATGAACAGTCCTTAAAAGGTTATGAAAATATAAACACCGCCCTTTGGTTTTGTGACTTAAGGTTTTAAGAAAATATTATTTCAGTGGTTTGCGTGTTCGGCGAAACAATTATACAGCAATAGAGTGTTTCTTTTTTCAATGTGTAATACATTCCTTCCGGGTCTTATTTGTCCTGCTCGGGTTTAATTTCCAAATTAAACTCTTTTAAACGCTCTTTGAGACGCGCTTTCTATTGTGGTGGGGGTCCGGGAATTCAATATGGTTAATCGGTCACCATGGCGGAAACATATCCCCAAGCCGGATAAGATCTCTAAAACCAAGGCGACAGGCGTTTTACGCGCAACGGATACAAATCCACAGTCGGTGAATGTGGTCAGTGCGCCTATACCATCGTGCAAAGCTTTTAATCACAACGTCACCATCTTTGAGTTAACTGGCTTGATCAAAGTTGCCTTCCGCTAGCTAGCCGTTTAAGGCCTTCACGTCCAAGCAACAGAAAAGCTGCTAAAGATACAAGTAGTGACCGAGTAAGGCGTCATGCGAGAGTCCAATCGCTATAGTAAAAGTCTTCCAACTGAATTTCATCTCGTCACACATTCTCACCCGAACCAACAATTCTAGCGTGACGATTCTTATTCTAAATTTATAATCAAGACAGAATGCACCCTGAGGACGGATTTTCAGAAATATTAAAGTCCTCACAATCCTTATATTTTCACTTTATGCAGGCTTTGGGTATTCATTTGCAAATTGAAAAAAATCCAGCCCATCAATCAGATTTCCAACAAAATCTAGAAATTCATTTTTCCCTATAGAGTTATACTGCTGAACGCTTGGCGGCCATATTGAATGTTTTAAATTGGTATAATTTACGTTGAGAAAGATTTGTTTTTTATTCCTTTAGATTTCGCTCGGTGACTCCCAGAATAAAAGAAAATAATTCAATTTTTTTTTGAGCAGAGTATGAGCCGTGGTAAATCTGTGGAAGGGTATGTTTAAAACGTATTTAAGGTGCGAAATGCGCTGATAAACTCGTACAATGTCCAAAATAACGAAATTAATCAGAGAGCTGAACCCTAGTAAAGAAGCCGCTTGTAAAAGCTTCTTGCGATGGGTGATTTATGGTTGAAATATTAATTTCAAACATTTGAATAGTGTACAATCGTGACTTGATTGTTGTTTTAAGTTAGCCACAGTCACTGTTCTGCAGCAGTCTGACACATGCTTATATTCGCATATGTAAATTCGAGTGACGTCATTGGAAATAATTTTATTGGAGACAATACTTAGGTGAATTATCATAGAAATCAAGGGAAGTACATGCTAACAATGCTTTTTATCAGAATGATCTACTACAAGTGTAATTTTGTCATCAATAATTTACAGATAATACTATTGCCTTGTGTGACGATGACGATGTTAGTTTTCCATACCTCACATATGGATATATTATGAGGTTATCCCACGATATCAGCGCTTGGTTGGGACGTATTGCCACGAGTGAGGGTGCGAGCCGCATCACACGAGTCGAAGACGAGTGTGATGCGGCGCGCACCCTCACGAGTGGCAATACGTCCCAACCAAGCGCTGATATCGTGGGATAACCGATTTATCATATGCCCATTACCGTATATTTATGTAAAAGGTAATTAAAAATAAAGAAATTTTATTAGTTTTTGTCAGTCTTTCGAAGGGACTATGTTTTTATATTCTGCCGCTGGTCTGAGCGCATTGATACATGTTTGTTTACAACAGCTGATCAAGTCGTCGATCGCATCTTGTCGAGTGTATAGGATTATTTCAGCGCAATTTACCGCAGTTCAGAAAAGGAATGGAGCCAATTTACTTATTCTGGTCACCGTCCCGGTGTTCTGGTGGATAATTATTACACGGACAATATTGTAAGTTTGAATTCACTTTAATAACTCTTGCTGAAACATGGCTGACGTGAACATGAACGACGAAGTAGCGCGAAATACAACAGATTGTAAACATCAACTTTTAATTTTCTACAAAAACCTGTCCTGTAACTCTCTTTAGATCTGAAATAAAGGAACGTTAAATTCATATGTACTAGTAATATGTTTCGTTTTATATTGGTAAATTTTGATTGAAGTGAAAAAGATGGATTATTTTGATTTAAATGCAAGATGAACATCATAACATCAAAATCAGAAATAAACAACAATTGATGACGTATAACGTGCCGTATCAGACTGATGTTTTACGTTCCACGTCATGACGCGTCAGAGGAGACACGGATACGGTCATGGGTATATGATAATTGTCATTGTCTCTTTGAGACAGTGATGCGAAAAGTTCATGAAGACATTTCAGGTAGCCGTACAGGTACCACACATAGTTAATGTCAATATTTTCACAGCCTGCCTGCATTATATTAAAGGGTATATAAATATCATCACAAGACCGACTTGCGTGGCGCGGCATCTATAATGGTTTTTACAATGCTTGTTTTGGAAACCACTTCATTGCAGCACCTCATCCGAACAATTTGAGCATGCATCAGGGAAAATGAAAACTTGTCACACATCTATCACCTGACACGTGAATGTCGTTGGGATATTTGAAAATTTTCTACTTTTTAAACCTTTGCTTTTCGGTTGACGTTTCCAAATGACCCGCTGCGCATGCTTAACCTGTTTTGAACTTTAACAATCGCGCAAACACTGGCAAAGAAAAGAGAATTTGCGACAAATATATTTACCATATCGTTGAAGTACAATTATGTGAACAGATGAGTTCGGCCATTAATGTATCGTCACGTCCTCACGAAAAGCCTCGGAAGAAAATATGGATGAGGCAGATTGTTTCACAGCGTTCAGTAGGTAGCTCATGTTGGAAGTCCGTGAAATGTCAGAGTACAAGTTTTAGTGAACAACGTCAACTAAACGTTAACCCTAGATCTTCCATTTATCTAGGTCTTCCATTTGTCTAGGTCTAATATGTCTTATTTGCAATTGGTTTATTTCTACGAGTGCTTGATCTATGAATTACCTGAGCTTGTCACTTGGCTACTGACAAGTTTTGCTTGTTTGTTTGTTTTTTGTTCAAGCTTCTGTTTTTATGTTACAGTTGCTGTTATTTCTGCTGTGATATGGTCAAACCACAAACTGCAAGACAAAACCGTTGTCTTTGTCTTTGTCTATGTCTTTTTCTTTGTCTATGAATTTAAATACTATTTTTGTTCGTTATGCTTTCATCATACAAAATAAGGAATGGGTGACTTAGACATTTTTACGAACAATGATGAAAATCCCTAATGTTTACTGTCCACACAGTATGTGGCACAGTGTACACATATGTGACACCAATAGCTTAGACATGATCTGAAGTTACAATTCTTCTAAGTCATTGTCAAAATTTTGTCTCTCATTATCAAGCCTGTATCATTCATATTGTATTGCATTACTATCCGACATAAACTTGATTGTCAATCACCCCGTAAAATCTTCATCCTCCCATATATTAATTTACTCTTAAATGTAATATATATATATATATATATATATATATATATATATATATGTGTGTGTGTGTGTGTGTGTGTGTGTGTGTGTGTGTGTGTGTGTGTGTATAGTGTGTGTATCTGTGTGCTTATTCAAGATTATTGTGAATTGAATTTTTTTAATCATCAAAGGGGAGAGAGAGAGAGAGAGAGAGAGAGAGAGAGAGAGAGAGAGAGAAGAGAGAGAGAGAGAGAGAGAGAGAGAGAGAGAGAGAGAGAGAGAGACAGACAGACAGACAGACAGACAGACAGACAGACAGAGACAGACAGACAGACAGACAGACAGAGACAGGCAGAGACAGACAGACAGACAGACAGTGTGTATTTGTGTGATTAATATTGTTCAGAATTAATTTTTTGTGAAATTAAAGTATCAGAAGTCGAATAATCATGTAGACAGAGTTAGGCGCCCTCTACGTTTAAAAATATCATATTCTATGATGTGATATGTGATAAAATGACGACAATGAACGTAAATTTTACAGAACGACTGTTGCATGATTTATTCGCATTGGCGTCCATGTCGAAATGATGGCTTTTATTTAGCAGCTCCGTTGAAAGGAAAAACATTCGGAATTGTTTTGTTTCTCTAACCGTTACGTGGTCTATTTAATGCCATCTTGATATTCAGCTTTCAGTATGCATACTTATTGTGATTGTCTATCGTTAATTTTTCAAATTTGGAAAATAAGCTAATATAATACTGCTAAACTATTCTAAGCATTATCGATGTAGACATTTTCAAAATAAACCAATGAAGAAAGTTGCATGTCAAAAGATCGAAACTCAATGATTGCGTGGAAATCACACCCACAATGTCTGTCTAAGATTTGTGACTTCGTTTGAAAGTCATCTGTAATGTGCCGCCGAAAAGAGCCGACGCGTTGATCATAAACATGACCAAGATTTATTGGTAAACTTTCCTAGGACAAGTGAAGTGATGATGGAATACTTAGAATCCCTGCGAATATCATGTTCTTGTTTAGCACTGTGTTTTGTTGCCTTTAAACAAATTTCCGTTTCTTAGCTCCAATTTATAATCTCTCTTCATTCACTACAGTATCTTTTTAGCCTACAGAAGCCTGGCGTGCTATCCTGACAGTCATACACATTTGGTTCCTGAACAAACAAACAAACAAACAAACAAACAAACAAACAAACAAACAAACAAACAAACAAACTAGTTACATTCGCATCCCCTTAAAGGCACGTTATTGTGTATGTGAAGTTTTGAGATCGAAAGAGGCTGACATTTTTGTTTCAGGAGTGTTTGACCAAAAGTGTTCCGAAGCAAATTAGCTTGACAAGCGTTACGTTATGTACACCTTTCATTTCGTTTCATTTCACGAACATCATCTACACGGGAAACGGTAAGACTCTTCCACTGTTAACGGGATCTTTGTATGAATTGTATTATCGTAAAATCTTCAGTCGAAAGTTCTGATGGTACCCTAAATATGAATCAAAGAAGTATCAATAAATGAAATATGTAAAATTGGGTTTATATTATACTAGCTGAATTTGTATACGTATGTTTGCACATACTATTTGTAAACTTTTATGCCTAAGGTAGTGCTGTATTGCAGGGAATTGAAAAAGTATATAGCACAGAATACTTTTCTCAACGTATCATTTTCATCGTTATCATTACTGAGATACGATACCGATATTTTTTAGAATGGCGTGTGTAATGTTATTCACTTGAATTTAAAGCAAGAATATTCTATATCACTTTTTCATGCTTCAAAGCGAATGATTGGCGGAGTGATTTCAAAGTGATTGGGTGTGCAAGTCGGTCAAGCAACTCTAATCCGCGCAAATAATGTCAATTTTAGTTCAAGTGCATTTCTTTTTCACGACATTATGATACGCAAAGAAATAAATATTTGAACTCAAGCTGCCGGGGACACCTCAACAAGTGCTAGGAGCTAAAGACTATTTTCATATGATCATAGACCATGGAACAAAAGGCATGCCACGTTGCTCGTCTGTTTTTCTATTTGTCTGTGATATGATGTAGTGCATGGGGTTCTATCGAAGGCATTTGGTACTATTATATCCGCTTTTGCAACGCACAGACGTCATCAGCAATTTTTTTTTTGTTTTTATGACAAAGTGAATAAATTGATTAAAAACGATACTTAATGCCTGTTTGTTTTTCTCCGGTGATTGAACATGGCTGCATCACCGTCATAAAATTATTTGGTACGATTCATAAAAAAGCGTTCGCTGCTTCCATTGCTTCGCAAAAAAATATAGGGAGCAATATTTTTGCATGACCTTTAACCTGAAATTTACCTATATTTGATATTAAAATGGCGCTATATTCAGTAGGAGGAATAAAAATCAATTTTCGATTTTCACAAAAAGCAGTACATTGAAAACTTAAGTTACTCCACAGACAGACAGACAGACAGACAGACCATATGGTAAACAAGTTTGGAGTCCTTATACCTGTCTTTCAGGCGCACTCTACCTGATAATGGCGATTTATCAAAATACGGGCAAAACATGTCTGATAAAAGGGTCGTAGACGAACGTATATCACGCAGTAGCTTTCTTTTAAAAGAGATTTTCGCCGCCTGCGGCATTTGTTAACTACCAACCCCTGACTGTTTATTTCCCATGAAATCACTTGTTTGATAGCTTCAAAGGCGACTGCCATGAGAACATGAAGGCGTTTCTTTAGTGTTGAGGACACAGAAACTAGCGAAATGCTATGACAAGTTTAGCTGTGAAATATTGTTCACGGTCAATATAATCCACCTCCCTTGTCGTGCTGACTAACACTGTGTGCTTAAAGGTCACGGAGTAAATCACGCTTTTGAAAGCAAGGTCGATGCCGAAAAAGTAGTGTGGAGATGTCAAGGTGCAGCCGATGTACCTGTACATACAAAGGATTGCATACAAAAATATAAGTGAAAGTAACGAAATCCTGTGTGGGTGCAGTGCGGAGATTGTTCAAGCTGTCTGTCTTGACCTCGTTAGGATCTTAAGGCGCCGGACAAGTGTCTCATATAATAAGCAGTAGCCAACGGGTTATTTACAAGAACACAAGAAACCTCGCCTTTTATAGCGATACACAGAGGAGGGACATAAGCTTTAATTTTTGCTGATATTTTCATTATTTTTGTTGTATGCAACGACTGAACTTTCTAATTCGCCAACTTAAGGAAGTTTGCGCCTAGAAAGTGAAAGACTTAAACTTTTGCTCAAACTTTCCTCAATGAAACTTTCAACTATTCTCTACCAAATCGAGAATAAAAATCAGGGGTCACTCAGCAAAGTTTGGTAACTATAGAAACAAATTACCAAATATTTACCGGTATTTGAAATACAAAATGGCCGCAGTCCCTATGTTACCTCTATGGGACAAATGGAATTTTCAGATTTCGAAAAACTAAGAGAGTAACATTTTTTCTTATTCCAAGAGCTTTAAAATGAGCCCCCACAAGTGGTATATCAGAAAAGAATTGTTAAGGTTTGAGAGTCCGAATATCTGTCCCCGAGGCGCATTCTACCTTAAACTATGATGAAATGCGGCCCATCAGCCTGGCCAACACATTGCGCTGTGTACAATATACAATGTTATTGTTGACAAACGATTTCTTGTTTGGACTTGGAATTCACAGATTAACAATATCATTGAACATTACGCACACACAGAGGTTCTGGTGACAAAGTCGAAGACCAGACAATTCAACGTTACTTTAGAGGCAAAACATGAGTCTATATTTCACGTACAGATTAACAAATTAAATGTACCGCAAGGTACAACAAAATTACATCTGATGGAGCTTTTAAGAAATATCACGCCACAAACTACTGTGGGTTTACTTATTCAACTTGTTTGAAATTCTGCAAAGCGTATTTGCTGATCGTTGATTACTATCCTTCAACCGGAACCCTACTGAACAAGCCCTTTCAATGATTCTATGTAGTGCCTGGCCGCTCTGCATACCCCCCCCCCCCCACCCCCCGCGCTTTTCGGCCCAGCTCTGACGACAGTGCCATTTTCAAGTATTTCCTTTTCACGTGGTATTTGAAACTATGTTTTTAGAAAAGCTCAACTCCACGAAAATAAAGCTGTCACACAGAAAGTCCTTAAAACGATCCTCAAAATAGCTGCATTACAAAATCTCTCATTCTTATACAAAAACTTCCTGGGAAATTCTTGAACCAGATACTAAATATACCTGGTTTATATATCATGTCCTCGGCCTACCTTTTAGAGCAGTTTTCCACCCTCATGCGTGTTTAAGTAGAATAATTGGTTGCCCGCTCACGAACACTTGTTTTTTGCACGAACAGCTTCCGTCTTTGGCTACACCTGTCCACGCTTCCAGGCCGAACCACAGTCCCTTCTCAGTAAGATAACATTCAGGTCCGTTGAACCAAAAAGAGCAACGAGAGTACAAACAGTTCAGTCAGTTCTGCTATTTGTTTAACATATGTTCACCGTTTATCAGGTGTAGCCATAGAAATCGGTCGTGCAACAAGCTGTTCGTGAGCTTTTTTTTTCTGTTGGCGGCAAAATGCTACGGAAAGTTGCATCAGGGACGATTGGTTGGGATTGGTGGCAAAATTGTATCGTATAGTGGGCACACGTGAGTGTTGTAGTTGTAAGACAACTATCGCAAAGGGGTCCGAATTTCAAGGGATAGGGAAGTATATTTGTGCCAAATAGATTTCATGATGCATGGCGACTATAGTATTATAAATGGTTTCAGGGCCATCTGAGTTGACACGCAGTTTTTCAGTGTGCATGCTGTTTGTGAAGTTCGCAGCTATCACTCGTTACCATGAAGTCGGAAGAGGGCGCACGTCTTGCTTGATTGAAGCTGTATACGGCAGCGGGATGACAAAGGGCTGCGGACAATCTTGAGTCCTTGGGGAGGTGTGTTCAAAATGATCCACGTGGGAGGATATTTAGAATAGCGGAACCTTTCGTTACAAATTTGGAAAAACTTGAGTAGCTGTACAGAAACGTTTGGCCATATTTTTGGCAAATTAACTGACAATCGGCTGAAAGGACGTAGTGATGGACAATGTGAGCATAGTCCCTGAACAATCAAGACTTGGCGCAATGACCGCGGTTTGATGAACTAAGACCATAGACGTGGAAAATCACTTCAATTTGTGCTATGGCAGCAAAAAATACATTATTATATTACGACCGAATGAGATGTGCGTGCATACATTGTGGCTACCACGGTAACAATATCTCTGTAATAGACTTCGTGTTACGTCAGGAGTTTTCAACATATTTCACTGAAGTCGGTGCAGAACTTGAATTAGTTTTCATTTTCCAGTTAAAATGTATATCCTCTTTCATCGAGTTAATCAAGGATTTCCGTGTTTAAGGTTTAATTTTAGAAATAATCATACCGATAGCTGCAGAGTGATTATATAATTGAATTTCTAGATTGCTTTAAAACGCCTCTCTGCACATACCAGTATATTATACATTTCTTTGAAGATAAGAGAACAGTTAGATGGACAGTCTTTCTGTAATTCATAAGTATTGGATCTTACTAATTTTATAATCGATTTCACAAAGGTTACTTGGTTCATCCGAATATTATTTAGTTTCTACACAGGCCGATAGAGAATTAAGAGTCTGTATATATGCGCATGTATATGTATACAAACACACACATATCGTGCCGTAAGCACGGCCGTGTCAGGTTCGATCTGTGCACGGTCAGTGACTTTCCAAGAATTGCAAAGCGGAAAGGAGACTGAACCCTGATGAACCTGTTCAGTGTTTTTTTAAAGGGAGGGGGTCGTCCCGTCTGCGGCTGTGTGTATGGGACCAATACAATAGGTATGTTGCTATGCACAACATATCCCAACATTACTGTGCATATCAAATTTTTTTAAATGGCGGCTGTAACGAAACTGTGACCATAGCCGAAGCAGCTTCATATAAACGAAGGGACGGAAGCAAAGTTTATTTGGCAAAGCACTGCAGTGATTGAAAAGTTACAAAACTGGTGAACTATGAACACACATCAAATGCTGAATTTGCTTCACATTTACTTGGCATTCATCACCAATTTCTAGGAAGAGGCAATGTTTATCGACAAGAAAGTCGCGCAGTCGCAGACGGGACGACTCCCTCCCTTTAAGTGTTGCAGAGCGGAAAGGAAGCTCAACCCTGATCAAACACCAAACTGATGGTACTCATAATATTCATATTTCGCAATTATTACTAAATTTTGCTTTGACTTTAAATGCCTTTATAACCCCGTGATTTCGACTTTAAACCAGATCTCATTAAATGATGTTGGAATCGCATGGCTAATTTACGTTCAATTTCGAAATAGAAAATAAATACCGTTCTCAACACAAACCCTAGACTAGATCAGTCTTACTCGGAAGATTTTTTGTCTTTGATGCAGTGAATGAGCGCTATTGAATTGTATACACTTATAATGTGGACACAAGCTGACCCTACCTTTGTCTCATACAAGTAAGCTTGCACTTCCTCCTAACAATACTGGTCAAAACTGGCTACCTTTTGTACCGAAGTTTCTACACTGAAAAGTTCTTACCAAATGAATCAATCTGATACTATCATTTTAATTAACATATTGATCATGAAGCTCCACAAACTTTAGCTTTTGACGTATTCGCCGGTATTTTTTTATTGTGTTGTTCTTCTTTCAAAACCATAGCCACAGAAGGCAGTGTGTTCAGCTTTTACAACACAGCCTGTATTGTACGTGATGTTAAAGGTTGTGTACAGGTGAATAATATTATGAGCTGGAATACATCCGTCGACAGTATCATAAATCTACACCATGCATTGTGTTGGACGAGCTAAGACAAACAATTATTAAAATCTAAAATGTTAACTCTGTGGAGGAGACTCAGATTGAGACTAGAGTTTAAAACCTGCCGTAGAGGGCGCGCGTCTAGAATAATTCACAAAGGGGCAAGGTAAACTGGAATCCCAGAGTCAACAAAATGTCAGAAAAGTTTTGAACCGGTGTAAGTCTTGCTTTTTTTAAAAAAGAATCCTTCCTATAAGGTACATACTGAAATAACGCCAGTGCTGTCAAAAGAGAATGTTTATTTGCTATTGTCACATGTTTAAATTCATATCAAAATTATTTGTCAGAGTGAAGACTTGAAGTTTTGAAGCACTGAAGACAGCTGTGAATAAATGGAAAAACACAAACAGAAACATTCAGCTGCACCTTAGTTGAAGCAAATAACAAACGAAACTTTTGTGTGTGATATTTAAAAAAAATGTTTATTTACAGGTAAGGAGTATGCATAGAAGCATGGAGGAAAAAAAATCATGATGTTAACTTTGCTGTTTGTTGAGTTTGGTGATTAAAATCGTACACAACTGCTGGTTCATCTTAGCTTGTGTTTGATTAATGTTGTTATTCTTTGACGCTGACAAGGGGAGGAGATACATTAAAGAAATCTATCTGCAATGATACAGGAAATGAGACATTGAGCAGCTTTAACCTGTTCACCCCCGTTTGCTATATACAGGTCCATAATCACTGTTGATAACAATGGGTTTGGGCTAAACCATGGTGGTGAAAGGGTTAAGAAATACAATAAAGCAAGTCTGCCCACTTGCTAGCTGAAAAGTATGACATTGCTAAAATATGAATTTATCATTCCGAAATTATCAACATTTTGTGTTTCATGTGGTTTGATCTCTACATCGCAAAAACTGTCTGTAAAACGGATATGCAAACCTTTCTTATTCAAGATGTTTTATTGTCACAAAAGTTACTCAATAACTTCAAGTTCTTCTGTCCCCCAAATTGACTTGAAATCTTGCAAGAACTCTGCATTTGAATATGCTAACGAGACAACCATTCGACGCGTGATGTTGTCTTAAATGTATTCACCGACACTACAATGTTTGAGTGTGTATGATTTATTTCAGATCTCAATTAAATTTCATCAATGTCGTTGGCAAAAGCAGGTATTGTAGAAAACAGAGATCATTTCACGGCATTGCATCAAATATTTTAATTCACAAGTAAAATATTCATTTTCTGATAGTTCATCCATGGCATCTGTGTCTGTTGCTCAAGTAAGTGAATTTAGAGATAGATTTCATTGAAAATCGAATAATGGATCTTAAAAGATGACTGTATGACAGTAGTTAATACAAATTCTGTACAAATTGTGTTAAAGTCATCAATAGAATAAGCTATGCTGATGTGGATATGGTCAGCAGTAATACTGCGTAAAGTGTTACTGATTTTCTAACAACAGTTGAAAAGTGGTATGTTATTCATGATATGCCATAAAAGAGGCTGTATCAAGCATTGACAATACTGCATAGTGGTGTATACATGTACAAACATTATCCAATCTTGGTAAATATCAGGTGTTTGCCGTACGTTATTCTCAGTTCACTGTTGCATTTTACTTGTTCTCAGTGATTGATACACTACCGTACCGACATGATTCAACCTGAGTGAAATCCACAACAACAAAATCTCTGTGAATGCAGGACTGGTGTCTTTAGCAATGGCAATGACAACTGGCTACAGTGATGGTCACTGAAAGTTGAACACCAATCAGCAAATAACCATGCCATATAGCGGGCTGTATATTAGGAAAAACATTAATTTTGGGACACGCTATTATTTGTGGAGGAAACTCAGAGTGGGAGTCCAGTTTAAAACAAGGCGTAGAGCTTTTGGCTATTATATGGAAAACAAAGTGTTTTGCTAATTATCAAATGAATTTACTGTATGGACTGCTACATTGCTGGGTAATTTGTTGACTAGTTGTCCAGTTTCCAGTTGCCCTGGCTATAAGTAGATGTACTGTATTGACTCAGCACTGGTGATGGTTGTATCATTATATCCATGTTTCAAAAGTGACACTGAACAAACAGACAAAGTCTTGCCAGACAAGTAACAGTTCTTTCTGTATCTTAAAACTTCATAGATTCATTTGTAATTGATTAAACTTACAACAGTCAATGTCATTACCCATAAGCATTTTTTTCTACAAATTACACTCTTTCAAAAATTGAAGAATTTTACATTATGTAATTTAACTTACAGTGTTAGCATGCTATAGCTGTACATATCAGTATGGACATATGTTGTATCAATCGTACTAAAAACCAATGACCATTGGATATATACTACAAAGTTTACAAGACATCACATTCGACGTTTCTAGTCTGACATTCTCTGCACAAACTACAACTTTAGACAACTATCTGGAGATGTACATGTAGTCTGGCAAACCTACCCCAACCTGTATTACTTTACATTAATTACAATATTTAATATTTTGTGGATTTCTCTACCAAAGGCACTTTGACAATCTGCACACTGTGAACAATTCCTGTATGTGTCAATTTCTTATAAGATTTCATTGGAAAGAAAGAGATAAATTCTTAAAAAAATAGTATATTTCATATGTACGGCACTTGATTACCCTAAATGAGTTTATTGTTGTGTCACTGAATGTTGCATAATCTAGAAAGAACAAAGAATACATCTTGGTACACGTTCTGTATTACAATTATTTGAATATTTGAATATATATCATTCCTACATAATGTTGGCATGTATATAGAATTCCAGTATGTGTAAGCTGCTGTGATTTTGGAATAATTCTTGCAATAACAAACTTTGAAGCTGACAAACATAAATCCCCTTTTTCACAGATTGCACTAGAAAACTTGCCATCTTCTTTAAAATCTTACATTGTTTCTATTTTGCCATGGAAATTTTACTTGCACTACAGGACAAACTTTGTGTGGCAGCCCAATGATAACACAATGGCTCTTTGCACAATGTTGACTAATCCTTAGGAAAACTGAAGACGTGAATAAAAATTCAGTGTTGTTTCATCCCATGTCGGACTAAAAACCTTGTTCCTATTGAGATAGAATCTAAATCTTACTCAAAGATTACAATGAAAAAATTTATCATTAGAAGTTTGCCATATATTATAGAATTTATAAGATCGCCTGAACTGTCAGAACTTTTGTATTTGGCTTTGTGTGAGAGACATACACAATATGACAGGCCATCATCTCCTACATGCAGCAGTGTCCGATACACCACAGCGCCCCCTAGCGTCAGCTTTGGTGAATTTTTTACGAAGCATGAGTGCATTTCATTATTCTAGACGGATAATGCAACACCACATTTTCAGTTTTCAAATCAAATGTCAATAATATGCCAAATATGGACAATTATATGCCAAATATGGACAATTATGATAAATGTATCAAAACAGAATTCTAAAAACCTTAGAGATGACAATATCAAACTGTAAAAACCATACAAAATGCCATCATATAGTAAATCAAATTTTCTACCAGTATACTTGAAATACAATTTTCACATGCTCAGTAATATTTGTAAAACTTTGCATCTTTCTTGTAAAACTAAGAACTCTTTCTTCAGATAGTGAGAACAAAATGCATACTCTGATGTTCTCACGATAGCGAACAAATTTTGGACATTTTGGCTGATAAATTGCAGCCAAGACAAGATTACAGTCAGAGAGATAGGGAGTTTAGATTTCGTATGTTTCATCAAGGCAGAAAACATTCTATCAGATAGACTATAGTGCCTAAATCATTTTGTAATCAAGTCAAGAACACCTGTTTGAGATGGAATACCAGTGTGATTAATTTTGCATTACTTTTACATGTTTTATGTCTAACATGACCTCTTCCCTAGTCAGATGTGGCAGTGAGTGGCAAGCTCTGCGTATATCAATGCTGTAAATAGATTTTAGTAAATGAAGAAGTTTAAAAGAAATCATAATCCTGGTTGCGTTATGCATAGAAAGATCTTATACTTAGTATAGTTACGGTGTTGGCATACGATTGAAGAATCTCACCCCTGTCTTTCACCCCTGTCTTCCCTCATTAATGGAATGATCCCTTCACTGACTATCTAGTAGAGGTACGCAACATTTCAAAGAAAACAGGGGTTACCTGACAGACTTGACAGCTAATTGAGTCATCTTAATGACCATGATGATCAGAGTGTTCTGCTATGTGACGTTCACTTTTCTATATTCTCGAGAGAATTATATCTTTGCGGCTTGTAATATCTTTTCACATGTCCTCTTGAAATCCCAGGTGTCACCTTTTAGTCTCTTGCGTCGGATTCCCACCAGGTCCATTTTGGGCAGCTGACAGACTTCAAGGTCAAAGGTCAGCACAGTTCTTGCCCTATCATCCAGTTTCTTACACCGAAGAGAATATCTAGATGGTGAAAAAAGTTTGAATAGAAATTTGAACAACTGTTCAACAAATGGAATGATATAGCCAGTGTACAGAGCCGTGAGAGTATCAGTATTTTTAACTGGTCTGTGGCGGAGACATACATTTTGCTATTATGCCAACTCGTAAAAAGATTCTTTAATAATCAGAGAGTTGAGGGTCAATGTGATCAAAACAATAGTAACTGATTTAATGAAAGATTCAGTTTAGTATGTAACTGTATGGTTTGTACTACAGCCAAGTTACCATGTTGAATCATAAAGGCAAGCATGCGCAGAATAGAGTTTTGCCAGCATATACTGGTACCCCAAACATTGGTATGACAGCTCTTCGTTAAATGGGAAGTTACAGGACCATGAGCGCACAATAGGTGGATTACTGATGTTGCAACCCTTTCCATACACTGGGCGGGAGTTTTTGAATTCTCATTGCATCGCTTTGTATGATAAATTTGAATAATCATGATGGGCACTTTCGTGACATATGCAAAAAGGGGTCAAATGGTTGTACAGGGAACACATTTTGAAACATATGTGTTCTCCGACAAAAAAACGGAACATTTTTTCAGTTTATTTTCAACTCAAGTTTAGTGGCTATATATTCACAGACATCATATGCAAGATTCAATAACAATGAACGCCTGAAACATGTCAAAATTATGGGATTCTGGGACCAAACATGGCATGGCCGATCAGTAGTGTGGCTATTTTACATTTGCATGGATTTATGATAATCCGGCTGTTATAGGGGAAGTTCCTGTTTATAAGCCTTACAGCAAGCAGCATGATTTTCAATCTCTACATCCATTAAAATGCAGCTTTAGGCAATGGTACTTGAAAAGCACAAATGACAATCCTTTACAAAAGGCAACATTCATCACTGGGGACTGTGTTTGTGTAAGTTGACAAATTTCAGGACGAGTACAAGAAAGTAATTACCAACATGGTTCTCTGTCTATATAGGGAGATGTTGTACGTATAGTGAATAGGTAAACATATAACCAAGATACTATAGCTCAGGAAGGTAAGCACTGGTTGAATTCAAATACGACATGGCTGGGAAGTATCTGATACCAATGCCACGGCTTTTACTGTACCAAATATTATGGCGATATTTTGCAGTAAGTGCGATATTGCTAGGTCAAAAGGTAAGGTTGTGTAAGAGTGACCTTGAAAAAAGGAAAGTTTTCAATTTTGCATTTATTTGCCAAACCAAGTTTATAGCTAAACTAAGTTTATAACAAATAATAATGTGAGTCAGCATGTAAAGGCTTGCATTCCAGAAACAGTCCAACTGCTTATCCTTCAAATTCTACGTCACTGTGTATTAATTTTATCAGGATAAAGGCACTGTGTTCATCAAGCAACGCCAACTGACATAAAGTACACAAGTCTCAGACTTGGAGAAGGTTTGTCCTCAATGTTTGTACAAGCAGTACAGTGTTTCTCTCTGTAGTGATAGAGTTGTCCAGGACTATCACTGAATGTTTGTAATAGCAGTACCATGTTTCTTTAAGGAATGATCGAGTTGTCCAGGACTATCACTGAATGTCATTGTCGTGTGAAATACAACAGAAAGACAAAGCAAAAGAAAGCAAATTGACTAGTCCTTATCTGAACTAAATCAAAATTTCCACACACCCTAGATTTGATTTTCAGGAAGTGTCAATGGGACCATGCCTGGGATATGTTCTTGGACGCTTTTTATTGAGTAACACATTTCCCTCTGCTAGTTTCAATATCCTCTGACAGGAAATGGGAGTACATACATGTAGCAAAACAGCAGCAATACTGACTGGACATTCATGACATATGGGTATGTACAGATGAAGAATGGTTCTACTCTGCAATGACAAGGATGCAATGTGTTCAGTGGACTCAGTATGCCCAAAAGATCAACCCATGTGCATGATATGTACAAACGCGTATGGACATACACATATTTCTGTATGCGTTTGTGCATGTGTTTTTCTGACGTGGTCCATTCTAATTCCACGTTTAAACTTACAAAACCACAGGAATTCCACCGTTCATCGGGTCTTAGTATTAAACTGAACAGGAGAGTTTGGAAGTATATGCTTACCCTTTCTGCTTACAGTGTACATTACTCTGGAAGACAGCCTGTTTGAGTTCTTCAAGAACATAGTCAGCAGTAAATGTGGATGTCGTTGACACATTGTAGATGGCCTGGTTTGAAAAAAAGAACAACAGCGGTTCTTTTAGTAGCTGTACACAGAAATTACATGTTTGTATCACCTGTTATCTCAAAGGGTACCTTAACAGTTTATCACCTTTACCATATCACAGATATATAGAGGGACACCTTATAAACAAAAGGTTAAGATAAATTATTTCCCATCAGCGGTCCGTTTAATTCTCAATACTCCTTAACATACTGAAGTACCCACATGTATTGGTAACAATGGGAATTAAGAACAGATGTACATGTTAGTAAGGTCTCTGTTTCTGACTGGGGGCCTTATTTTACCTTTGATACTGTACACTTTAACAATGTGAAATAATGCGACAGATGTAGCACAGAATGTCTGTATTCATGTAAACTATTCATGGATTGACCCATGGCAAAATATCGTGATATGGATGTGAATGTATCAACTGAAATACAAAGAGCTCCATTTTGTACCTAGTATCATTATTTTCAAATTTAAAATAGCCAACACATCAGTTTTGATATCAGAAACTTGACTTTATCTACCAATATATTGTACACATTCTCAACACACATGAAAATGTGGAAGTGAAAAATGCAATCTATAGATGTTCATTCACTTACTGGCAATGGCCTTTATCAATTTTATAACTAAATTCACTATATTCTGATTCATTTATATAGTTACAAATGGTGCAACTACTGACATAAAAATTTACATCGTAAGAAATATCAAGATGATTTATGACAGGGATGTAGAAAAGAGCTGGCAAAAAACGACCGGCTGTCAGGTAAAATTTTATCAGCTGTGAAAATGAGTAGTAATAGTTAAATGAGTAGTTTAATAAAAAATAATCAGGGGATTTTACACAAACTTATTGTGCCCACACACTTTTCGTAACTGCCTCTTCTTTTCATTTTTGCCACCTGTGTAACCAAAATTTTCTACATCCCTGTATGGACTACTACATTTTCATTCTTGATGAAATCAGCTCAAGTTTTGTGCATTATGATGAGAAACAGGAATTACACCGCATCCATTCAATATTGATATGTTGTGTGATGTTACCATTGTTTGAGTATGCACTCAAAAATTCAATGCATGGAACCTGTTACAGACACGGCATTGCCAGTGATGCTGTTAAACGTTGAAGGCATGTTGACAGTTGTATTTATATTGCAAATTTTAATTCATCAACCAGTTGGATAAATTTTCAAACAACAGCTATCCAGCACAGTGCGAGCTTGTCCAACAACTTCAATTTGCAATATGATTTAGTGTTAACAGGCATAAAAAGACAAGTTTACTTATCACCGAAGTACCAATACCATAAAATCATTAGTACTCAAGTATAGTGTACACTTACAGTGATACGTACTTATATTATGTATCATTAGTAGTATCAGTGGTAGTGTATGTTATCAAAAGTTTCTTGTCATTGTTGTGGCATTTGTCTGACCGCTAAAACTACCATTTTCATTTTTGGGATACAATACTTTGGCTCACAATAACTTGAAAGTTGCAATAACCGAAGTAGTCATTGCTAAAATGAATTTCTTAAAATATTAAATGTATGGTATTTCTTTGATATCCTTGCTTCCACTATAGATTCATTTAAAGAACCTTAATTCATGAAAGGATTCATATTATATGAAGATATGATGAAATTGCTCAAAAGCCAATGAACGGAGGCTTTCATCTGAAGAAGCATTGTTAATGAAACAGCGCCCTCAGTGGCAAAGTTTACAAGTATTGAACTCGTGAGGGTGAACACACAGGAAGCAAATACACACGTAGCAAAAGAAAAAATCTGCATGTCATACAGATTAAATGATGAACAAGTGAGAAGGATTACCTTGCGTTTAAGAGATTGTTTCAACTAAAGAGGGGAAAGAAGCAAATACGACAGCAAAATAACTCAGAATGAACACAAATAGTAAATAAAATAATATTACATATGGAAAAGTAATGTTCAGGACACTAAATATTAAATTGTTATCTTGTAGGTCATGGATACCATGGTTAAAGTATATGATGCTATTAGTTCTAATATTGGCTTCAATTATCATACATGCAGTACTTTACATATAAAGTTACATTATGGGGTATCTGTATGGTCCACAGTGCTGTACGTATATTGGACTATATGAATGAGTGGATAACTTTGAGACCTTAATCTGTATTTTTATGGGAGGCAGTTATTTTTAGGCTTTAGTTAGCAGATGTACGGATGGGAAAATGCTCTCCTGTGAGATTAGGTATTGCAATTTTTAAGCACTGTCGCTGGCATACTAGAAGCAACGTCCTTTTATCACATAACAATTTACTGATTTAATTCCATTGAATTAAGCTTAATTGTCAGTTGAGTTGTCCTGAATCCATAACTTGCTATGGTTTTAATTCTATAGAGAAACCATAAAATGGTATCACTATTCATACATAATGGATAATAACATTAGAGTTTGTGTTATGGTCAACTTACTGCGCCAGTATTCAGAATCTTGTTATCAATGGCAAGGCGTGGTCTGATTATTAATATATAACCTTCTCAGCTCCATAGAGTAGCGGAATTCACGTCTTGCCACACAATATTAGTTTTTGTTATATAAGCATAATTTCAGCAATCCATAAATTTTTAGGAAGTTCTGAACATTAGTGACATTGGTAAGTGGCAATATCACATACAATGGATTGCCATGCAACTTAAAATCTGTAACATTCACAAAAGCAATGGCTTGTACATGGTCTGGCATGCTAACGGTATAATGTTGTACAGCATATGATTACATGCATATCAAAAGTATAGACTTTATACATTTACTTTGGACACACACTGGTATGTACAAATGAAGACGTACAAATCAGAATTTCTTCAATCCACTCCTGTGATAAAGACTGCCCTCACAACATCTCTAATACAGGGTCATATCTTCCTTCAAAATGCAAATATTTTGCAGTCAGTCGCTCTAAGCATCATTTTGTTTTCCATTATACTTTAATGTAATTCATACAATATACGAACACATCATCAATCTCCTCATGACAACATACTGTTTGTTCACACCCACACTATTTCAACTTTTAAAAGAGTTCTCAGTATTCTGCATAAGGGCAATGGAAGTAGACGTTTGCTCGTACCATCTCTTATGAGCACACAAAAGTGCAATGGTTCTATTCTGGAATTAGAAGGATGTGTGGTGTTCAACAAACCAAGTATCCAAAAAGATAACATGTTGGCAGTACAAATAAATCCACATGCACAACCAAGTAAGGAAATACACATATTTCTGTGTGCATTTGTGCACATGGTTTTATTTACACCACGGTCCATTCAGATTCTGGGTTAAAGCTATTCATTTGCATCATCTTTTATACCTGCCTGTCACATTTACATCAATGATATTAATGAGGTAGTGAGATAGACATTACTTGTATAAGATAATACTCCATAGTACGCCATTAGACAGATGCTTGTAATGGAAATTTAGCTCCGTATCTTGCTGTAAATAGTTTACGCATTTACTGATTACAACATTTCACGTTTTCTGCATTTGAAAATTAATTTGCAAAATTTTGAAAACTTGAAACCACAATCCCTTTTTTTGCACTTTAAGGTCACATACACATCTGTATAAAACAAAACAATTTTCATCAGGGCCAAAACAGCTTAATCACAAACAACAAGAAATTGCATAGTTCTTTTGTCAAAAGGAACTCCAGTCTCTTTGAAATATTTATTTGAAATCAAAGGGTAGAATGTTGGTAATTTTTTCTCTGAAATATTCCTTTGAAAACTTTTGACAGCTTGTGTTTTCAAACATTTGGCAAGGTTGATCCAAGTTTCAAATTTTTATAAACAATTCCCACCACCATACAAGTTACTTTTGCTCACACTGAACAAAAGAGTGGCCATTGGCTATTTTCAGAGTGTAACGACCCTATAACTCTCGCAGACAAAATGGTGTTTCAGCACCTTGCAGCAACCAAGTTCCTCAATCTACTGATATGACATACAAGTAAAAATTCCACTGATATCCAAATTGGACGATTAAAATTACATGATACAGAAATCCTTCCTTTGTTGCGAAGTCGCTGCCCAAGACTTCACACTATCAGCACTTTTACACTCATTTCAATCAAAGACACTGGAAATGGTACCATTATTATATTACACATACAAGTATCGCATTGTGTGTCACAATACTGATGTATTCAGTGCTTCCGTCACTCTGATTGGTAGAACACTTGATTCCACAGCATACTCATTACATCCTGTACTGTTTTCACTATGGAGTTTCCATCATTTCCATAATACATCTTTCTGTCCCAGTCTTACCTTGACTTTCCTTGGTTCTTCACTGGCTGAGCCTCTCCTCTTACTGGGTGTCAACAGACCAATCATTTTGTCGATACCTCTCTCAAAACTACCAAACATCTTTTTAGCCGAGCCTGGGTCTTTGCTTTCATTTTCCTCTAGATGCACACGGTGCAGGTCATATTCCATTGACTGAGCTCTATAAAAAACACAATTCACCATTTATTAGGGTATTTGAAGTCAGTGATGTACACCATACAATGGGTGCATAAAAGACCATGATTTGATATTTTGACTGTCTTTCACATGTTTTCTGTTACTCTCTGTGCTGAAAACTATTCACAAGCAGAATTGCCAGCTTGTGGACCACTTCAAGATGATGCTAATCTTACGATAAACAATAATATGGCACTGCCGTAAAGTTTTGAATGATTCCAAGGCACATTATTAGTGTGCCTATTTGACTGAAAATGACATCAAGCGCTTGTTCACAAAGAAAAAATAAACAAAGGGCTTTACAGCGAATGCAAGCAAACAGCAGTCACTATCATCATCCCTGTGACGTTCGTTTAAGTTGCGACTCCTCACTTCTACCTCCATGATCTAACATAAAGCAACAAGCAAGAGAGAATTTCCTGACTATACGGACATGTATGGAAAACTGATTTTTTTCCTTAGATGGACAAAATGAGATGGATTATGGTGCCATGTTTCCCCTGTTCCTCAACACATGAGCTTGATACGTCTTTGAGAATTGGTGTTATCTACTACCATAGTAATATTTACTATATCACGACCATTAGCAAAATGCTAAACACAGTGTACAGATTGAGATAGTTCAGTTCAGTTTTAATAGTGTCGTACACCAACACAACGTAGAGTTGAGTAAACTATTTATTGTCTCTGTAACAACAAGCTCAGGTTCCGATAATTTCTACCCAAAACGTAAACACAGCAATTTTGGAGTATATTGTTTTGAAATCTGATAGCTACGGCACAGAAAGGTCACAATCTGATAAACAACATAAGAACCATAATGAAATTCCTATAACGCCCTACAGTTTGCATCCACATACACTGTTATATGTATATTGACACAGTAAGTGCACTGTTATTAAACAAGTTGGCTACAGTGGCATTTTTTAATCACTACGGCAGTTTTAAAACAGTATCAAGTAGAGAATAGAGAGTTTCTTTGCCTAGCAACACATAACCCTTCTTTGCATCATATAAAATGACTCATTGCTTCCAAATAGGTGAATTCTGAAAGGGGACATTCCATTTTACAAGCTTGACTTACTTTTTGATTTCACTATTCGGTGACAAGGTTTGTGCATTTAGGTGGCTTTCCATAGACTTGGATGGTGAGAGGCCGTGCGCCAATGGCGCTAGTAAACTCGGTGGTGTCCTACTTCTGTTGGGTGTCTTTTGAACGTTCTGATACGGTGTCTTCACCACCGGCTTTCTCTCTTCACCTTTGGCGGGAGTTCTCACTATGACTGGCGTTTCAACTGTCTTCGTTGGTGTCCTGGTAGGCAACGGTGCTTGTCCCTTGTGAGGAGTTCTGTTGGGTTTGCTGCTCTTGACTGGTGTTCTTGGAGGCGGTGCCGTCGGTTTGACAAAGTTCTCTTTGCTCTCTTCCTTCACCTGTCTCCTGTGATTCCGGTGTCTGCTGTCAAAAGTGTATGCTTCCACATTTTCCAGACCCTCTTCCATGGAACTGAACATGTAAGGTGAACTTGTCGGTGGCTCCAATGCCCTTTGGTTTGTAACCTACGCAATCAAATAAAAGTATTATATTTTTTCCGTATTTAAAGAGTATGTAGCATAACAGAGTTTATGAAAATGGCTTGGATCTCAAAATGAGCTCTAACAAGCAGTAGACCATAAAAAAATTGTAAGTTTGTTTGTCTGAATATCTGTGTCTTAGGTGCATTCTACCTTAATTTAAGAATGTATGGTAAATTTGAAAACTTTTCACCGGTACCTATCGTAAGTCTAATCTTGTCGAAAAGAACTAAAAATAATATGAACTTGTGAAAAATTTGCTAAGTTTATCTATTGTCAGTTGTGCAAGATGGTATAGCCAAATTTTATCTCTGTGAGGTTGATGTCTTTTTCTGCAATAGTGGTAGCTCTATTTTCAAGATCCTGTCATTACTACATTGTAATTGCAATAAGGCAAAAAAATTTGCATGTTATTGGTAACCCAATCTACCCTAGAAAAACCCATACACCCTGGACATTTTTTTTGCAATTTCAAAGAATTTAATTTTACATGTCTCGGTACGGAACAATAAAATTCATAAAAAAATTTCCTCCAAACTACCTACACTACAGTATGTTACTGGAAACAATTTTTTTTTTATTTGACCTCATATAGTAGTCATCTCACACACTGCTGAGGAAACAAACATAAAACAAACATACCTGCTGGCAGTGAATTGTCCTTACCTTTCTGATTTCTCCGAGTGGTTTGGCAGACGTATGTATCCTGACTGGATTGCCTTTGTACTTCTTGGCAAGTAGGAGGAAATAAAGCGCCGTCATTTCATCATAATCCCACTGCAATAAGAAGAGCAACAAAATTTTCTTTAGTTATTGTTCAGGAGTGTTAAATCACAGAATTAACCCATTAAATACCAGTACTCCCATGATCCAAAATATCTATTTTAACATAATAATTTATATCAGTTTACATGTCATATTTACAATATCAAGATCGATTATCTTGTTATTTTTGAAACATCGTGGGGGACTGCCAATTTGCAAGGGTTTTCCAGGACTCAATTTCATTTTTAAGGAATTTTCCAGGACTTTTTCCCGGAGGCTTTAAAAATCAAGGACTTTCCCGGACCTGTATTCAAACTGAGTGCTCGGTACAACCTTGTGCTTCAACACTTGGATATGAATCATTATTTGACCAGTAATTACAATGAAACTTAGGTAAGCATAAAGGACTGTGAACAGCCTGGTCTGGAGATGAAAACTTCTCCAAGCAGGTATTAGCTGGCCTTTCAAGCTGTGTGCATGGGAACCATACAACAGGTCTGTTGCCATGTATAACATATCCTAACATCCCTTGTGGATTTCCAAAATTTTATAATGGCGACTTTACTGACTCTGATGACCCGCAGCTCAAGCGGTTTCATGTAAATGAAGTGATGTAAACAAAATTTATTTGATCTTGCAGTGATTGGAAAGCTACAAAACTGGTGAACTATGGACATGCATCGAATGCTGAAGTTGCTTCATATTTGCTCCACAGTCATCGCAAATTACTGGGAAGAGGCAATGTTTATCAACAAGATAGTTGTGCAGCCACAGAGAGGACGACCCCTCCCATAAGTTTCTCTTTGAAATTGAAATCTGAAATCACTTCTTTGATACTTTATTTCTTTGTATCAGTACGAGTTGACATTTTTGCTTCCTCTTACAAATATTCACAAGTTTCAGGGGATACTTTCCACACCAAATTTTGAGTGAGTTAAAATATACATCTAAGGTTCCTTTAGTGGCACATTCCTAAAACAGTCCTCAACGACGTAAATCATCACTGAATCCCTGTAGTCAGAATCTTGAAGTAGCTGACAATAATATATTAAAAAAGGTAAAGAAAATATCATGATGATATCGTCAGGCACTTGGCTCGGGAAAGTATCATGCAGCTGACAGGTGCATAACGAGTGTGTCACTTTGTAACACTTGCTGCTCAGATAGGAATAGATAATAGATCTGGATTCTGTCAAGGATATCACACCTGTACTTGACAGCCACTCTAACCACACAGATAATAACAGAACACATAGATGTACACTAGAAAAGGAATTCAATGAACTCTTTTCTGCTCAGATTGAAGGTAGGCAAGGGACTTTGACAAAATCCTGTCAGTTTGGATTCCCAGTTTGTTAACACATGTACTGTCATTTGTTTGTCGTTGAGATGACACTTCTGTCACCATGAGTACATCCCAGTACCAGTATATCGTTCAAGAGCAATGTTCTCAAAGTTTCAATATTTTGTTCTGGACAGGCTCTCTCATGAAGAAGACTCCAAATTGCCAGTACTTTTGAGGCTCATACTGTTTAAAAGTTCAAAAGACTGCAGGGCATTAGTCCCAAGAACATGTCAAAAGCTGCAATATTTTGTTCTTCACAGGAACTTGCACAAACATTACCATGAGAGCAAGAGAGCACTGGAGGAAGTAGCGGAGCAGTTGAAATCAGTCTAGGCACAGTACAGTACCTGTATTGTGAGCTGAACAAAACCAAACACTAGAGATACTCACCTGAAGAATCATAGAACTCATTGTCTTTTTGCTCTTCTTGAAATAAACAGCCATCTCAGTGACAGCATCTTCATCTAAACGTGTTTTCTGTAAAAAAAACACACAGTGGTATGCATAATTTTATTTTCAGAAGATATGAGCAACAGTAACAAGAATATACTCTGTTGATGAAACTTGACATTTTTTTCTCTTCCTGGAACACTGTATATAGACAGAACTCTGACCTTGCATTGCGGCAAAAAGTAGACATGATTTCAATGAAAGTAGTTTTCTCTTTACATAATAGATATGATGATCATAACATGTATGTCAAGATGTATTGTGACAGGTATGCATATAACCTAAGAATCAATAGCATTAAAGGATTGCATATGGGTTTCAAATTCCTTTGATACTGTGCCAGTATAGTACTGATCATATGTCAACTTTGGAAAAGAAGTGCTTATATTAAGACCATGCAATTGTAACTTTGCTACCAATACTGTGACAAATACTCCCGCAATAAAAGTTTCACTGCAGCATAAACGGAACATCGAATTTCAAGACTGGACTGCTGGCAACTTTGCATTGACACAAATCTACCATAACACATATCACAGTCAGCATTCTTTGCATATTCAAGGTCAATGTACTCAAAGTCACTTTAAATTTAAGGACCTCAAGGACTTTTTTCAGCAATTTTCAAGGACCTATTTTGGGTCCAAAATAGTAAAGTACATTTTTCAGATATTGTTTTTACATCATATGATTTTCATATATCATTTTATAGTTTTTATGATATCATGACTGATCATCTTGTCAGTTTTTGAAAATTGTGGATCCATGATCAATTTTCCAGGACTTTCAGGACCATACAAGATCCTGCATACCGGACGTCTTTCACCTTCACAGTAACGCATTTGTTCAGTTTAAACACTGCATTGTCATTACATGTCAAAGCAGGTGTCTTAATTTTCGTACCAAAGATTATCCAAGGCACTGGTTTTGAACAAATTTATTTCAAGAGTGAAAACTGATGTACGTACAAAACATTGACCAGTGAATTTTGGATTTGACTAAGATTCCTGGACTAACAAGATGATCAAATGTAACGTTTCATTTCATTCTCTTGACAAACTGAACAGATGTAGGGACTGGCACAATACAATTAAATGCTGAGACAGAAAGAGAAGTTTAGATTTAAATCATTCTCCAGTTTTTACACAATCAAAGTGTACTTCATCCCGTTGATTGAAATCCATGTTCAAAATTACAAAATGTCAAAACAATCCACAAATGATGTTACACTGGTAAATTATGACTGGGATGTATCTTGAATGCAATTTTTGGCCAATGTTGTTTGAAACCTGTGATACTTTCCTCTCCCACTGAGATTTCATGATTGACAAATAGCCAACATTTATCTCCACTGTAAAAATCAACATGCCACTTTTGCTTTAGCAAGGTCAGGGCTCCTCTATACAAACATTCCTAAAGAGAGACTCACACTGCCAAATGTATACCTATCAACAGTAAAAAGATATACAGAATAGTCTTCTATTCATAACTGACCATCTCTCATCTGTGAACTAAATAATCTCAGACAGGTCAAATTTGACCAGTATAGCCGCATGCTTGTCTAAACTATCTGGGTTGTTAACCAGTGCAGTGTCAGCATGCATTTCAAAGTGCAAGGCAAGGAATTCACAGTCAACGCATATATGGCAATTGAAGAGAAATACTTGAGTTTACGATGTTGAACTGACGTGCAGAGCAGAGAGTGTCCTCAACAATAAACTTTAGTTTGGATTAGCATAAAGCTACAGGATACTGTATGTCCTTACTGTTCTTTTCACTATTCAATGTCATGTGGTAAACTGATATGTGTTGTTTGAAAAAAGTTAAAATTTTCAAATTTTGGTCGATGCTTGTCAGGAAAAACAAGAAAAGAACCGTTCAGTACTTGTAAAGTTACCAAAACAGAGGACGACATCACAGAGGTTCAGGTGGCCTTCAAATTTTGGTAAATGGCTGAAATATTCCTCAATTTTCCTGTGGAAGTTTGGACAAATGGTCAGAAAAAAGATCCAAAATCACTCAGGATTTGAGAAACTTTATGAGCTGATATAGAAAACTAAATTTCCATCCCAATTTTGTCTTGAAGAAAAATGCTGCCACTATTTTCTCCTCATCAGTAGATGCGATGCGTGATGAATACAGCTTTCATGTACTGACAGCATGTGGCAATGGTCGTACATCACCAGATATATTTAGTAACCAACTTTGGAATGATAACACTGTGACTCGCTGTACATTGCATGATTTCAAAATGTCAAATAAGTTAAGCTGCAACAATCATCAAATATCTGTTTGGCTTACTTCCAAGAACTATAAATCATCCTGCGACTTTCAAAAGCCGACTTTTTCAATTAAAGTGCAGAGTCTATTGGTTATAGCCAGGTTAACAAGCACTACATGGGGTCCTGATTGTCCACAAACATAAATAGCCCTGGGCAAAGTGAGATGGCTATCACACTGTAATCCATCAAGTGAATGTTAAAACATTTAGCTTGGAGGTCACCGAGGTCGCTGTATCCACTACCTATAAAGGTTCCACAGTGCTTATTCACTGAGATGCCTTTCACTGTGAGCAATGTACTCATCATGGGCATTTAATTCCAATTTGACCTATATGAACTCCATAAGAATACTGTACCATGGTTAGTATAGGGGGTGTGGAAACAAGCAAAGAACATCGAACTCTGATATTGGAAAGTATAATCTATGTGAGTGGTAACCTTTTATCAGCAGAATTATGAACTGATCATTAAGCTTAGTTTAATGGAGTGCATAGATTGTGTACTTGATCAGAGATTAAGGCTATCTGTAAATGGATGCTTAATGTCAGGGTTCATGATTGCTAATGTCATGAAGGGAAATGCTCGAAGTATGCTCTGTACAGAAGTCAAATAATTGTTATTTCTCAACTGTTGCTATTGATTGACAAACTGATACACATGTTAGCAGTTCCACTGACTGGTTTCAAAATCCCGGCTGTTAGGAACATTTCACATTTGAGGATTTGATACCCAAGTTGTCACGGCGATATCAAAACTGATGCAATAAGTGACTGTATACAATATCTACCATGCCTCAGTCAGAGAGGAACAAGCTATTCTTCAAATCCATGCGGTTTTAGAGGCCCACACTGCAAACATTGACTTCTTAAAACTTACCCTAAAAAATCTAGGAAGAAAAGGACTTCCACTGATTGTAACATACTACAAATAAAAATCTTAGATTATGAAAAAGAACACAAATAAAAGATAATGATTTGGGGAGAAATTGACTTCTAATACGGGAGATTTTGACATGATTTATTTTCTGTTCCTTTGGGTCGTTTTCAAGAATGTGTAATATGGTGTTTGGACTTGTACAGAGGTCAGATTGACATTACTTGGAGGGTAATTACACCATTTTGTGAATAACAGACCAAATGTTATAGTCTATTGAGTAGAACTACAAAGTCTATATCTTAGAATTTCTGAGAGAATGTTTGAGGGTCATGCTTCATGCATGTATGTAAACTGCATAATGTATGACTGATGGAATGGAAAATCAAATTTAATGAAGAAAGAACAGAACAGAACAGAACAGTAGAGAATGCAAACAGCACTTTCAGTGACATTATTCATGGATTTGTACCATAAATTACACGTAAAGGGTTATGCTAGACGTCAAATATGGTAGTACATACAAAAATACAAACTACTGTGCTGAGGAAACAGCACTTTTCTAGTGATATACTGCGTACATACGAATATTATGCTAATAGGTAATACAGATAAATGAGAGAATAAGGGAAAAATACCGCTTGCTGTAAAACTTTGCCTGTATGTTTTTCTTTCAATATTTTTATTCTCTTGTACCTGTCCTTGGTATTGCAAGTTTTAATGCAGAGAATCAGATGTGGTTTGATCGACTGAAGCATTATCCTGCATGGCTTTTGCACCATGGTTTTATCTGGGTAGGTATATTGCAATAGCTCACCTTGTATTTAGATTTCCAATCCACTGGAATGCCATAGCTTTTCACAACCCAGGGATGATCCAGTAACTCATGCACCGCTATTCTTTTCTTTGGGTTTGTCTGTAAAATCCAATAAAAAAGACCAACCACGCAAATGTACTAACACGTCATGTTTCTCAGGTAAATCACTTTCCGCTGTAGGGACAACTGATGAATGTTGTACAGCCAGCTCAAAGCTTTGTAGCTTTTTACAGACACTTGAAGAAATTTTAGGAATTTCTTCACTAATAAACTAAGCACTACATCAATATAGGTAATGGGAACTTTGAAAAACATATGAATTATGAACGTTGGCCACGATAGCACACTCAAATCTACATTTGCTTCTGTAAAACTACTTTTCGAATTCAATAACATATTGTTTGGGGCAGATCGAATGTTGTCCAAAACTTTAGGATGGATTTGTTCAAAACTGTCCTGAAATTGTAAATCTGGACAGTAGTTTACAAAAACATATTCTTTAAAATGTAAGTCTTATACTCTTTTTCATTAAAAAAGGATTAATTTCATGACATATTTGATGTCTTCCACAGAATCATTGTATGATAGTTTCAATAAAATCTTTCTATCAAGGTTTTTCCTATTTAAAGCTAAAAAACATAGTATATGACAGACATATGGGTAATGAATTTGATATCATCAAAAATATGACATCCCATATCTGTTCATACTTCTCTGCCATATATTATATTAAACAGTATCAATACAAAAAGCCAAAGGCTAGTGGAATCACAAGTAAAAAAATCTGCAGGGCTAGACTATAATTCAAACCTGTAACATCTGTCGGATAATATCCCGGCTACTATCAGAAAGCCACGCTGGCTCTTCATATTTTCCCTGCTGAATTTTTCTGTATAGGAATGCTATATTGTCATCGTCAAATGGTAGGAAACCACAAAGTAATGCATAGAGTAAGACTCCCATGCTCCAAACATCTGCCTGCAAAATAAATGTACAGTAGAATACATTAAACCTTTCACCACCATGGTTTGGTCCAAACCCATTGTTATCAATGGTAAGTGTGGACCTCTATACAGGGAATTGGGGGTGAAAAGGTTAAACCTGAAATTTGAATGGAGCTTGGTACAAAAAAATCCATGTGCATAAACGCACACATTGTGTAATTCCATGTGCGCTTGTACACATGGGTTTTAATTGTACTGCAATCACATGATCTTTTGGGCATACTGAATCCGTAGAACACATCAAGTCTGTTTTTATTCCCGAGTAGAACCATTTGGTTTAAACCACAGACAAGGAGAGAAATTTTTTCTCCTTGTCTGTGTTTAAACTGACTTTGAAATTCAAGGATTTCCAAATGGCGTATGGACCCTGTATAATTCACCCTACATACACTAAACTGATCTCATGAAAAATGAACTTCTGTAAGAATGAACTTCTAAGGAAAATTTAATGTTCCAGTCCCCTTTAATCACATATCCATTAACTGTCATTAAATTAATTACACGTGTCCACACACCCTTGGGGAAAAAGCTTTAAAGACTGTGCGACTGTTAGACTTTTCTTCAAATCTGAAGTGAGTGAAACAATGCAAGATACAAGTCTCTGAGTATTTGGTTACAGAGATTTCAAGTCAGAAAAATCCTTCGGCTATTCCAGTGACATCAACATCATGATGGAATTGAGATTAGAAAAGTGAAAGGAAAAAGCCATTTAAGTGGATGGATTCATCATAACATGACTGTTCATGCAGCAATCAATGTCATCCAAATGCAATTTGTGTGTTTCTTTCCCCGTGACAAAGCAGTGATTTACGAGGCAAGGGACCAGGTGAACATTTCCTATCGTACGCCCACGCACCACTTAGCATGCACCCATGCAAACTGCTCACTTACTCATGTCAAATTTGACGAGACAAAAAAACCTTGCAAAATATGACTTGAATATTCCTGCAACAGCTGGTTTCACCACAAAATATGAAGTGATTAGCACAGACCATGAAATTATAAAGGATTAATTATTGTTGCCAGATCACGGAACACGGATTCTGTGAGCTGGACACAGATTGGGTATGTCTTAGGTAATCATTTCTTGGGAAGTGAAATGAATTGCCATACAGCCACATTGGTATCCGAACTACAAGACATTCAGATAAATTACTATAAATTGGGTTTTTACATTAAGTTTAAGTTTTTTCAAAATAATCTATATAATCACCGTAGTACAAGATCTGGTGGTACAGGTACAATAGTACTTCAGTGATTGTTTACGTTGGCAAAAACAAAATATACTGGGTTTTAAATATTTTGACAATAACTGATTAATACAAAGTGTGTAAATTTCCAGAATGTTTAGTAAGTTAAATATGTAAATTTATACCAGGCTGTACTGGAGAGTTTAATACATAGCTACATTTGTTGCTCCTTGAACGTTTTATATCATTTATATGCTAATGTTAATTGGTTTCCATGGTAACAGGTTTATGACTGTGATGGGGTTCCTATGTTAGCATTTTCAGTTGATGAGAACTCAACATTTGCACTAACATCAAGTGTTTACAGTAGATTTGTTTCTGGGCTGAAGGACTTTCCGGGAAAACATTTCTTTTTAAATGATTTGTTCAAGGACAATATACCGGTACACTTTTGAAGTGACTATGCGGTAGAGTCCTTGGCCAAGCAATGTAATCGCAGTGAAATAAGATGGTGATAGACTTATACACAGTCACGAGCAGTGGCAATTTGCCAGAGGAATACATATTCTTTATAAAAAAAGAAGGCCAAAATTGAAAGCGATTTGCAGACAAACAAGTACTGTACATGGAGTGACAAAATCATCGGTTCTTGGAAAACAATCTCAGGGAACAGGTACTCGGACTTTATAATAAAGTGAATATAGCAAACTGAGAAAGTGTTTTATTTGAACAATGATGGCAAATGTGGGAGTCACATTTGCCGAATCTTTTTCTATAAAGTATCTTATTAAAGTGGACTTGCCAGGTGAGTTAATATACACCATGTTGCTGTAGCCTATTTTCTGACTGGCGATGTGCATTAGGGATTCCCGGTAAGATCTAAGTTCAACCAATCAGAATTTGTGACTGTAACTTAAAGCAACAAACAGGTGAATGCTGCTAATCAAAGGCACTCACACTTCAGCAAACTGTTAGGTGTATTAATGACACAAGTTTGTTTTCTACTCACTTCTGCTCCTAGATATTCTCTTCCTGATATGAGTTCTGGTGCTGCATAGGCCGGACTTCCACAACACGTCTCTAGGTGATCATCCATACCACCCTGTCAGAAAACGAAACAGAAAACAGCCATCTTAGCAGTACATACCTAGAGTGTTACTTTTTTAAAATCAAATTTTGGCAGACTCCTATGGTTTTGGAAGACTCCTATGGTTTTAGTAGCATCCTACTGCAAAGTTGATGCTGTTCAAGGTGGATACACGAGTCTGCAAATCATAAACAACCAGTGTATGATCAACCCATTCCACTGGTACATTGCCAAAGATAATTCAAGACTTCAGTTTAACTCACTGAAGTTCCATTAGCTGTGACTTTTGATATACGTTCAAGTAATTTTGTTGGGCTGATGTGCAGCGTCTCGGAAGCTGTTATCCAATTGGGTTGCTGAATCTTACCCTTATAATTGAATAATACAAATAGACTTCCCTAAGTTGCAGTAAATAGTGACAATTAGCCAATCAGATCTAACCTTCTGAGCACGCTGCACACCAGCAGTTTTTGTTCTGTGTGTAAATAAACTTTCTCGTTCAACTCTAAGAATCATGTCAAAATGCAGGCGTAAAACTCATCAACACAGTATGCATGTTATGTCCACTTTATCATTGTAAACTGAATTCTACTAGTCTGGACTAATCATTTGTGAATGATAACATTGTTACAGTACTGGTATACCGGTATTGTACACAAGATGCTGTGTTGGCAGTGTTGTGGAACAGCAAAAGAAAATGCAGAATGAAAATACGAAAGTATTATCAAAGTTCCAGCAATTGTTAAATCACTTTACTGTACAAGGGTCAAATGCAGTCTTTTGTAAAATATTTCAGTTAGTTTTATTTAATGCGACGTGTTTATCTTTTTTGGTTCCAGATACTGAGCTGAAATGCTGATTGAGAGAGTGTGTAGTTTTCCCATTCTTGTTAACTTTTAATATGTATCAGATAACCTAATTTGCCTAGGCTACTGGTTCATTGCCCCATCACATGCAATTCCTTCATTCCACCATCCCACGCAGGGGCAATCAGAGCTCTATCGACTGAAAGCACATTTCATGAGGATGAACAACACACATACTTTAAATATACCAAACTAAAACTGTCAAATTAACACCAGAAGATACAACATTTGCCACATTTCCTCTGTTCTGCATGTCTGAGCACAGCATTAAGGTGGTTGGAAAGGCTATTTTGCACCAATTCTTTTCTCAGAGTTAATGTCAAGTTTCAAGTGTTACAATCAAGATATTTAGTTCAAATTTTCAGGATAACTCCTCAGTTAATATTTTCTCCAAAGAATATAAAGATTGTATATTTGCAGCCATTATTTTGAAATATGACACCAGTAAATATTAAAATTTATTTTTCATATTTTTATACATATTTGAATTTAATAATAATTGGATAATATTAATATTACCAAATTAGTTACAAATATGTTGACACTATTTATTTTAAGATTTGTACGGCAGGATTTGTAAATAAAATTTGTTTTTATGATTTTACATGGGTTTATATATCAAAAAATTATTAAAAATTCTTTCAAATTTCAAAATGTGATTTTTCAAAAAGTACTTCAAATACAGGAAAATTGTGCCGTACAAATCTTATCTGTAACCTTGTTAATAGGCTGTAAAAATTCCATGTCCATATCTCATTTCAAAGTTGGATTAAATTGGTATACAATTATGTAGGAAAACTGTTATTCTGTCAAAAATGTTGAAAACAAGCCACATTTGCACCCCTCTTTTGAAGTCATAGAGCAGTTTTTTTTGGGGGTTAATCTCACTTTTGACACCTCTTTGACACTCAAAAAATCTAAAAATGCATTTACAATAGCAGTCACTCACTCTGAATGCCAGCACCGCCTTGTCAAACTTTCCTGAAAAACAGCAAATAATGACTTTCCCTTTTCAAACATTTTATTAAAAGCTAGGGGACCTCTACCATAGTTAATACACTAAGGACTCCCCAACTTCTTCTTATTTGGTCAGTTTTTCAGAAGTTTTAACAGGCTATAACTCTGCAATGCCTTTGTGCCCAAATGTCGAGTTTTTTTATTCCACAGAGAATGTTGACTACTTTTATATTTTAATAGTTTTGTTGAAATTTATAACTGATGCTCTAGCCTTTCCAACCACCGTGGTGAAAGGGTTAAAGCATAATGCAGCGAGGGATTCAAAGAGAGAGTGCTGGTGAACGAATGTGTTAGAATACCTTTTGTTGACATACTTCCAAATAAAAATTTAATTTTCAGTTTCCCAGCACGGTAATAAGTTCACACTATAACAGTGAAGTACCAAGCAGACTGTACCATTATTTGTTAGGGGTGGTCGATGGGTGTGGGGGCTGAATGAGAATGCTAATGGAAGGGTGGGACTAGCAGTAGCACGCTAGTGGCAGTAGTTGTTCTATTGGTATACCTCTTTTTGGTGGATTGAAATTAGGTCATAGGACCTTTTTTCTTTTCAATTACTACAGGAGTACCAGTATCGCTGAAGGCCAAGAGACCAGTGACCACCCACTGAAAAGTTTGCCATTATATTCCCTTAGATGCGAAAGACATATTCACTCCATGCAAAGTTTGCCTTGTAATGTCTTTACCGTTTTGACGTCCCACTTCACACATTCTATAACAACCCTTTTAGTACCGGAAATTGTGGCATTTGTCGGCTATTGGAAAAGTTGTCGATAGTCTCTCCAGTTTCATTTGCCAGGGTTGTTGTCATGAGCATTACCCACCCTTTTGTCCCTCCCTCTGACATAGAATTCCATAAGCATGCCTATTTAGTCCCTCACACCCATAGGCCACCCCTAAAATATAATGGTACAGTCCACTAGGTTCTTCCGTGGCAGCATACTTGACAAGGTCCCCATTTAGTGTGGTTGAAAGCATGAAACAGAATGTACAATACAGTAACTCTATGAACTTGCTTTTTGAACTCCAATAAGTTCTCTTCCGTATTCGATTTGTCCATTTAGCATGCATCAATAGTCTGAACATGCCGTACTTGTACTTGTGTGTATAATACATTTGAATGGTTAAACAAGTCATTGACAATGACATAGTCCCCACTTGTAATAGGAGTATTAGTCTTGATGGGGCAGGGAAATGTGGTCATTAAGAAGTATCACTGTAGTGTATATGTTCAGATCTATGGACACATAGGTCTATGTCATTGTTCCCAATTTGAAACAAGAGGCATGTCTAAGTTATGGTTCTAAATCGGGAAAAAGATCAGACCTATAGCTGTATTGGCCAGCCAAGAAATACATAGTGGCATAATAAATGAGTTACAAGATGTGACATCTTAAGGTCTATTATCCTATCAAAATTGAAGCGTAAAGAACTTGTGGTTACTGAGTTATGCATATATATGCATAATCAAGTCAAAGGTCATCAAGGTCACGTGACATTTTGAAAAAAAAATTGTATTGCTAATTAATCCATATATGCCAAAATTCAGACCTAAAGCTCTACTGGCTTGCCCACAATTATATATGTGCATAATTAATGAGGTAAAGCATGTGTTGTCATAAGGTCTCCCATTCTACTAAAAATAAAGGACATAGCACTTGTGGTTACTTATTTATTGACATAATCATGTATTCTAGGTAAAAGGTTATCGAGGTCACATGACATTTTTCAAATAATTTCTCTCCTATAGTCTATCCCTATATACCAAAAATCATACATCTAGCTCTATTGGCTTGCTCAAAATTAGATATGCACATAATTAATGAGGTACAATATGTGGCATAATAAGGTGTCCCATCATACCAAATATGAAGGGTGTACCACTTGTGGTTCCTGCGTTATGGACAAATATGTATATTTGAGGTCAAAGGTCACCGAAGTCACGTGACATTTTGTAAAAAAATTGTCTTGATAAGTTATCCCTATATACCAAAAATCAGACCTCTAGCTCTATTGGCTCGCTCAAAATTAGATATGCGCATAATTAATGATTTACAATATGTGGCGTCATAAGCTGTCCCATCATACCATATATGAAGGGTGTAGCACTTGTAGTTACTGAGTTATGGACAAATATGTATATTTGAGGTCAAAGGTCACTGAGGTCACGTGACATTTTGTCAAAAAATAGCGCCAATGGCACTTGATCACAACTGGCACATTGTGAAACTACTCATAATTAATGAGGTACAATATGTGGCGTCATGCGGTGTCCCATCATACCATATATGAAGGGTGTAGCACTTGTGGTTACTGAGTTATGGACAAATATGTATATTTCAGGTCAAATGTCACTGAGGTCATGTGACATTTTGTCAAAAAAATTGAATTGCTAAGTCATCCCTATATACCAAAAATCAGACCTCTAGCTCTATTGGCTCGCTCAAAATTAGATATGCACATAATTAATGAGGTACAATATGTGGCGTCATAAGGTGTCCCATCATACCATATATGAAGGGTGTAGCACTTGTGGTTACTGAGTTATGGACAAATATGTATATTTGAGGTCAAAGGTCACCGAGGTCACGGGAGATTTTGTCAAAATATTTGATATATCTGCGTGAACGGAGGGACATGACCCAATCTATAAGGCCCTGGACTTCATCCATGGGGACTAAAAACTGTGTCACTGAATCCTTTTTGCAATATGAATATGATGAGAAACTAAATTTTTATTTTACTTGGCCTTATACATGGGATTCTTTAGACAGCTGACTTATACATGGTAGTCTATGGTGGTTTAAACTAAAAAGTCCTCTAACATGGCCAAATCGACGTGCATCTGTATGGGGTAGGGTACTATCCTTGTGCAAAGTTTGAAAGAAATTGACCAGGGCATGTCTGAGATATCTGCGTGAACAGACGGACGGATGCACACACGGACGCAGGCACGCACACACGGACATGACCAAACCTATAAGTCCCCTTGGACGGTGTCCGTGGGGACTAATTAGACAGACCACGAAGTCAATGAGCAACATACAGCTGAAAGGCTATTTTTCACATTGCAATTTTAAGCCCATTTTTATGAGAAAAGGGACATGTATATGTATATGGAGAAAAAAGCAGAAGACATATTTGTAAATTGTTTGTTAAGTGACAATCATATATGCATCTCTTGAAATTTTGTGGTTATAAGGTATAACAGTAGTGTAAGAATAATGAGGTTAGAATAAGTTAATAAAGCTAAGTTGACAGTAATTAAGATTACAAAATTATACACTAAGCTGAGGAAATCTGAATGAAATAAATGTTGAAAAGTAGCAAAGTCATGGTCATCTTTTGTCTAATACCTTGTGTAAGTTCATGAACTTTACATAAATCTTGCTATAGATTTGTTGCTAATGGGCAACAACTGTGTTTCAGATCATTTGAGAGCAATCCATCCATGACAGGTTTAAATTGAAATATACTTCTATTTAAAGGAGAGAAACTTCTCAAATAATTTTTTTCCCTGTAATTTCCTGTGAGAACACATGGACATGCATAGGACTCTATGCTGGTGCTACCTTGATAACTAACCTACAACTTGTCATGGCATTGTCTAACCTGTTCACCCCAATTTCCTGTAGACAGGTCCACACTCACCATTGATAACAATGGGTTTGGGCCATACCATGGTAGTGAAAGACTGTAACATGTGAGGTCGTGGATACTTAATCTCAGGAATGTCAAAGTCTGTATATTGACTCAAGGATGTTTACATAACAAATGCTTAGGGTCATCTCAAAAGTGAGAATCTAAACTATGAAATATGTTTTTTTTTATTGCTTTTGATACCCAAAAGAGCATAGAAATCTCTTATACTTTGAATCAGCCATCCTGCATATTTCTAACATTCATCAAAACCTCATTTCTGTTCCACAACTCATAAAACAGTCCACAATGCAGGATTGGTGTACATTCCAAAACTACATATATGAAAGACCCCTAAAATCAATTAGTTAAAAAGGGGGGTTAGAAATTTCCCAAAACTATATAACCTCCGCTCCGTTTGGCTCCATTTTTCGGAATTGGAACCTTGGAACCAGTCTATGTATCGGTACCAAATATCAACGCAGTCTGTTCAGCAGTTTTTGACTTTTTGTCGTTTACGGAAATGGACGACATCAAACACCGGTTGAAACCACCTCTATATCACAACTTCCAGTTGTGATAAAAAATTGTATTGCTAAGTTATCCTTATATACCTAAAATCAGACATCTAGCTCTATTGGCTCGCTCAAAATTAGATATGCGCATAATTAATGAGGTACAATATGAGGCGTCATAAGGTGTCCCATCATACCATATATGAAGGGTGTAGCACTTGTGGTTACTGAGTTATGCACAAATATGTATATTTAAGGTCAAAGGTCATTGAGGTCACATGACATTTTGTCAAAAAAAATTGTATTGCTAAGTTATCCCTATATACCAAAAATCAGACCTCTAGCTCTATTGGCTAGCTCAAATTTAGATATGCGCATAATTAATGAGGTACAATATGTGGCGTCATAAGGTGTCCCATCATACCAAATATGAAGGGTGTAGCACTTGTGGTTACTGAGTTATGGACAAATATGTATATTTGAGGTCAAAGGTCACCGAAGTCACGTGACATTTTGTCAAAAAAATTGTATTGCTAAGTTATCCCTATATACAAAAAAACAGACCTCTAGCTCTTTTGGCTCGCTCAAAAATTAGATATGCGCATAATTAATGAGGTACAATATGTGGCGTCATAAGCTGTCCCATCATACCATATATGAAGGGTGTAGCACTTGTGGTTACAGAGTTATGCACAAATATGTATATTTGAGGTCAAAGGTCACCAAGGTCACGTGACATTTTGTCAAAGTGTCTGAGATATCTGCGTGAACGGATGGACTCATGGACGGACATGACCCAATCTATAAGCCCCCCTGGACTTTATCTGTGGGGACTAAAACTGTGTCACTGCATCCTTTTTGCAATATGAATACGATGAGAAACTAAATTTTTATTTTTCGTGGCCTTATACATGGGAGTCTATGGACTGCCTTATACATGGGAGTCTATGGACTGCCTTATACATGGGAGTCTATGGACTTCCTTATACATGGGAGTCTATGGACTGCCTTATACATGGGAGTCTATGGACTGCCTTATACATGGGAGTCTATGGACTTCCTTATACATGGGAGTCTATGGACTGCCTTATACATGGGAGTCTATGGAGGTGAAAACTAAAAAGTCCTCTAACACGGCCAAATTTGATCGCATTGTGAAACAAATCGACGTGCATCTGTATGAGGTAGGGTAATATCCTTGTACCAAGTTTGAACGAAATCGCTCCAGGCGTCTCTGAGATATCTGCGTGAACGGACGGATGCAAGGACGCACGCACGCACACACGGACGGACATGACCAAACCTATAAGTCCCCCGGACGGTGTCCATGGGGACTAATTACACTGTCTTCATATATGGCTTTTTAACTTCAAATTGTAAGATTTTGGGAGAGGTCTTGAGCAAAAACCACGTTCAAAAGTATTAAATTCGACAAGAAATGAGGCAACTAATAAAAGTAACCAGTAGTGTGGGGTTTTTTTTCATGTTGTGTATCAAGAGTTGCTTGTCCTGAATGTTTTGTTGATATTCACAAATTCACAGAGAGATAAATGTCATCATTCCATTTCACAAAGTTTGATGCCCAAAACGTTAACATACCTTAGGTTTTGCAGCAAGTCCAAAGTCTATAAGTTTGAGACTCTGGTCTTCATCCAACAGCAAGTTTTCCTATGAAAGAATAAGATTGCAAGAATTCCAAAATATGTAGAACTGGTATATCCCATCATACCTAGGGGCAGAACGCCACACAGATCTGGTACATTTAACACTTTACAGAGTGCAATTTTGAAAGTTATTCATCATTTTGATAATTTCATAAATTTGTAAAATAAATGAGCAACACGTTAGTATTACAAAATGGTATGTGGTATTACTGTAAACATCTTTACTAAACTCTGTGTCTGCAGTCCGCAGGCGGTTTTCAGTTTTCAAGCAAAATGATGGAAAACAATAGTGTTTACGGTATTTCAAATAAAGAATAACTATTCTCTTTACCCTGCCCAAGAAATATACCGGAAAAATGGAGTACCGGTATATGTTTACATTGAGTTTTATTTCTCTGTTTGTTTTTGTAACTGGCTGGAGGGTAGATTTGAGGAAAACTCAATGCCAGCAAACAGAAAATTAATTTTATTTATTCAAGTCACCTTACATTAAGAAACATATTTTTTATCACAATATAAGAAAATAATCACATACTGGTTTGAGATCTCTGTGTGCATATCCCATTTCATGTATATAAGCGACAGCGGACACAATTTGCCTAAAAAACATCCTGGCCTCTCCTTCCCTTAGTCTGTCCTTTGCAACTATGTAATCGAATAATTCACCACCAGGGCAGTACTGTGGAAGAAAAAAAATAGGTTGTTATGTTGGATGGGAAGATATTCACTCTTGTAATCTTTTCTGTTCAGAAACAATATCTTAGACAATGTATGTTTAGTATGCGAAAAGTATCTCACAGAAAAATTCTACGTTATGACATGTGTTTTTTGTTTACCCATAGAGACTGAGTCATTTTCTACAAAGCACACGTTCACTGATACAGCAGTCATATATATTCTTGAAAATTACACATACAAAATATCTGAACATGTATTGTACCCTGGTTGGAGTCCATTATAATCCTTAATAAAGTATTTTATAATTTACATGTATCTGTCCGCTACATATCCAGGTCATGAGAATAATCTTTCATCAACTAAATTGATAAAAATGAACCATTTTTCACTACAATGCATCACGACAACAAATGGTGGTATATTGTATGAAAAAAAATGCTAATTCACCTTTATTAAATCAGCACTGTGCTGCTGCAGCTTGGTGACAAATGACAGTATTTCATTTGAAAACGTATCATTTATTTTCTTTGAGAACTTCTGTTCATTGATGTTTCAATACTTTTGAGGCTATGATATATACAGTACATGTGGATGTATGGTAGACCTAGTACATTCATACCGGTATTAGAAAACCATTAGTTCTGGTCACAGACAAGTGTCTCTTGTGTGTGGGCACGGTGTCCTACATTCAGGTGTGCAGCAACACTCATGAGACTACCTGCTTCCATGTAAGGTGTGTAGAATGGCACTAATACTACTGCCCATTCGGTTATAATCTACTTCAACATTAAATGACTTACCTCTAAAACCATGAATATTTTATGCTGCGTTTCCACAACTTCATAAAGTCTGCATATATGTTGATGAACCAGCTCTTTCATGGCCATTATTTCAGTTTTGACTCGAGGCAAATCATCCTGTGACAGAATAACACATCCCTTAGTGGTTAACTATCATGTACATATCTGGTAACTCAACTGACAGGGTTTGAAAATGGAAAGATTTCAAGATACTGTTGGATGCCCAGTATATCCACTAGAGAAATCGACAATTGTCGAGTCATCAGCAGTCACTGTCAGGGCTTGATTTCTAAGTTTGTCAAATTCTGTCAAAACTTAAAATGGGTAACAAAAGTCATTTGCATATAACCAGTCATTCATTCATTCATTCATTCATAGGTCAATAATAGGTCGTTGATCTGTTTTGAAAATACTGAAAATTTCCCAGTGGATTTATAACTGGCATCGAACAATACCATAAGAGAACTACATTTTTACTAAAGATACAGTACCGGTAAGAATGCCAAATTTTCTTTCAAGCGGTGTGAAATATTTGACACAAAGGTATGGTAAATGGACAACTTTACAGCTACTGTACTTGTATCATTTTGTTTTGTTTTCCAGTAGTCGAACAAGCAGTAACTGGAATGGCTCACATGGCTTGGCACTTGGCAATAGGGACATTACGCCGACAGAATGCTGTTGCTATGATACCACCAATACACATGAAAGCAAAGACTGACAGCAGTCACTGTGCAACTGAATGTGGAAGTTAGTCTAAAAACACAAAAAGGGCAAAAGGGTTTATCCATAGTCTAAATATCCATGTGACTATAACTTCCAAAACTGTAGACATGGATCTATACAAATAAAATTTACAATGTTCAAAGATTTTGAAAAAAAAAAGGCAGATAATAGATCTCTATAACATTAACTCTCTCACTATGGCAACAAGGTCTATAAGTGCAATCATACATGTACTGGTATATAATTATTTTTGCATTATGAAACAATATTACAACATCAAAATCCTTACCTGAGCATTAATTGCCTTTACCAGCACAAGTAATTTTTAGGGTTTTTTCCAACAGTATTTTTTGCTTCAAACCACTGACCTAAAGGCTTACATTATACATGCAATGTATTTCAACTCAACAAATTACATGTAGCTTTAATACAGTCACGATTGTAAAATCACATACAATTTGATGACAAGAATCCACTCTCAATTCTACACAACCTACAGAAATTGAAGTGGGCATTTTACGAGGTACCGCTTCTTCAGCTTTTTTATTACAAGAAGTGATGCATGTGGTCAGACAATTAAACTGAAACATAAATTTTCAAATAGACATTTATTCTGTAAAGGCTCGGACATTGGTAACTTACAGCCTTAGACATTCAATCAATTAATCAGGTGAAAGCACGGAGCTGGGACAACATCACGGAAGATAAAGATTTACATAGTTGATCAGTATCCAAAGTTTTTCCCCAACTCCCTCCCTTCCCCCCCTTTTGAAAGTTAATCCTCTTTCTACCAGGCTCCATAGACAAACCATAGAAATAAATACAACTTGGGAGAGAAAGGATTAATCAGGTAATATTGAACGCAAAATTCAGCTATTCTTGCTTGCTTCTGTGAAGTTTAATTTCTTAAGTTATTATTAAGTCACTTCATATTTATGACAGAGGTTTTTCTGTTGGCAACTCATTCCTTCGATCCTAAAACTCAAGGAATGTAGGTATTATCTCGCATTCTTAATAACTTTTTGCCGTCATCCGTAACCCACACCCCAAACCAGCTTTGCGATGTGTAAAAAGAATCACTTTATCAGACAGCCTGAGTCTGGAAAACCAGCTTGCGGCACTGTCGGAGGTACACCGGGTACATGTATCGCCTTTTAAAATGGTGAACTATACAGTGAATATATGTGGGCGGGTATTGCTGGCTATTATCTCAACGCCTGTGTGTGACATCTTTTATTAAAATATCAGAGCTTGCGTTTCCCACAAGCAGGCCTATATATTAACACACACCAGGAGATACGGAGATAACCAACTTCATTGAGACCTGGAGCTGGGTTGATATCACAAAAGATCTGCATCAGATTTCTTATCTTTTTACCCTGTCTAATGTCATATGTTCAAAATTTCTATTTGCATATTTGAAAAAAAAAAATTAGATAATAGTCGGAATACTAAGAATAAGTGCATTTTGGGGAAATTTCAATCTCTTATTCAAAGCACATTTTTCTGAGAATTGCTTATTATGACAATCTAGGGAAACATGATTCACTCTGAGCATACATTTCTGTGTTTAAATATTCTTTTCAAGAAATGTCAGGAATATCTCATGCCATCTTCTAAATGAATAAGAAAATCACATAGTTGCAAATTTAGTCTGATGGTGATAGAAAGTGCGTTGGAATATGTATCTTTACATCAACCTGTATCCCTGTGTGTAACAATATCCAAAGAATGATAAAACCCATTCAAAATGATGTTTTGACTGTGAGATAGTAAAAGAAATGTTTTGCATCCATTATCCAACCCTTAAGGCTATTGTCTGGGCTATTTTAAAACACTAACCGTGTAGTACCTTGTTTTCAGAGTTTGTCATCTTTTGTTGCAGTAGATGGTAAAATGCAGTGCAGGGGGAAACCGGATATTCGGTTGGCATGGCGACAATTTCAGGGTTAAAAATATGAGGAAATTTGTGGCAAAGATATCTATTGAACGAAAAGTCATACAACAACCGAATTTTTTATGTAGCATTCAGATGTATATGTATTACAATATGAACCTAAATCTATGACTGTATAAGATGTCAATATAAATTAAATCATAGTCATCTCGGTAAGATTGAAAAATCAGGGCTTGACAATTCCTATCGCCCGACGCCCGGGACAAGTGAAATTTACGTTCGGGCAAGTCAAAATAAAATCTGGTCGCCCGCCGGACAAGTTGTTTATACAACTTCTGGCGCAATCAACGCGAACCTAAGTTGCGGTTTGTGCACGTGTCGCCCGATTTGCGTTGTCGTTCACACAAAATAAATGTCAATCACTGACTTTTTTAGATACAATTGTGACGTTCTTCTGCGATTCACTTGCCGACTCACACAATGTTGCAATTTTTCGATGATCGACATGAAATTGTTTCATCGTCCAATTAAAAAGTCGCTTAAAATTTGGCGTAAACAGCATTTCTTTGTTGTATGCTGACTGCTCCGCCCCAACAAATTAGGTAAAAAATTGCAAAACCCAATGCCATAGTGCTTATTGGCAATCGACCGTGCAGTACTTAAAAATCATTTATGCGGCCTCGCGAGGTAGACGAACATTGTTGGCAGATAGTTTGTGGAGTGATCGCTGTAAATATGAGTATTTTACGGTAATATCTCCACTAATGCAAACAAGGCATTGTGCATTTTCGCGAGCCAGAACGTAATTTCTGCTCCGCAGACCTACGCAAAAATCAAGCAAAGTTGTTGCCGTAAAGAGGCACTTAGTTTACGACGATGGGCATTGTGTAACTCTGAGAAACGACATTGTGATTATTTACGACGGCGCCACGAGGGCCAGCGTGAGTGGGATCGTCTGAGAATCGACGACTCGATGTGATGATTAGAACGATGTTTCTGACAAAAGATCTAAACATAAGCGTTATGATGAGGAAAAACGCCGTAGCAATTTGGAAAGCACAGTGGCCTTAGTTGAAATGACGGTTCCAAAATGTTCAGTATGTCGTGTCTCAAATACCCCACCATTGCCAAAGCATGGAGGTAGGAAGAGACTACCTCCATGGCCAAACCAAGCGAAAGGCTTTTCTTGACAGATACGACATGTTTCGCGTTGAATCGATAAGGTCTCACGAGTTTAGTCAACCGCATTTGGACTGTTTGGCACATCGCAGATGAGATCGTGACGGGGACAATGATTGTGGAAATTTTGTGGGTCCCGCTGAGCCCGATAGTACAGTTTCACTTGCCAACAATCTGATCGCGTGCACTCGCAATGCGTGAACCGAATGACGACGACCAGCGACAGAAACTGACCAATCTTTTTTACGACGGCATTTATGCTTGCCAAACACGGGAAGCCGATGTATGATATGTACCTTCAAATCCAATGTTAACCCTGCGTACAGGTCTGTGTGTTCCCAGCGTTATACGGCCTCTTGTAGTGGAGGCCGTATAACGCCAAGAACACACAGTCCGTACGCAGGCCTACTTCAATGTAAACTTTTGAAAAAAATCGGCGTCAACATCGGCGAAAATTACCAAGATAAGAAAGCCCTGAAAGCCGCTACGGAATTCGTCGCAAGTATTTTGGTCTTGATTATTACATATGGAGGACAAGTAAAATTTTTGAGAGGACAAGTGAATTGAAAATCCACTTGTCCGACGGACAAGTGAACTTGAAAAAAAATTGTCAAGCCCTGAAAATTAATAAATTTCACAACTTTCCGTCAAGTTTCTACTATGACATGATTGGATGACCTTGTTTTTTGAGGTTTATTTTGTAAAAAGTATTTAATTTCATATATGTTGGCTGATTTTCATTGCATTCCAACCATTCTTTCAAGAGTTATTACTGCCACAAGAAACAAATGCAGTACAAAACACAATTGTTAGGAGTATTGGATTGAAATGTTTACAACATAAAGGTGATACTCATACTTCATGCAAAGTTTACGACCTCAAAATAGGGTATTGGACAAGTTTAAATTGTCAGTTAGAATTCTATTTACAAAAGCCTGGTTGTAATTGCTTTCTAAGTGAAAAATGAACTGTTAATTATCAAAAAAACATTGATTTTATAATCAGCATGATAATGAAATTCATGTGAGATTCTTTACTTGTTATGTATATGGACACCATAACGTCTAATATGGTTTGTTTTCTGGTTTAATTGCTATACCTGAATGAAATCTTCATATGCCTTACAGTAATATCCACACAAAATATAAACAGAATCATTTGTTGCAAATTTCTTCCCGATTACTCATTGATCTGGCTTTTTTAGACTGCAATTAGTCTCAAACTCACAATTTCCACAACGCCATATTTTTACCTCAGAAAAAGCTGCTTCAATAAGCAAGCAAATGGTCACTACTTCATACATGATGCCGTAACTCAACAAAGTTTTTAGGCAACCAAAAATAGCGATTTACCTGTTTTGAATATATAATTAGACTAAATAAAATTTGACCAGGGGTCAGTGGGAAAAAAACGCGATTTTTCTCGATTTTAGTTAATATTTTTTGAAGAATGATATAGCTTATTTGAAAGTATACATGTCGAGGGTGACAATGAAGGAAAAAAATAAAATTTGATTTTTTGAGCATTTTGACCGACATTAGCCAGACGATGGCCATAATGAAGATCTCACAGAAATTTCTCCCGCAGAAATCTACATAGATATCAAAACAGGGTAACTAGGTTGTGGCTGGCAAGTTCCAACATCCCCCTGGAAAACCAGTTATTGACAGTCCAAGCCAGTGTATTTTTGAGCATAGTAACATTAAACAGACTGAAAAAAATCCTGAGATAGCAAGAAGCTCTGCAAATCAGCCTCTGCATAGGGATCTGATAAATGGGGAAAGTCACTTGGCTTGACTCACCAGTGAACAGATTATTCTCATAATTCCTCACCCAATCTCTGACTGCAAACGCACAATTGAACAGCTTTGACTTGAAAGGAGACGCATTTATCACAATAAGATGCATGGAACGGTTAGCTGGTTTCATAGGATTACAGAAATGCTGTATTTATCACTGATTTGACCTCTGAATGTTCTTGTAGTCAATATATGCACTGCATCGTGTTTTCACTCAATTATTTCCACTTCTCGACATGTCCTTCCTTTGTACCCTTGACTCGCATAGCAAAAATACTGTTTGTTGTACTCTGTGTGTGGCATGAACACAGATCAAATGGTGTAGTGTGTGACTGGGTACTGCCTAATGTTGACAAAATTCTTCAACAATGCTGTGGTGTATGCAACATCACTTATATACACAAAATATTAAAATATTTAGAAAATGATAGAAGTACATGTAATGTCAGAGAGAAAATTGTTTATGGAGAGGAAATTTTGGTCCAGAGTAGAATTCAAGCATTAACAATAGTGCATTTTACATGTATTGAGGAGTAGAACTAGAAATTGCAGTTGACATTAAAAACAATGGCTACTGGTCTGTTTAGGTGGTTGACAAAGTTTTCTTTGCCAAATTTTTAAAATTTCTACAGTGCTGTAATTAATCTTGTACAAATTTTTAGCACGAATTATGTTCCTTGGTGGAAAAGTAACACAATTTAATTGTACTTGCGGTTTAAATTTGTGAGTTAAATATCAGTAGTTTTCAAGGATTCATACCCAACTTTGATTATCATTGTAAATAGATACAGTAACTTATTTTGATGTTATCTGTCACTTCACTCTATTTCACTTCTATTTATTCATACTTCTATATATCTACAATCAATGTGATGGATTTTGACAAAGATGGGCAGAAAAGGTACATATTTTATACGTACGCTTTCAGTGCTTCTTCAGACAAACAGCATGCATCAAGTGCAACTTTAGATTTTCACTTTAGATTTTCAGATACAAGCAGATATGCGGCCAAAGTTTCGTTTTTGGAAAAAAATATTTGCATACAAGCTCTACTTAGCGCAGTATAAAATACTGTTCAACTTATCTGTTTGTAGAAATTATTAAAACAAGAAATGTCTTTAAAACGTTTTGGGCTTTAGTCCATTCTACCCTTGAAGTTGAGTTCATGCAAATGGGCCTCAGCCAAACATATATTGTCAAGTACAATGTCAGTTTACAAACTTTAATTTCTTGTGTGTCAATAAACCCACATGTACTGGCCTTGTAAACCAAACACTTGCAAGTTTCTTCACATATCAATGGACAAGATTTCTCTTGATAGTCTTTTTGACTCTTATGACAAGGGTCGTGTCTCTCAGGAAGAATGCACCGAATCTAAATTATTTTTCAGAAACAACTACACTCTAATTCATGAGAGAGACTATCAATATTTTAACTGTGAGATTACATGTGTCTATAGTATTCATGGACAGTAAAATGCACACATCTGTTGATGGGGATATACAACTGCAATGATTTTTTTCTTGAGCAGTAAAATTGGTTACAACTATCCCATTTATTATTCAAAAACAATTCTGATCCCCACTGAAAACACCCGTATGTGACTTTTACGGTGTATACACTCTCTCAACTGTCAGGATTTTCAGCCTTGCCCTTTAGATAACCAAGGACAGATGCATCATTTTTCAACTCCTGAATGTCTTTGTGCAGCCTCGTTATGATTGCGATGATGACTATTTATTGGAAGTCATCTGAATTAAATATAATATAATATTAAGGTATAATGCGCTTCAGGGGCAGATATTCAGACTCTCAAACTTTTTTGGTTCTCTTCAGATCTACAACTTGTGGGTGCTAATTTTAAAGCACTTGGTGTGAGAAAAATTTTCTCTGTCTTAGTTTTTGAAAATCGAAAATTTATTTTTCTCCATAGAGGTAACACAGGGATGGCAGCCATTTTGAATTTCAATTATTGGTAAACCTTGGGTAATTTCTTTCTCTGGTACCAAAATTTGCACGATGACTGCTGATTTTAATTCTTGATTTTGAAAGAGAATGGTTGTAAAGATTCCTTGAGGAAAGTTTGAGCAAAGTTCAAGTCTTTCAGTTTTGAGGCGCATACTACCTTAATATGATGAGGCAGCAGAATTCTCGTGAAATTCGCACTTTAGAGATTAGATACATGCAGCTTACCCCTAAACTTCTCTTGTCCATTATCTTGATTGCAACTCTGTCTCCTGTAAGTATATGAGTTGCTAACTTCACCTTGGCAAAACCACCTAGACATGAAATTGTTTGGTATCATATTAGAATACACAAAATACACATGAATATTCAACAGATTGGGGACAAAATATACATGAATGAAAACTTCGAATGAGGATTCAAAACTACTGAAACACTACTGGTCCATACATACTGGCAGGTGTTACTCCCACTACAGTGCTACGCATATTATTGTACAGGAAATTAACAGCCTCTTGGCAGGCACATTGCACTGTATCTGCCGCAGTTTCAACATGTAGGAGAGAAGTCATTTTAATGGGACAAAAGCATTCTCATTTAACTGTGATAAAGAAGTGTTGTACCAGTGTTTCTCTTTATGCATAATATGCATTATATTGTAGATTATCTCTTACTTTCAAAAATTATTTTTCACAGCACCTCAACACAGGTACTGTGCAAAACAAACGTAAAACCATTTTCAGTTCACATCAATTTTTTTTTCCAGAAACATACAAATTCATTTAAGCACTAATGCACCCCCTCAGTCCTGGCCCACTGTGGACGAAAGCAACTTTGCACGACATACTGTACTAGGCAAAGCTGAGTTAATTTTGGAGTGTGCAGTTTACTTGTGTTGATCATGGGCTGGGAGGGATACGTAATTGGTATTACTTTATAGTTTTTGCAATGCCAGTGAATTTGTACATGTAGAAGACATCATAGGCCACAATGCTGGATAATCAGATACATTATCAGTGATACTCTGGGAGTGATGTAAAAGAAATGCACAAATACTAACAAAACTGTAATATAATATTACATACTGCTAGCTTATTCTAAATTTTTTATTCAGAGTCAAAGGAAGATCAACATACCAGCTCAGGTAACTACAAGTAGCTTAGAAATTAGATCAATTTTCTTTTATTTTCTGTGGGTTTCTTTCCCTAACAATCTTGATATTTCTTTTATAATCTGATGAATACAGTCAATTTCCTTGGTAAATGTATCTATCAGAACTACAAGTATGCATACGAGTACCATGCGTGCATGAAAGTTACTGGGCCTTTCATGAAATACAAAACTAGTATACCAACTGATGCATCTATACGAACTGGGTAGTTTAGCACTACCAGCAGATTTACTGTACACTGACTCTCATCGTATCCTCTGTAAGAAACATTCAATGAGATCATTGATAACTTGAAGGAGGTATTTACATTTCATTAAATGGTAATTTAGCACACAAGAAAACAGCTGCGTTGTTCTTTGCAAGAAAAGGATTACCAGTACATGATGTTATGATGGGAAAAGGTTACGTTCTTCAACCCACATCAGTTTCTGCCAATCAAAGCGGCCTCTACTGGGATAGTAAAACATTACTCTTTCACCAGACATTGCCTGATGTATAGTCAATAATATTCTTCAAGGTTAAATTTACATTACTGACATGTACATCTGCCATATATGAATTTGCACGGTCATCTGAAAGGGAAAGGTGCGTGCCAGTGCAAATAAAGTGGGGAAGTTCATATGGGTGAGACCTTGAAATTGGAAATTTGATAAAAACGCCAGAGGTGACGATATGTTGGAGGACTTGGAGCGCATCAAAATAGGATAGTGGCGAGGGTTTGTTTCGACAAGGCACAGTTGCTGACAGCGTTATTTGTGTCACTGAAAGGTCATGTCTCGCAGAGTAACAAAACTGATATCAAATTTATGAATTAATGATGACAGTATCTATCATCTAGGGATGAGGGTTTGTCATTTTCTGTGATGAGAATTTTCAGCGGAGAGAAGATTGATGATAAGCTAATCAGTGAAGTCCAATTCTGCCCTTTGTTTACGAGAGAAATGTACCGGTAAATGAATCCCGGCCTGCCAATGACAGGTTTCTTATCTCTTAAGAATTTTGCATCTCTAGATACGGCTTGCATACAGTGAAGGTATACAAACTCCAGTATCTGTCAGCTATTTTCATATTTCTTATCTGCTGCTCAAGGGTAGTTGGCTGGAAGTATGTGTACTGAGCCTTAGTGTTAGATAGTAGTGCATAGAACATTTTCAGCGGCTTTTCTTAAGGTTGTGAGAATGGATCTTTATTTTGCAAAAGACAAGGACAACTTTGACAAGTCTCACGATGTACTTACAACCATCTCTGTTAGCACTGAAAGAAAATACACAGCGCTCCTTAAAGGGACACAATTGCACAAATAACATTTGGGCCCTCATCCAAAAGCATGCGGCTTTCATAGGGGAAAACAGTGAGGTCAGTTAGATAATGAACATGACTAGGAATAATCTGTTGACTTATGGGGAACGTACAACATAGCCTTGCTCACAGCTGTAGCTGTAACAGCTGGCCATGGCTGTTGAGCTAAACAGCCTGGGCGGGGGAAGGGGATTGGGATGGAGATAATTTTTTTCTTTATTCTACCTATATGATTGAAAACTAACTTAGGTAAATGATGCAACAATCAGAAGATGAAAAAATTTCACTCTGGATTAACGTTTTTGTTCTTTCATAAAATATGTAACAATATGCTATTAAAGGCTAAAGTCTCTGAAGAAATATTTATTTTAAGATAGAAAGCACCGTGGGGACAGATATTCGGCTTCTCAATTTTTTACAGATATTTTCTAATCTACTATGAAGGGGGATCATTTTTAAAGCTTCTGGAGTAAAAACATGTTCAAGGTCTTCGTTTTTTGGAAGTTGAAAAGCTTATTTTTCCCCATAGAGTTCACAAAGGTATGGCGGCCATTTTGAATTTCATATATATCAGTACCGGTACATTGTTAGACAATTTGTTTCTCTGTATGAATCTATGCAGGAAAACCCCTGATATTTATTCTTGATTTTGTAAGAGAATGTTAGAACTTTCATTGAGGAAAATTTGAGCAAAGGTTTAAGTCTGTCACTTTAGAGGCACAAATTACAGTACCTTAAACAGTAAAAAAAAAATGACATAAAGAAATCAATCTCATAGCAGTTTCAGAACTAGAATTAAATTGAATTTACCAGTACATTTGACAAACAAGGCGCTCTATAAGACCATGATTCCAAATTACCACCTCCTATTTACTTACAAGAATACGCTGTCTATGGTACTTCAAGCTGAGGGAATAATACAATACATCTATTCCCAGCTTACTTTCATGTTTTCTTTGGCACATTTTTGTTTCACCGAAAGAACCTTTCTGTTCAAATCATTCTATCAAATATTGATAGACGTGAATCTCTGTAGACTGTAAATTTCTCTCATCCAAAATTCATAAAATGCAGTAGGGTCTGACTTTTTGTGTTTTTTACTAATCCCTAGCCATGTTACATGCAAATTTCTTAACACCTTTATTGTGAACTGTTCTGCTAATGGCATGTACCCAAAGCTATATACTGAAAGCTTTAAAGTTCAACATAATCAATTTACTTGTGACCACCTTATATCAGCTTGAATTCTCTTGGAGCTGCTGCTAAGGTAATATGCACCTCAAAAGTAAACGACTTAAACTTTTGCTCAAACTTTCCTTAATGAAACTTTCAGCTATTTTCTTACTAAATCAGGAACATAAATAGGGGTCACCGTGCAAATTTCGATACTAGAGAAACAAATAACCAAAGATTTACCAATATTTAAAATTCAAAATGGCCGCCATCTCTGTGTTAACTCTTTGGAGAAGAAATAAAATATTCGATTTTCGAAAAACTACGCTACTGAAAAGTTTTCTTACACCAAGAGCTTTAAAATGAACCCCAACAAGTGTTATATCAGAAATTAATTCTAAAAGTTTGAGAGTTTGAATATCTGTCTCCGAGGCGCATTTAATATCTTAATTAATGTTGAAACATGAACAAATTTAAGTACCAGTAGGATGGTCTCCTGAGCTTCCCTACTCCTACATGTACATCTACCTATGCAGATAACAGTACATGAATATGTAAATGAATACTGTACGGGCCCTCATCTACAAATATTCATATGTAAATCAGGTGCTGCAGAGATGAATGGTAAATTATAATTGTTTGTAATAAACTATTGTCACACCTAATGGCCCTCTGTACAGGAATGGCTAGTTTGCCGATGTTGAAGAATTGTACCCACTGGTGTATGTAAATATACCATCAGCAGTCTAAGGTATTTGAAACGAAATCAAAATCTGCAAGAGAAAGTGACAGCTGTTTGCAAGTGCCTTTCTCGGACTTGGAACGAGGTATTCCTCCCACTTTGCCCTCTCCCTATCAGGAAAACTCCCCATTAGCTACTCTTTCCACATCTCATGATTTTTCCCTCTTCATTGCACTTCCCTGTCAGCAACTGAGTTTCGTGCTCCCCATTGCATTTATTTTGATTTCATGCCTAGGTATCATTCTTAATTCACATTATACATTTGAATGTGGCATGGCCCCTTGGATTGACAATACCAGTACCGCCTACACCAATGCTTCTGTCTGTATGACAGAAAATTGAGTACGGGCAAACTTGCCAGTTTTGTACTGTAAAAAGAAATCTACTTTGGCCTCAGCTAACATCACTGTTATAGTTTGTGAATTGTGAGATGACAACTTACCAGAGCCAATGGTTTCTTTAAAATGATACCTCCTCTTGATAGCGTCGTATTCTGACATCTCTATTCTTAGTTTTTCACAGCCTTCACTTTCGATAATAATTTCAGGGAGCTCCTGCCTGTTGAAAATATGAATAGACATTTTAAAACATTGAAGAATACTCAAAATTGCCATACCTTAGTTAGGGTTACATCAACGGTAACTGCAGATTCTTTTTATCACAAGTCAAGTAGAACTGATTATAGACAAAAAGCCACTTTGTGGTTCAGACTGAGAGTATACAGGCTGTACCGGTAGAACACCGTGTACATACATGTATGTACTGCACACAGTATGTAATTGTCGTACCACAATTCACATGTATCATACATGTGAATTGTGATACGATTACATAGCGCATCAAAGTCATCCAGACTATAGAAAAAATCCTGTAGTTCAGCCATGGGGGCAAAAATCTTTCATTCAACACCTGGGCAGGCACATCCATGCTGCAAGGCAATCCACTGCATGCTAACAATAGTATTGTATCTGAAGAAGTGCTGTTCAAACAGTCACAGGAGAAAAACACAAAGCACTATGAGGCTCACACAACATAGCCGTACCTGCTGAGTGAGAAAATCCTTCAATTTATTGATACACACCTATGCCTACAGAATGATGATGCCAGTTCAGCTGTGCCATGAATAATTACAGTTTGTACACGCATGGCATGGACACACTCACACTGACACTTATGATGTAACTAAAGTCAATAACACTTGAATGCACACTGGAAAGTGTAAGTATTACTGTAACCCTTTGAGTACTGTACTTTTTCCCACCAAAATTTTACTGCCACATTTTACCAATTTTTATGAAATTTTTTGATAATTTTTGGACCATATAGACATCAAATTTCATTGGCTACTGTTCTTTATCAAAATTTTGGCAAAAATCTGAGAAAAATGGACTAGAGTATATTTTATTCATTGGCTACAGTTCTTTATCAAAATTTTGGCAAAAATCTGAGAAAAATGGACTAGAGTATATTTTATAAAGGTGATAAAAATTGATATTTGCGCTCCAAAGGGTTAAACCTAACACTGGCAGTTTGATTTCAATCCTTTTCCATGTTTGCATAATTTGCACCTGTTGAATTCTTTCTAGCGTTGAAGTCTATCAAAATTCATAGAGGGGAAGGAAACAATTCCTTGCAATTCTAATTCTATGTACTAAATCCCAAAGTCAATCATTACCTATACAAGTAAATGTACATGCAAAATTAAAAAGGTCCGCACAGAACTGTACAGTAATATTAGGTTATTAAGAAATACAGGAATATATTCCAAGTACATTGTGCAGAGAAGGTATTGGCCAATATGCATAGCATTGAGGACAATATCAATGCATGATGGAAGAGGATATACATTCCAGTATTTTCTTAATGAATAAGACCAATATGAGAGCATGGTAATAATCTTTGCGGCCCTGATACGGCTTTTGAGGCCCGAGGTCATATGGCACAAGGGCCTGAGCGTGCGAGGGCCCGTACGCCGTACGACCAAGGGCCGCAAAAGCCGTATCAGGGTCGCAAAGGTTTTATCATAAACCTTATGGAATGATAAATATGTAGTTTACATAATATACAACATTGTTTAGGAGATAAAAATGCGTGCGATATCAAAAATTCTACGCACTTTGCGTCAGTTTTTCATAAATACGATGGCTGCTTCCCGTCGCGGATTGACATACATAATGACGTCATTTGTTTACCTGCAGAATTCCAGAACGTGCAAAGCAATATGCGTACTATTACGTTACCAACAGAGATCAAGGCTGAAATCGAGGTGTAAGAAGGATAAAAGCGTGTTGTCAGTTTCTTGTAATTTATACTGAACAGACACGCACTTGGTATACACAGGGGATTTCACTAGAATTTAGAAATAAAAGCCGATGTCACCGGCGCGGCTCCACTGTCGCCACGCGCAACTACGTACTGAGCAAGCAGACCTTTTCCAAATCTCGCACTGGCTTTGTGTAGGAATGGAACGTTTGCCGATAGCAACGCGCGTAGTAACCAGAATCGAGATAGTTCAGAAATGCACGCGATTGCCCTTATTTGGTCACCTGGCCGGGGCGTGATACGTAAAAAAAATGCACGGATCTGAGGGCGCATTCTCCCATAGCTTTACACAGGCACGTGAATGTAGGTATATGATAATATTTATGAGCTCTCTCTCTTTGTCTTTCTCTACCCCTGCCTGGATTTCATGTAATTTGATGATATCTAAAACTAGTCTACATAACCAACATGCTCTACTGCTTTGAAAAATTAGATAAACATGATCAACTTATGGAATGCCTACAGTTGCTTTTCATAGTTACTTCTGATTATAACTATAGAGATAGGGCACAAAGTAAAATTGATGGCCGTCATGAAACTAAATCTTTGGAAATATATTATTAAGTCTGTGCCAGTCTATTTGCTATGATTACAAGGTTCAGGCAAAACATTTAATATACAGGCACACAGAATGAAGAATTACAATCACATAACTTTTGCAACAATCAATTTTGATAAAAATTAACCCACGCTTCATACATGTATGCAGTGTACGTGCATCTGTACACTCACTGAAAAAAATTGACAATTTTCCCTTACATCTTGGGTAGACAGATGCTACGTCTATCAAAAACATTTACAAGAAAGGGATGCCACAGTTCACTAGTATTTACGACACCGCACACATCAATCACGCGCAACTTGCTAGACATACTGCCTGAAGAAAAGTGCAAAGTTCACGGTTATTTATGGCGCCGACCACAAAAATTAATCTTGTATGTCACCTCTTCTGGCACGCAGGCTGTCGAATTGACTGAGATCAGAGACATCATGATGTGACCATGAATCAAAACAACGTGGCCAGTAAAATGTAATTGAGAGGAAATTAATCTCACCATAAGGCAATTACAATCAATGTACGCCTTGCATCCCAATATGTTTATGTTTGTTTCATGGCCAATCCAAGATCTCTGGAGTTTTGAAATTGATTTTTTTCTCTGTGACAGTTTAAAGGATTTTTGCTTGTGTGTGTAATCTTGCACGTATTAAACTACCTGCACGTTTTACTCACCCGGTATTTAAAGTAATGCTTTTTCTACAGTAAATTTATTTAAATCTTTTAACATAAAGAATGCATCTCGCGTTTCTTCATTTCTCTTTTTTGTAAAGCGACAAAAAAGTCAAATACTCTGCCATTTGCTATACCACATTGAAAATGCACCCAAACGAGACACAAAACTAAAAAAAATACTTTGGGTAGAGCTTTCAGGAAAAGCTTCCAGACTGATATATTAAAACCCTATACCATTCTGAAGTCTGTATTTATGTACAGACTGTATTGATCTTTGCTATCTATTGCAATTTAAATCCTTGAATTACACTTCTAATCCCGTAATTTTCCTTGTAAATAAAGATCTCACCTTGTAACATCTGGTGTTTTCTACTGCATGGTGTAATCACCAGTAGGTACAATTTCAATGGCATACGCTGTGTAATTCAATGGTTAAACACATCATTTTTGAAAGATGAGACTATACGGCACACAAGCCTCCACTACATTTTTGTGTCCTGGAATTTCAGTGGTCCCCACCACATGTACATTAGATACCATTTTGATCTAACCTTTTCACAAACATGGTTTGGCCCAAAACCCATCGTTATCAATGGGGGAGTATGGTGAGCAGGTTAATCGATAACTTCTGAGCTTGCTCAATCATCCATTACAGTACATCCTGTCTTGTACTTTCCAAAAATTATGACATACCATATATTTCTCACCATGGCCAACCAGTACATATACTTTTCCTTTTGTTAAGGATAAATTTGAATATATTGCATATTTCAAAAGTAAAGGAAATCCACATGAACTTGGGCAATTACATGTAGTTATACTCAAATGAGGGTTTTTCATTAAAGGAATATTAGCTGTAACTTTTGACTAATTTTTCACTACTCTGTTTTAATGTATCAACTACAGAATTTTACTATAATCCGATCGTCATGACCAATGCCCGGTGTCTTGCTCAGCAACACAGCCTGTATATGTAAAATGACCATTGTTATTGTTGATAAATGTATTCTAATCTGGACCTGAATACAAAATTTAAACAATAACAATGCAGATTATACTCATATAGGGTATATTTATGAGCTAAATATCAGGACTTTCTCCATGGTTCAGGGATTCAAACCAGGAACTGCAGATGATACACAGAACAAAAAAAATAAAAAAAATGACCAAAGTTACAGCTAATGGATCTTTTAATGCACTTGTCTTCTTTCTGTACATTCTGTACATAATAAATCATTACATCTTCATTAAATTTCAAGTGGTCTCATGTGTGCATCTCACCTTGCATTGTAAAATTAGTGTCTCAGTGTTTTTAACGTACAAATATCAGCACTCTATATATTACATGTAGGAATTTGATAATATTAATGGATTATTCACAGCCATTTTTGAGTATTAAGAATATTCAAATTATGTGCTTTATAAGGTTTCCCTAGTTAGCAGGCTAATGTTTTAGAAGTCTTCATTATATTTTGCTCTTACAAAGACTAACCAACAAGATCATTCAGAGTTAACATTTCAGAAAGTCTGACTGCATAAACTTTCAAGCTTACTTTCATGAATATTGGAAATGCCTGTACATGTATACGCCTGATTTGCAATGGTACACACACACACACACACACACACACACACAAATTCGCAATTTAATTTTTGTCGCCTTTATAAAATATGGAATATAACCCAGTCATTTTTTTTTCAGATTTTTCGCGATATTTTGATCAAAAACCGGAGCAAATGAAAAATGATGTCCATTTGGTCCAAAATTATCAAAAGAATTACAGAAAAATTCATAAAAATCGGTAAAATGTTGCACTAAAATTTTGGAGGGAAAAACTGTGCTCAAAAAGATGTAATCCAACCAGAAGATGATTAGTTACAGTATATAAGTGCCTCTTTTCATTATTATCTAATGTGTGTCAAGAAAAGAAAACATACTGAAAAAAATTATCTCTAAATATTAAAAAGAAGACCATATGGTTGTTCCCTACATCATGGATCTTCATATTTTTGTTCTTCTTCAATACTGGTCTGAGTAAGAATAGCATAATTATGAGAGGAAGCTTTGCATTCAATATTGAACAAAAATTATTCTAACTGCACTGCTTGATATTAATATCAAATTTTCTGAGGTGATATGAATTTAGAGGTATAATTGGCACAACAGTTAATACCAGGTAATATTCTACAATTATTCAAACCGTATTTCAAGAAATTCAAACTGTCTCGAGACGATAATGTACAAACTATTTAGGTAAAATTCAACATTATACAGAGTTGACATTTTAAATTTCACATCTTTCGATTGCAATATGTTGCAGTCAAGGCTTCCTCTAAGCAAACGCAAAATGAAATGTTGAAAAGATGAAGTGTTAAAATCAACTAGAGTACGAAATTTATTGCCTGGAAGCAGGCAAAGACACTTATTTTTTTATCCACTTGCCCTTCGGGCAAGTGGGGGGTTCGGTTCACTTGCCCGAATTGGAAAACCACTTGCCCAGTATAATTTACGTGTTTGAAAAAAGCTAAAACATTGGCTTTTCATTTCACACACTTTATTTTGAAAATTATCATGTTATCATGAGAAAATGTCAGACATTCTCATAGGGTTCTCTTCACACTTCTAAGAGTGCTGGATGGCTCATTTATATTAAATTAATTATCAAAGCCCCACTAGCAGTATCATATAGCATTCTTTATGTGATTTTACTTCTGAACTAAAACAAGATTTTGGGAATTTGCTCTTTGAGGGGTTGGAATACAAGTATTGTTAACTGCCCAGTGAGACTGCATGTGCAATTTTGATCAAGAAAAATAATGTGTGCCCAAACGTAAAATGGCACCCAATGCAAATATAGCAAAAAACAGTGTACACCGTGCATATATGCATTTGAATATTCACGGAAACAACAGAGTAGTCCAATGTAATGCATAATGTTGAATGTTTTCAACTGGGACAAAAATGTTTTGTTTTCTTTGTAGTATGGTGGGAAATCAAAATAATGGTTAAAATGTAAGTTTACTTGTCAAATTTTTCACTAAAGAATGTTTTGTAAAGCTGCAAAAGACTATATCCTATTAATGGGTAGAATTTAAAGAAAACCAGAAAAAATAGGAAGCCTTTTTAGGTCAAAAAATTTCAAGATTTACAGCTAGTGGGGCTTTCATATATTCATAGAAAAAATTCTAACAGTTCATATGTTTGTATGTTTACTTTCTTAGGTCTTAATGTACAAATAATAACAGCCATTTTAATTGTACCTTCAAAGTATTTTTGCAGTTAAAAGTTTTAACTTATATATACAGAAAGAAAAAAATCTGTAGCTATAAAGGAATGTTTTGAAGCTTCTGAAAAATAATGTACTTCTTTGTCATGTTTTTACTGCGCTGACATCATACACAAGCCCTATGAAGTTTAGATTACCATTGCACTATACCAGTATCCTATGTTTTTCTAATAACCTAGGTGGTCTTTTTAATGCGCATGCGCAGACAAAATAGAATTTAAACCAACAACCTAAGGCGTCGGTGGTTTTCTATGTGTCTTGAAAGATGAATTTCTCGATGTCAAACTCGCTCCAATTGCTTCTTGACAGTCATTTTAGAATGGGAAAATTCACAAACAGAGAGGTTGGTCGCCACGGACAAGTAACTCTTAGCTTATTGACCTGAAAATTAAGTCAGTGTTCATTGAAAATTCAAAGACTGGACCTGTTGACACCAAAGCTTGCTCATGACTTTCATTGCATGCGATCTTGCCACGATGCCACTCACTGTCACTTTCAAGTTAACATTGAAGAGTACGTTTTAGTGAAACTCCCTTTTGTGTGGTGATTTTTCACCACTGGACTTTATTTTTACATCATTATAAACGTTCATACAAAGCACAAAAACCGCTGTGTGTTTCTTTTTTTTACCGTATCAACATATTGTGAGACACCGTAACCTCACAGTCAATGCAATGAACTTTGGTGAACGTACGCTCCACCAGCTGAACAGCTTTTTCATATGCAAAATCAGCGTACGGCATTTAACCGGTGGTAAAGTTTGAACTGCATTTTATTGAAAATGATTACATGATTCTTTTCATCAACTCTTCATGCAATTTTATGAAAAATCTTATGGAAATGTTCACAATGACATAACATGAAAATTTTTTGTTGTTTAAGTCCGTGTTCCCTAACCAGAAAATCGCTCTCGTGAATTCGATTTCTAGGTATTATTTTTTTCACTTGTCCCGTCGGGCAAGTGGCATCGGAGGTTCACTTGCCCGAACGTGACTTTCACTTGCCCCGGGCAATCGGACAACCCTTAGTGTCTTTCCCTGGGAAGGTGTGGTGACATTTGGATATTTCTCATAAAACTAGATTAGCTTTGTTTCTTGTCAAGTTTTCATCATAAAACACACTGCCTCGATCCGCAAGAATTACATTTCACTTCTCAACAATGAGAAATATGACAAGCACACAATAAATGAATGGCATAATGAAAGGAGAGTAAATGAAAACCGGTCCAATTTTAATACTTAATGAAGTAATTCAGGATTAGTTTCACTTGTCATACATGTAGAACAGATATTGTCCATTGAATGTTCAACAGTAGTGTTGACTCTATAGAATTTCAAAAGGTCCCAGTTCACTCTTTTCTTTACCAATCGAATTGGAAATATTAATAATTTTATAGCTTAGAAGAGTTTCGGAGTTGTCTTTGAAAAGAGTGATTCCGTTCATACACACTGTGTCCTGTATGTATGCATACTGGAACGCGATAATTAATAGCATTTGTACTAAGTGTATTATCTGGCATTACACAAAAATGTCATTCCAGTTTTTCTCTTAATAAGTCTTATTTTGCTATCTAGAGCTTGTGATAAACATCTAACCAGTACCTACATTTAACCAGTACCTGCATCTAACCAGTACCTACATCTAACCAGTACCTACATCTAACCAGTACCTACATAGACTAACCGGTACCTACATCTAACCAGTACCTACCTGTAATATTTTATATTTTGATGATTTTTTTTTACCACAAACAGAAGTAGTTTTTTTTAATGTCAGTATAAGCTGCAACAGATTGGCTTTAATAGCAACAGTATACACACTTGCTTTAAACAGCTATGGGACAAAAAGTGAAATTTCTCAATGTAAACACAAGGATTCACAAGTTATTTCATGCTCAGTTTTATCTCCAAATAGCTGCATTTCACACAAGTCTGCCACATAAAAGATTGATGGATTTGAAAATTTTGATTGAATTTTAAGGACACCAAGGGTAAAATATTCAAAACATAAAAACATCCACAAACACTAAATTACAATATTGCTTACTTACTTCCTCTTGATTGTATTGAAAAATTTCCCAAGGTTTCTGAAAATTTCATCCATCATTTGGTAGTTAATTTATCGGAGACACTATGATATACCATATGCCACTTGCTATAACATGACATCTACAACAACTGGTTTCACCGACCGAATGATTCATCAGCTAACAGTGTGTGCAGTGTTTCACCGTTTATCATTTGGGAGGTCCCTAGATTTATATACTGCAGTCGCCTTTTATCTGTGGTGTACATCAAGGTGGGTGTATTTTCACAGAATATGAAGACGTCTGTCTAGTCTTCTCTCAAAGGGATTTTGAACCTCGGATAAAAGCACATTATATGTACACCAATGTGTGGGTGTACCTGTATGGATCAGGTTGTTTTCACACTTTCCCTTCTAGGAAGCTTAAAACAAATCACCACTGAAACAATTTAAAGTTCAATGTCAATGTGTAGGTGGTTGAGCAGTCTGGTTAAAACCTTTTCCTCATCACAACGGTTTCTCCCAGATATTGGACAGATTACTGTAATTGCATGCTCACAGGGAACCCATTTTAGCTTCTGTCAGTCAAGGGAGAGTAGCCATGCAGAGAGTTTCTCAGAAAGGATTCTGTAGAATACAATCCCCTAAGAACCACAGTTGCAGTAGGTTGATATCTTGCTGTCAATGTATAAGGTCTCCACAAGCACACTGACACTGGCTTCTATCACTATCAGTCAAGTGCACATAATCACCGTGAACTTCTCGACAAGGGTTCTGTGAAATGAGACTATAAAGAACACAAGGTACTGCTCAGTTTGTCAAGTGAAGTCCCTTCAAAACTTTCCTGTCCGCGTTGTACCAGTCATCTCAGCAGGAATGCTTTCAGTTGACTTGTAGTATTCCATAATATGATAAATCCATATTTCTCTATGACAATCCTGATGAAGGGAGACCGATCAAGCTGCGCTGACGTTATCTCAGATCCAATCTAACGTACCGCGTTTCATTACGCTTTCCTTTCACCTAGTTTTCAACAATTACGCAGTAACTGATGGCTCAGTCTCTCCATAATTAGATACCTATGACTTGTGACAGCAATGAGTTGATTGATGCGGCAGTCCACATCCCTGATTATCGATAGTAAATTGAACCTTAAATACCCTGACACTCTCTCTCTATCCGTCAACTGTGAAGCCACTTGACTGTTTCTTTCATCGTGAAATTTTAATTTCCTTGAGGATGAAGATAGTTCGTTTTCTGAGATTCGATTTACCATAGAGACACTGTTGGTATGTAGCATGACATTTGTAATTCTAACTTTTGTACAATGAAGGTGTCGGTAGTCAGAATTCATCAAACAAAAGAATACCTACTCGAAAATTCATTGCTTTACATATCACTTCAGATGAAGAGTGAAATAAGCAATTCATTTGAACTTTTACTTAGTTTAGGGGATTTTCAAGGGTAGGCCACCCCTCTGATTTTGGAGCAACCTATTTATATGCTAATATCCACACAAAAGAATACATTATCACAACAGAGAATATGTAAATTAGGCATTGAAATTGCCGTCCCTCCCTGTATTTCTAAGCTGTAGAATCGATGGGAACTCAAGATAAAATCCAAGTCACCAGTACATGTATTCATTGTCACTTTCTGTTTGATTTCAAATGTTGTACGTAACATTAGGTAGACAGGAAATGTATGATGAGAATATTATATGTGATGTTCATGAGTTACTTTGAGATACATCCAATGAAAATAGTCTGGACCTTAGAGTTCAAGCAGTTTAGGCTGCTAAATATCAAACTTCTGCCTTTGATGAAATACAATACAAAGCAGACTAAAACTGAAGTGTTATCATTCCTGACCACAGGAAAGAAATCTCTAACACTGGTCTATGAAATAGTACAGCACCGGATGGTTGCTCAAAAAATCATATTTTTCATCAAAATCATTATAAAAATTGCACTTTTTTGTAGATCTTCACACAGTAAAACAGTTTCAAGCCACTTTATCTTGGAGTTTAGCTGCGCGACACAAGTCTTTTTTTGATCAAATTCTTCAAATTCACTTCTCTTGGCAAGTACTATGTTGAAGTCTCAGGAAGATTATGATATTATTACAATGGCATGTTAGACACAGCAATTTGTCAGGGAAAATGCTTGTTTTTGCTGATAAAACAAGATGCAAATGATTATAATTGAATAACAAAATATGCTGATATGTTTTAATTCAAACACATTGAGTACAAAAATTTATTATAAATGGGTCACGAAAAACATATATGATATGATACGATTAAAAATGGAGTATAGGTAGATTGTAGATACAGAAAAAGAAAAATGAGTTAAGAAAGGTGCCAATGTGGAAATTATGGCAAAAAAGAAACAATATTGTGATTTAAAAATTGCAATAGTAATGTTGACATCATGAAATATATAAATTATGGACACTAAAACAAAAGAACTTGACATATACCAAAACACATAAAACAAAATTCCAGCAAAATGAAGTGAACAAACATCTCAGACTCTGTATTGATAGCTGCATTACTTTTACTGAATATCATTTTCAATAAATTCCCATCTCTTACAATACGATTCCTACCGAACTACTGATAGCAGCGGTGTCAAGTAACAGTTTTGGAATCAATAGTTTGATAAAAGAATATTTGCAGCGTCAGAACAAGTATTTTAATTTTGATTGAATTTTGTATACTGACTCATGTTGAGGGATATTAACTACCAGTTATTTCAGTTTGTATATACAAGCATCGAGCCCTTTTTCGTAACTCAAAATTACAGATGACTGAGAGCTTGATACTTGACAACAGTCTGCATGATGAAATCAATCATACCGGTACAGTTTTTTAGCTGCAGTAGTACGCAGGAGTCCACTATTACTGCAATTATTGTTGATAGACATCATATGCAGTCATATTAGGGTCTCATGAACAAACGTTAGTGTACCTCTGTATTTAAAAATTGTTTGCCAGTATTTCCCACCCCACATAAAAATATCATTGGACGGCATCAGCTTCCTCCAGGTGAAGGAAGTATTTGCAGACATGGAAATGTGCAATCCAGATTTTTCAGGCAAATTTTGAGTTCAGCCCTCCACACTTGTATTTAACCTTTTGAGTACCAAAGTCAATTTTTGTGGCCTTTAAGAAATATAATGCAGACAATTGTTTTTCAGTCCCAGACAATTTTTTTCAAAATGTTTCCAAAATTTTGATCAAAACCTGTAGCCAATAAAAAGTTGTGTCCATTTGGTCCGACATTAGTAAAAAAATTATAGGAAAATTTGTAAAAATTGGTAAAATGTTGCACTAAAATTTTGGTGGGAAAAATTACAGAACTCAAAGGGTTAATACTTCCGATGATAATTTCCTTCAATATATCTTGATTACATATGTATATAACTGATATGTTGTATTATTGCAAACTATTATAGCAGGCAGTTTGCACTTTATGAGGTTTACAGCACTATACAGCCTAAGTTACACTGTTTATTTGAATTTCTTTATACCTACACAATAATTTTATTTTGGGAAGATTTGAAATGAAAACTATACGTGCACTCTAAAGATTTATGGGCATACATGTATGTACAAGTACCTTTCAAATAAGATTATTAGATCCTAATAATATTGCAGCTGCAAAACAACTGCTTGTAGATAACATTCTAATGATTCCACAGCTGTTCATTTTTTCTGTCAGCAAGAGAAGTTTCTTGTTACTAGGGCGGTAAGTGCAAAGTATACTTTACAAGTCACTCAGGCAGGCAGACTTACATTGTTAGTCACAGAGGAAATAACAGTTGCAGATTCCTGTAGGAAAGTCTACACCATATGAAGAACATAAATTCCATATCAAAATGTTCATAAACTACATGTAAATAACCACTTGGCTACACTTATATGGTTATCTTATCAAAGTCACCCACTTCTAAAATCTCTAATAGGGACAATTACCATGGTAACATAAATACACATTATACATAATGTATCTGATAACTATTTCTTATTCATGTCTTTAGACTGCACTTTACGAGGAGCAATATTACGGTAATATGGCATGTGATTGCATCTGAAAACAAAGTATGTAATATAACCTAAATTTGAACCAATGGTTCTACTCAAGAATAAAAAGGACATGGTGTTTGCTACAGACTCAGCACGCCCAAAAGATCATGTGATGGCATTACAAACCATTGTACCAACATTTTCAAACGTGCATGAAAATATACATATTTTCTGTGCACATTAGGGCACATACGGTAGTTCTGTTTGTACCGCGGTCAATTCGAATTCCAAATATAACCTATTATAGTATTTGTAAAAAACATTCAGGTTATTGTTATTGTTATTGTCAAATCTATGCAGCAATTGGCTGTATATACCGGGTATATACTTGTATACGTATGTCAGGTTGCCTTGCTCTATCATATAAATACACCTGACTGATGTACAAGAAATCATTCATGCTATGCCAGGAAAAGATAATTATTCAATGAACACAATATAGTTTAGATTTCTGAAAATGTCGCAACCTAAGCAATGCATATATGCAAATTGAGTTATTCAATACTCCAGGAAGGGGAAACAATTACGTAACGGGAATATTATCAGTGAAACCATTCTTCATAAAGTGAAGTTGACAAAGTATATTGTTTGATTTGGAAAATGTAAATGTTGCAATATCTGGTCAAGACATTTATTTAGTAAAAACAATACAAGCATTTGAGGATAATGCAATTCTATTATCTTAATTTCACAGGTAAATATCTTCTCTTTAAATTAGTTTTGGACCCAATTTCCTCCACATACTTTTGAAAATGCCATTTCAACCATCAGCTCAATGGTAGCTATGAAGATAACTATGGTTTTCAATAGCCTTGCAGAACCTGCTATCGGTATCACTGAAGAGTATGAAGACTTTCCAGTGTAGTTTGGTCAGTTTCTCACAGAAAATTTCTGTCACGAAAGACAAGATGGGGAAGTCCATTTAACAGGCAGTATTCATGAGCTACCATAGGTGTTACAATTATGCAGTTACTCACAATAGCCTAGGCCAGAGGAATTAAATTTCTTGTTTTGCGTTCATTCAAAATTTTGAAAAGTAAATTGGCATGCAGGCCATGAACACAAACGCACACACACACACACACACACACACACACAATTTTACACAAACAAATTTTACATTTACTTGATTGTTTCCATGTCATATGAGTGCCCATTCAAGAATCAAAGCAGAAATTTCTTTTCCACCGTCATAATGTACAGAACAACGTGAAATTCTGCAGGTATGCTGGTGTTTTACAAATACATTTTACAAAATTTCTAAACAGATTTTGTAGGCAGAAAAGCTATGCAGTAAAGTCCTATTCAAATACACTGTGTTTTTATTCATGAAAACCTCCAAAAATCTATGTGAAAATGATGCAAAACAAAAAATTTAATTACTTTGGCCCTATACATAAATGACAACATGATCATCAGAAAAAGTAAAATATAGCCCACATGACATAAGAAAATACTAGAGAAGTCAATTGCTCGTAAGTTAACCCTTTTAGGACTAATTTTTTCCCACCAAAATTTTAGTTCAACATTCTACCAATTTTGTAAATTTTTTGGCAATTATTCTCATAATTTGTGACCAAATGGACATCTCATTTCATTGGCTACAGATTTTTATCAAAATTTTTACAAAAAGTTGAAAAAAATTGACAGGAGTTTATTTTTTGAAGGCAGCAAAAATTGATTTTGGCACTCAAAGGGTTAAAGGAAGCTTCTGAACACTGGGTGACACTGACAATTGTAAATTACATTCAGGCAGGTGTACTGTAATACTTGGTTATGAAAAAATTTGCTGATTACTATGGTTAATTCTTGAATCTGCTCTCAAAAGCTATTACATATCGTGTACATCCACAAAAATTTTCCTCAACTTTGTTTACAACCTACAGGTCCCAAACTATGATGAGCGTGTAATTTTCAGCCAAGCTGGCACTGCTCCAACCACAGCAAGCTCAGTCTTGCCATCTGATATGATTGTGAAAAGCCATGTAAGGCAGTCAACTTGAGACTCGGGGTATCCGCACGTATTATGGATAAGTCTTTGTAAGTTCAATCAGAGAGTAAAAAAGGCCAGCTGCATGTGAAACCATGAATACTAAATACCTCATTGAAATATCTTTCCTTCTGAAAACTGTCAAAGCGATTTTCTACTTTTTAGCTATTATATTTTCCATGCATAATGACTCTGGGCAAGAAAGGCAGAAAATCTAATTGTGAAGATTATTAAACCAATCTCACATACCTAAAGACCAAATACAAGGCGCGTGACCGACTGTGACCCCTTGTAATAATTCATCCTATAACTGACAGCCAATTACAAATACTGCACTTAATACCTGGCTGATACACACAAACTCACTATTTCATTTTCTCCTCGATACTCTGAAAGCCTTTCAAGATTAGATATCGGCCATTAATTTCGCATTATGAATCTCGTATTGGCTTAAGAAAACTTACCCTTTCTTGAGAATTACACTCTATACAGTGAGGAAAGGTCTGAATGAAACTGACTCTAGGACTCCTGGACGGAACTTGTCATAAATCTACCGAGATGAAATATCAGAGTGGGTAAGGAGAATAAAGAAGCAAGATGCATTTCTAATTATGCCTCCGGAACTTTCTGAAGTGTATTCACTTTCACTATCGGTGCAAGCACAAGCAATATAGTAAAACTAAGTAAATACAGGAAAACGACAAAATTAATTGCCTTTCCGGGAGGTCAAAGATAAATTATTAATGCACAGTTGTATCCAGTGGAAGTTTCTTTGTTTAAATTCATAAAATTGTACCGATATATATTGTTTATTCCAGTTTGATATTTAGGATAAAGGGTATCTTGAGGAACTTTGAAATTCAAGAATGTACATGACTTGTCTGCTGTATGTCACTATGTGTAAAGTTCAAACAAGTACCTGTCTTGTATTTACCGGTAGCTTTGAAGTCAAACAAGGAACTGGGCATCTGTTTGCTCTCTTTTGAATACCAACTGACACAAGGCAGCTCCTTTAACTCATGTACCAGTATACAACTGGCTGTAGGAAATATTTAGAAATTCCTAAACCGACAGATAAATGTTATAAAAGTTTAGATGCAAAACCTGAATAGATATCTATTTCTGTACATAAATTATTTCATTACTTTTATAAATAAAATATTACAAAATTCACACTGTACTCCTCTGCAGTACATTTATACAAGTTTGCTGCACTTGAACAGACATAAAGTATTCAACAGACTCTATAAACAGCCTCAACAGTCAAGACAACATATAAGATGCAGCACACTTCATCATAAATGAGTGATCCTAGTTGCTATCCATTGACAATCAGACATTGTAATTTCATATCTAGTTTTTCACCATTACCACCTGAATCTGACATGCTGTCCATTGCACAAAGAGTCATCATCTTTGCATTGACAAACACATTGAACAGAATAGCAAAGTTGCTGGACAGCAAAACCCGCCACACTTCAGAAATGGAGACAGTGACATAACATGACCTCACTTGACCTTTAATATTTACATTACTTGTTTGTTGTCACTACAGCCCCCAACCAATTACTAGGGGACATCATACAATCTTTCAAATACATGAGGCCGTATGAAATATTTAAGATGAATTATTATAAATTTTAATGTCCATTAATTGTCCAAACTACATTTTAAAATGCCCACAGACAAAGCAATCAACATATATCTTGAGTATTTCAATTTCAAACTACCTTAACTTTCACTGTACTCATATGCTAATCATCCACTCAGTTCCTTCCCTGTAGATTTACAGAAAACTTTTTTTGTGTCTGTGTCCTGTTAATTATCGTAGACATTGTTAGTTTTACACAATAATGAGAAATGTGCATCAAGTAGGTGGTAAAAGATTAGAGACATGTCAATTGCTAGTCACTGGAACTTTGCTCAAAGGTTGCAAGGACCCCTACAACCGACATGAACATTGTATCTAGGGTACGTTGGCGATTGATGAACGTTAAAACATGTTTGTTAACAATGAATATCGTAAAATTTAAATATTGCAGCTATGTTGACTTGATGCATCTACCGTAGACGTCATGCATGAAATACATTGTTTGTAAACAAGAAAGTCGCATACAGGCAGTTCCAACGACTGCCTCCTTTAACTTGTGGCTTTCCCATTCCAGTCTGTAGATTTATAGGAAATACACAGAAGGGAAAACTCAGCCGGAGCAATTTCATACTGCAGATAACAGTTATGAAAATATCCAGTCTAATTTTTTTCAGCATTTTATATAGGATACCGGTAGATAATGATCTGTCCAAGCCTATTTGGTGCGCCATGACTCATGAATATTCTCTGTGACGCAAGAAAATTTTCAGTTGAATAGGAAATTATACATTGTGACTCAAGAAATTTCACATATTTTTCAATTGACTCAGAAGTTTCATGAAATCTGTTTTGTTAGAGGGCACACTGCCGGTAGATAATGATCTGTCCACTACTTGTTCAATGCTGCTATTCAAATACACAGTGTGATTAGACTCCGGTTACTTTTTGAACTCCCATTTGAACTGCTTTCTACAAGAGATTTAATCTGCATAATTTTGCATATATAAACAAGATGGTAAATTGTCCTGGCATATGTTTTATCTATTGAACTCTAAGATCATTTAAATAAGAAATTCTTTCTGTATTGTATTTGTGACTAATTGATGCATAAAGATCGTGACAATTAATAAGGCAGTCTTTTGTTTACAAGATAATGCACAAACATTGTGTTGTTGATAAATACTTAAAATACGTAAGTTTATAAAGAGAGAATGAGGTCCTCTCTCCAGTCACTGAAAGTTATTATAATATGTACAAGTTTCTTTTGTAGTAAGACGATGTCATGAAGATATGTTGGGTAGGTATTGCCCAACACTTCTATACCATAAGAGATATGCAGTAAAATTAAAGAATTAAATACAATATGACTATTTTGTGGAAGAAACATCCCGGTCAGTTTGAAAATTTTTACTTTAACACAACAATCAGTTTCTCAGTCTCAGCAGTTCAGATTGCATTACCATAACCCTCGATCCATAAAACTTATTTTGAAGAGAACGGACAAGACAAGAATTAAGTCTGGCTCCCAGGGTTCATATTTCTTGATCAGTATCATACACACTGTAAAAATAGCCGCAGATACCGCTTATCCAGAATGCTGAGAATATGAAGTTACTGCAGCTGAGCCTGTGTATCATGATTGGCTGGTTATTCCAGACATACAGTTTTATATGTCAACATTGTATTCCCAAAGTAGATATCACAAAGGGCTCGAGGATGTCAACATTGACAGGAAATTCTAGGACTCAGCATTAATAAAGCAACAGTTGTATTAAAAGGGCAGCATTATGATGCTTTCACCCGTGAACGTACTAATTAAAAGTTGAAGATAAGTGCTTATTGTTAATGGAAATATGTACATGGGTGTACGCTGACCTCATAACAACAAGTGACTTGATAATTGCGTAGCAGCAAGACAATATTACTGTACCCGGTACATCTAGATACCAAGCATCAAATATTTTATATAAGAATTTGGGATTGGCAGAATATTGTAAGCTTTCTCTGGCCTACATATAGATTGATTTTGCTGAAATAACTTTGGTATGTACACAGTGAAACCTTCCAGGTCAGCCCATCTCATCAAATTGAAACAGTAAATTACTAATTACATGAATGTACCACTGGTGGAAAATACACAGGTCCAGTAGTACGTAACATTGTGCCAAAACGAGGGACTGGCTTACCTGCTACTTGGTCTAGTCATGTTGCTTGAAGTAAATACACACTAAGTCTCTCAGTGACACAAGACTGTTTACATAACCAGTAAGTTATGTGCTGGGTAGAATTGAAGAAAATGACTTCGTTGTATTTAAACTGCAGTTCATATCATTGTTTGATAGTGTTCTACTGGTATCCTTAGGCAGATTGTACTCACAATGACATGGACACTTTTGTCCCAAAGCACATTTCCCTGTCTTCAAGTCAGAAGAAAGTTCAGCATGTTACTTTTCCTGATGAAAGTAAATGAAACCTCCCTCCATACAAGGTCAGTGTGGCAGTATAAATCGCTGAACTTACTGACTTGACCATACCATGCCCATGTGGTTGCTGGAACACATCACTGAGCCGGCTGACATAAAACACAACAAGCCTGCTGTAAGCTGTAAACGCTAATCCAAGTACCGGAATCTCCCTTGTGGCAAACTTTTACGGGCGAGATCCAATACAAATTCCTTCCTGTGATCAGGTGCGGTTTTGATGGCCGGCGACTTATCCAAAGTTAGTGATTTATATGGTGTGGACAAATAGCAACATGATTCAACAGGGCATTTTTTCTGTCAATCGAATGACAAGGATCCCGGTACTTACAACAGTGCTATTTATATACATATGAGTACAATGAGAGTTCAGATCAATATACACAGTCTGGATGGGGCCAAAGTATGTACATTACTATTATCCTCCCTAATGAGCCAATGACGTTACTGGTTATCCTTCGCCATGGTTACAGCCTTTAACCACCAAATGGCATGACAGAAAAGAACTAATTACCGATTTACTATATTTATCCGGAAGTCTTCAAGTCTGTGGTTTTTTCCTTGCCCTATTTCCTATTGTAATCAGTAAATTCAGTTTTATAATTGCGCTTTACATTAGCAGCTACCAGTAACATAGTTTAAAGGGCAGATATAGCCACATCTCAGCATGATGGACAAGTACGTGTACTTGTTATAATTCTAAAACCTAATATTTTTTTTTCCCTTTGTAGTTTCTTTTCCGTGGTGATTATGTAGCATTCCACTGATATCAAAGTAACAGATTGTAATCTTATATTTCAAATTAACATAAATGTATGAAACGCCCAACATATGTTGGTATAATTACAGACTTCCACTGCGGCAATGGAAAGTCTTTCACACTAGAAACATGTCTCTTGCTTAGGTTCTTGTCAAAAATGAATGCTGTATCAAGGTGTATAACTTTTTCAGACATGAACTTCAAAACATTCCTAAAGATCTATTAATAGTTCGCAACAGATCTACGGTACATGTACATGTAGACATCTCTTCGTAAATCAAAAGTCACTGTAGGGCTAAACACCACGTACCTTTGGTCATTTTTTTTTATTTTGTTTGTTCTGTGTATCATCTGCAGTTTCTGGTTTGAATCCCTGAACCATGGAGAAATTCCTGATATTTAGCTCATAAATATTATATGAGTATAATCTGCATTGTTATTGTTTAAATTTTGTATTCAGGTCCAGACTAGAATGGTCGTTTCACATACGCAGGTTGTGTTGGCAAGCAGGTCACCGGGTATTGGTCATGATGATTGGATTATAGTAAAATTCTGTAGTTGATACAATGAAACAGAGTAGTGAAAAATTAGTCAAAAGTTACAGCTAGTGTCCCTTTAAACAAATTTAAATCTATGTTACTCAACCAAAACTCCTCGGTCTGCACCACCATAATACAAAATACAGGGCTTGTCAGTACCGATATGGCTTGTACCGTACTTTATTGTTGACAACTGAATTTCTGTCTGGCCTTTAATTCAATTCTCAACAATAACAATGCACAAATGTCAGGTGTTTATATACTTGAAATGTAGTTAACTTTGTTAAACAGAAGAAAAATACTGGGAAAAAATCCCAAAATATTGTGCTATGTCACTAATTTAAAACGTTACGGGAAAATTCCCTTCAAGACAATAATACAAGATATTGCATTTGGTCACTCAGCAACTTCAAAATAGTGGCAACCACAAACTAAAAAAAATCAGGATCACAATTCAACTGAGGTAAATTTCAACAAATTCCAAAGTTGAACCAAGAAAGAAAGTTCATAAGAAAGAACCAAAAGGATATCAATTACTGTACCAGTCTAGTGCTCTAAATTGGATTGTTTTCGTATCTGCTTGTTTTTCACTGAGAATGCACTTTGTGACTGAAACTTGTCATTGTCAAGAACTTGAAGGACATTGTAGATGGAACAAAGAATGAGAATCTGAGTTCAGCAGAGTTCAGTTCTAAGAATGGAACTTTCAAAGAGGTTAAGTATTTTGACAACTCCTCCTTGACAATCTTCAATGGGTTACCAACTCTTATCTTACAAGGTTTATATGTCACCATCAAGTCAAGTTGGTTAAATCTTAAGAAGGATAACATGTCCCATGTTGCATCGAAATTCTGTAAACATCCTTTTCGCGGACTAAAGCTGCTATAGTGTACCAAGTCAAGTGGGTGAAAAATCAGAAAATACTCATTCTTACTGCCTTGGCAGATAGGGAAATGATACTGTCGTGCAGGAAAAAAGTTAAATGTGGAAATTGAAAGGGCAATGGTACAAACAAAACCATGCACACAAACATGCATAGAAATATGTGTATTTTCCATACATAAATATTAACTGTACACGTGGGTTGGTTTGTATTGCCATCATGTGATCTCTTGGATGTACTGAGTCTGTAGAACACTCAGCATCCTTCAACACATTGGACAAGTGACGACTCCATACCTACTTTAGATCCTCAAACCATATTGATGTTTTGAAGAGGTACACATTTTATGACATCTTTATATTGATATGGTTGTGCTCCATGAAAAACCCCTGACTTTGTATGAGAAAGTCTGACAGGCATCATGTAGCGATAAATATGGTCACAACATTGACTTGCCTTACCATAGAGGGCGTCATCATTCAGTACAGAAGATGAAATGGCGCTGTTGATGCAAGTGCATGTTAGACACCCGGTCAAAAAAAGGTATTTAGGCAAGTCGAGAACAAGCTGAAAATGACACTATCAGTCTCTGCCTTGATGATTCCTGGAAATGTACATTCCAATTATGTAACGAGTATTTGCCCATTTCTCTGAATCATTAATCCCCATATATCGGTAATATAAATACCCATTATACATGTGCATTCTAAGTATCAATTAATACGGAGACACAATACTGATTCACGTGGGCATGGCATAATACTAAAAGTAAAGTATCAATTACAGACTTAATGATTAACTGAAGATAAATTGCAATTTCAGTTTTAAGTTTTTATGATTTAAATGGTGAGTAATGCACCATGGCATATCTAAAGTTACATTCTTACAGTTATCTATCAGCCATTATGCAGAGTGGAATTATGGTTTAATTGCTGTGAGCTTTGAAAGCAAAATTAATTGTGCTGGAAAATGGGTGATTACATGAAGTCCTATTTTCAATTGATAAGCTTCAAAGTATTGGCATTATCAAGTTTCAGTTTGAATGGTCAGACTAATGTCATCTTGATCTTATTGAGGGCTTGTTATATCTCCAGAGGAACTTAATTACCATGACAATATATATGACTTTATTCAAATTACAATGCATGTGACAATTATTAAATTCTACACATGTAGACTCAATTAAAGGTTCTTGTGATGGTGAAGCTAGCGAGTCACAAAAAACCTACCAAGCTGGAATAAGAAAGCAGATATATGATAAAACAAGTCATCGTTGATGACACAGTCCCCACTTGTTAATGGGTACTTTGATTACAGGTCCTCAGAGAGGATAGAGTCCTCTTCATTAGGTCTGTGATAAAAATACTTTTGAATAAATTCGCTTGATACATGTCTGAGCTGTAGTTCAGGACATGAAAAAATCGTAATGAAATGGCCACATGGCGGCCTTATTGGATCGTATCACAGAACAAATCTATGTGCATATGTATGACAGACATCCAGCTCTATGGGTTTGCTCAGAATTAGATATACGAATAATTAATGAGGTACAGTATGAAGCATCATAAGGTCTCCCATCATACCATATATGAAGGGTGTACCACTTGTGGTTACTGAGCTTTGGACAAATATGTATATTTGAGGTCAAAGGTCATCGAGGTCATGTGACATTTTGTCAAAATAATTGTATTGCTAAGTTATCGCTTTATACCAAAAATTAGACCTCTAGCTCTATTGGCTTGCTCAAAATTAGATATGCACATAATTAATGAGGTACAATATGTGGCGTCATAAAGTGTCCCATCATACCATACATGAAGGATGTAGCACTTGTGTTTACTGAGTTATGGACAAATATGTATATTTGAGGTCAAAGGTCACCGAGGTCACGTGACATTTTGTCAAAAAAATTGTAGTGCTAAGTTATCCCTATATACCAAAAATCAGACCTCTAGCTCTATTGGCTTGCTCAAAATTAGATATGCGCATAATTAATGAGGTACAATATGTGGCATCATAAAGTTTCCCATCATACCATACATGAAGGTAGTAGCACTTGTGGTTACTGAGTTATGGACAAATATGTATGTTTGAGGTCAAAGGTCACCAAGGTCACGTGACATTTTGTCAAAAAATTGTATTGCTAAGTTATCCCTATATACCAAAAATCAGACCTCTAGCTCTATTGGCTTGCTCAAAATTAGATATGTGCATAATTAATGAGGTACAATATGTGGCGTCATAAGCTGTCCCATCATACCATATATGAAGGGTGTAGCACTTGTGGTTACCGAGTTATGGACATATATATATATTTGAGGTCAAAGGTCACCAAGGTCACGTGACATTTTGTCAAAATATCTGAGATATCTGCGTTAACGGATGGACTCACGGATGGACTCATGGACGGACATGACCCAATCTATAAGCCCCCTGGACTTCATCCGTGGGAACTAAAAACTGTGTCACTGCATCCTTTTTGCAATATGAATACGATGAGAAACTAAATTATTATTTTTCTTGGCCTTATACATGGGAGTCTATGGACTGCCTTATACATGGGAGTCTATGGACTGCCTTATACATGGGAGTCTATGGAGGTGAAACTAAAAGTCCTCTAACACGGCCAAATTTGATCGCATTGTGAAACAAATCGACGTGCATCTGTATGGGGTAGGGTACTATCCTTGTGCAAAGTTTGAAAGAAATTGACCTGGGCATGTCTGAGATATCTGCGTGAACGGACGGACGGACGCACGCACGCACGCACGGACGGACGCACGCACGGACGCACGGACACGACCAAACCTATAAGTCCCCCCGGACGGTGTCCGTGGGGACTAATTACAAAATAACTCAACAACTTTTTCACTGTTGCACTTGTTGATCATTCAAGACAAATGACATATCTGGGTACATGAAGAATCAAAAGTCATTTGAAATTGAAACAAAGAAGAACAACCTTTACTACAGATTGTTGTTTTCGCTGGAGAATATTGCAATATTAAAAGAAAATTATTTTGCAGATTGAAGATAGCCTATAAGAAGATCATTTCAGTGCCACAAGGTATGCAATCATCTCAAATAAGGTGATGTAAGACCTCCGTCTTTGATTACCTATGACATGAAATTTGCAGTTCAAAATCAACATTCTATGTTAATAGTTATCACTGATATAAAAAGCAGTTATCACTGATATACATAGCAGTTATCACTGATATACATAGCAGTTATCACTGATATACATAGTAGAACATAGCAGAACTATAAGTGCAACTGTCTGTATCACAAGGGCACATAAAATATTAGATTAAGAGCATAACAAGGTTAATTCACACAATTTTAATAGTCAGTTCATAATCCATTTTCAACAATACGATATGGGGTTCAGTGATTTCCTGGAGTTCAGCCATCTAACAGACATACCGGTAGATATTGATTAGGAAAACAATACCACACTGAAAAATGGCTATTTATGTAATGCATCATGAGACTCTAAGTAGACTGTAAACCGCCCATAGCTGTATGTGCCTATTTTGTGTCTCTGACCTGGCTGCAGAATTCAACAGTTAAGTGCCGGCTAAATACATTGGCAATCAACTGAGTGAAATCCTCCACATGTAATAGAAGTGCAGCCTACATCAAGAAGGTCCTGAGCACCACCCAACAAGTCTGACAAGCTATGATAGGGTCAAAACAATAACACCCGGTTAGTGTTTTACATGACGAAGAGTTATATTCAACTTTACAAATATGTATATCATAGATATATAAAAATATATATTTCACTATACATTTTGTTTTTTTGGTTTTTTTTGTTTTTGTTTGTTTTTGTTTGTTTTTTTTTATTTTACATATTTTCTACTTATTCGTAATGTATTTTTTGTAGTTGTTCTTATTTACTTAGTTAGTTACTTAGCACTTTCAAGTCTACTTTTACACGATTGTTTTTTGGTTTTTTTTTTAGTGATGAAGAGTTATATTCAACTTTACATATATGTATATCATATTTAAATATATATATATTTTATATACGTTTTTTTTTCTCTCTTATCGTTTTCTTTTTTAAGCATTTCTACTTACTCGTAATGTATCTATTTAGTTATATATTTATTTATGTAGTTGTTCTTTTATTCACTTAGTTACTTTGTTACAATTAGGTTACTTTGCAATCCCACTACTTTCATGTACACTACCCTCGATATACTTCAGTTCTCTTTTTTCTTCTTCGTTTCCTTGCTTTAACATCAAATGGCTTTGGGAACGGACTAGACTAGCATTTGCTATTTTCCGTTTCCATTTACCCTTTATCACAGCACAACTCAGATGTACATTCATCATTGAATTGTAATATTATTATGATTAAGGGTAATAAGATTATTATTATTATTATTATTATTATTACCTTATTATTATTATTATTATTATTACCCCCCCCCACCCCCCCCACCCCCACCCCCGAGGCTGCTGTATAAACGACTGAAGCTTTTGAAAGAGCCGTCTTGATTATGAAAAATATCCCTAGTACTGTAGTTTGGATGGATAAAATTTACAAGAACATTTTTGTATATTTTATAGTGCCATATTTTCACCTTTTCTTGTAGTCACAATCATGATACAACTCAATCACAGCTTGTGTAGACCTTAAATAAATTATACCTGATTTATGAAAAACCTGAAATAACATTCATACTGAATAAATAGAAAAACTGAATTTTTTTATAGATTACGGTTATCTTGTTGACAATCAAGAGTTTATTTGGTGCTTAGAACAACACTCGGCACCAGCACAAAGTTGCTCAGGGATGAAACTGGGCCAACTAAGCCAGAAAAAATGTAAAAGTGATAGTGCTCAGCATTGAGTATACGCAAGCTAAAAATAGAAATGTCACATATGTTCACTTGTCACGTAGCTTGTGAAAACGTTTAGCGACATGAGTGTGGGATCATCATGTAAAAAACAATCATGCTACTGCAGTGTTGTCTGGCCATGAAATGTGATAATAGTTCAGCACAGCTTGCTAAATGACAACCATGATGAAGATCATGTTGTTGGTAATGTTCTCAACAACCAAGCTATAATACAGACAACATCACCATGTATTAGCAATGCTTTCCCCTTTAAATTACAAATTCTACACTTTAGGTCCAGTGAGAACATAAGACCAATAATAATACAAACCTAACAAAACCTAATCCTTAGAATCAATAACTTACACCCTTTAAGCATGGAGAAACAAAGTCACAAATTTAATCAGAACAGCAAAGCGTGAATTTTATAATAATGTTTTAAACAGAGGTACCAATGATTTTGGAAAGTCTTTAAGCAACTGGTTCCAACTTTCAATTGTAAAAACCCTACTTTTGTAACAAGTCAAGGTAATGAAATTTCAGAAATACAGGAAATGGCAAATGTGTTCAACAATTTTTTCACAAATGTAGCTTCTGAATACATCAAACACAATGATAAGACCAATGACGATATTTTAGATAAATTGCAACTCTTTGTTTCATCTAATCTCCCCAAGGACAAAAATTTGTTATCCCTTTGCTCCAGGAAGCTGAAGTCACAAAATTTCTCAATAGTATTGATTGCAAAAAGTCGACTGGTTTAGATGGCATTAGTTCTCACTTTTTGAAGATTGGAGCAACAAAAATATCATCTAGCCTCACTGCAATTTCAATTACGCAATTTCCTCTGGGACATTCCCTGATAAATGGAAATCGGCAAAAGTAACACCATTGTATAAAAAATAGCGCCAATGGCACTTGATCACAACTGGCACATTGTGAAACTACTCATAATTAATGAGGTACAATATGTGGCGTCATGCGGTGTCCCATCATACCATATATGAAGGGTGTAGCACTTGTGGTTACTGAGTTATGGACAAATATGTATATTTCAGGTCAAATGTCACTGAGGTCATGTGACATTTTGTCAAAAAAAATTGAATTGTTAAGTCATCCCTATATACCAAAAATCAGACCTAGCTCTATTGGCTTGCTCAAAATTAGATATGCACATAATTAATGAGGTACAATATGTGGCGTCATAAGGTGTCCCATCATACCACATATGAAGGGTGTAGCACTTGTGGTTACTGAGTTATGGACAAATATGTATATTTGAGGTCAAAGGTCACTGAGGTCACGGGAGATTTTGTCAAAATATTTTATATATCTGCGTGAACGGAGGGACATGACCCAATCTATAAGGCCCTGGACTTCATCCATGGGGACTTAAAACTGTGTCACTGAATCCTTTTTGCAATATGAATATGATGACAAACTAAATTTTTATTTTACTTGCCCTTATACATGGGATTCTATAGACAGCTGACTTATACATGGTAGTCTATGGTGGTGTAAACTAAAAAGTCCTCTAACATGGCCAAATCGACGTGCATCTGTATGGGGTAGGGTACTATCCTTGTGCAAAGTTTGAAAGAAATTGACCTGGGCATGTCTGAGATATCTGCGTGAACAGACGGACGGATGCACACACGGACGCAGGCACGCACACACGGACATGACCAAACCTATAAGTCCCCCCGGACGGTGTCCGTGGAGACTAATTAGACAGACCACGAAGTCAATGAGCAACATACAGCTGAAAGACTATTTTTCACATTGCGATTTTAAGCCCATTTTTATGAGAAAAGGGACATGTATATGTATATGGAAAACAGCAGAAGACATATTTGTAAATTGTTTGTTAAGTGACAATCATATATGCACTCTTGAAATTTTGTGGTTTTAAGGTATAACAGTAGTGTAAGAATAATGAGGTTAGAATAAGTTAGTAAAGCTAAGTTGACAGTAATTAAGATTACAAAATTATACACTAAGCTGAGAAAATCTGAATGAAATAAATGTTGAAAAGTAGCAAAGTCATGGTCATCTTTTGTCTAATACCTTGTGTAAGTTCATGAACTTTACATAAATCTTGCTATAGATTTGTTGCCAATGGGCAATAACTGTGTTTCAGATCATTTGAGAGCAATCCATCCATGACAGGTTTAAATTGTTATATACTTCTATTTAAAGGAGAGAAACATCTCAAATAATTTCCTGTGAGAACACATGGACATGCGTAGGACTCTATGCTGGTGCTACCTTGCAACTTGTCATGGCATTGTATAACCTGTTCACCCCAATTTCCTGTAGACAGGTCCACACTCACCATTGATAACAATGGGTTTGGGCCATACTATGGTACGTAGTGAAAGACTGTAACATGTGAGGTCATGGATACTTAATCTCAGGAATGTCAAAGTCTGTATATTGACTCAAGGATGTTACATAACAAATGCTTAGGGTCATCTCAAAAGTGAGAATCTAAACTATGAAATATGTTTTTTTTTATTGCTTTTGATACCCAAAAGAGCATAGAAATCTCTTATACTTTGAATCAGCCATCCTGCATATTTCTAACATTCATCAAAACCTCATTTCTGTTCCACAACTCATAAAACAGTCCACAATGCAGGATTGGTGTACATTCCAAAACTACATATATGAAAGACCCCTAAAATCAATTAGTTAAAAAGGGGGGTTAGAAATTTCCCAAAACTATATAACCTCCGCTCCGTTTGGCTCCATTTTTCCGAATTGGAACCTTGGAAGCAGTCTATGTATCAGTACCAAATATCAACTCAGTCTGTTCAGCAGTTTTTGACTTTTTGTCGTTTACGGAAATGGACGACATCAAACACCGGTTGAAACCACCTCTATATCACAACTTCCAGTTGTGATAAAAAGGTGCAAGGGATATTGTATCAAATTACAGACCTATTTCTGTCTTGCCTATTTTTTCCAAAATTTTAGAAAGACATGTTCATACTCACTTCTATAACTTTCTGTGCACTTTCAACTTATTGTCAAACAAACAATCAGGTTTTCGCAAGTTTCATTCATGTCAAACTGCATTAACAAACATCACAAACTCATGGTACCAAGAAATTGATAATGGAAATCTGATAGGTATCCTACTTGTTGATTTCAGAAAGGCGTTTGATCTTGTTGATCATGATATCTTACTACAAAAACTTAGGATTTATGGATGCTCAGAAAATAGTTTGCTGTTTTTCACATCATATTTGGAGAAAAGAACCCAGATAGTTTCATTCAATGGAGCACTTAGTGATTCTTGTCAAGTCTCTGTGGGTGTACCACAGGGATCTATCTTGGGCCCCTTATTCTTTCTACTTTTCATCAATGATCTTCCTTTATTTACAAATACATCTGATCTTTACATGTATGCAGATGACACTGCTGCACAGGTCACCAGTACTAAGTTAAAAGAAATTGAAAATAAGCTTAATCAAGACATGTATCACATCACACACTGGTGTGATCTTAATAACATGTGTATTAACTCACAGAAGACAAAAGTTATGGTCCTTGGAACTTCTCAAAGAAAAGCTAGAATAGATGAATCAATTCATGTGTTATGTAATGGAGATCAACTGGAGTGTGTTACACATGATAAATTATTGGGTATAATTATTGATGATACCTTAAGCTGGGAAAAACAAGTTAACTCTGTTTGTAAAAGCATCGCATTCAAGTTACTTCAACTCAAGTGTATTCGCTCCTTTCTAACTAAAAGAGCCATGATGAGTTTTCGTAATTGTTTTATTTTACCCCATTTTGATTACTGTTCCAACATATGGGGTCACTGTTCTATCAAACTTTTAGGACGCATTGAGCGACTCCAGAAAGCTGTTGCGAGAGTTCTTTTAGATTGTGATTTTAATACTTCTAGTGAAGTTTTATTCCGTACACTGAATTGGATGCCATTCAGAAAACGGATTTTATATCATGAATCAATTTTAATGTATAAAGTACAAAACAATTTAGCTCCAGATTATTTGAATGTTTTTAAAAGGATACACAATATTCACAGTCGGAATACTAGATCTGCTGCCAGAGAAGATTTATACATTCCAAAACATAGAACACAGTTCTTTAAGAAAAGTTTTACATACAGTGGTGTAAAAATATGGAACAGTTTACCGGTTGACTTAAAGTCATGCTCCTCATTACAGGCTTTTAAAGACAAATGTAAATTTCATTTTTTATGTGACACAGATGGTCAGTAGTGTAATATTGTTTATTGTCCATTTGTCCATTTGTTTTTTGTACCTATTGTATGTTTTGCCTTTCATGTCTTCATGGATGTGTGCAATTTTTAATGTATATATTGTAAATTTTAATGATTTCTCGACACTGTGTGAGAAGAGCCATTGGCTCAACAGTTTATCGAGATTAAATAAGTCTAAATAAATAAAAAAATAAATAAATAAAGTCAATTTTTGTTGCCTTCATAAAATATACCCCTGTCAATTTTTTTTAATTTTTGCCAAAGTTTAGCCGTAGCCAATGTGATGTCCATTTGATCCAAAATTAGCAAAAGTACAGAAAAGTTCATAAAAATTGGTAAAATTATGCACTACAATTTTGGTGGGAAAAAAATTACAGCAATCAATTATTTCCTACTACTGGGCCACTAAAACTCTCTAGCACAAAAGAGGTCATACTTTCTGGATAACACAATCATGCTACTGCAGTGTTGTCTGGCCATGAAATGTGATAAATGCCAATGTGCGTCAAAACGCAAATGGATATGGGCAAATTAATAGAATAGAATACATGAATAGATGAAATCACTAGCATCGTTTCTCGACACATATTTACTGCAGCAGGATAGGTCAATTGAAGGTCCCGAAGCTCGGAAAAAACCTTCAACTGCCTTTCCTATCATACTATAATAATAAAATGTCAAAGCAATTCCCTCAAAAGTACACGAGGGGTTACTTCACTGAGTGAAGAAGGAACTAATTGTGTCAAATCATAACTTGCGCTACTTACCTCCTTGTAGCCTACAGAATGCACCACCTCCTTCCTTTGAAATCGTTGTCTACGGCGACGTGACCTCCAATGACCCGGTTGTGCACACGATCACTGACCAACAAGAAAGTACGACCAATCTCACTTTTCATCGAGACCTTAGCATCAAATTCTTCATTCTAGAAATGGTAAAGTAGTTGCATTGGAAATGGAATGGCCAGTTTGTTAGCTGAAGCGTGTTTTGCTTCGAACTATTATGTGGATACGACAGAAGTTCAGTGTGTTTTTACTTTGTGTACCGTGCTAATATCAAAGCGCTTACTTTCCAAAGTCCACCAAGTCAAGCATGGGGTATCAGCGGGCAAGAGTCGTTACGAGCAGTGGTGTCCACTTCACATTTCTAGCGATAAGCAAGCCAGGGAACCATCGAGTAGACAATTATGATTGTTACTGATGTAAGGTCCCAAAGCGGTGTAAAATATTCGAAAACATCGTAATTTCGAGAAGCCATATCACTCACCGTGCTGAAGTTTTCAAAAAATCTTCGCCTTTGACTGAGTGACCAATCAACGAGAGGCCTTATCTATCGAATGCAAGGACCGCATGTAGGAGGGACTTAATTACTAATTAGTAACAAACAACTGTTTTTCCAGAGGAGTGAAGGTGTTGTATGTCCTAGAAATATCTTTCAAAATTGCAATTCAACGTTATGTATTGCTACATGCGAGCAGTGTATTTAAAGAAATAAGTTAATGCATTTAGATTTACCCTCGGCTAGTCACCCCTCCTAAATAGTGAATAATATCTTCCGCCGCAATGTATTGTGGTCTGCATAAAATTCAACATGGCGTCCGATGAAGAGGTAAGAGTGTCATATTTACAAAATAACTTGGATTTGTGAAGTATTTGCATTGCAGCTTTTACTCTGCCATTGACCGTTTCACTAAAATATCTACAGCAGTTTCTTGTGACCATGGCTTTCAAAGCCAAACCTTAAACACCGGCGTAAACCAAAGTTCTGTTCTCTCTGACATTGACAAAGAAGAAACGTCTACGTTCTTTTGTATTGGCCTGGATCCTGTGCTGTGATGTTTAAACGATTACAGGACATCTAAACACTTTCTCAGTTTCTCAGTGTACATCTTGTAAACTTTATATTGCTATCACGTTGCCCTTCGTACAAAATTATCCATATGCAGTTGTTTCAACCTAAGACCATCCACGTTTTCTTTTTCCTACAACTGAAGGCGATAGCTTAGGCCCTTTGAAGTTTGACCTGGATCAGCTGGAAGAGCTGTAATGGTGACGTGTAGTAAACATCGATCACCACCCAGCCAGTGCATATCTTGCAACTGCATGGGCCCAAATCCTAAAATTTATGAAACTGCATTGAAATACAATAAATTTATATTATCATGATAGTGGAAAGAGCGTCGTTTATATGTTAATAACTCGGTGTAGTTTGTCTTTCGCTAACTACATCACGCATGTCACACCAGACCAATGTTTTGCGTATTTCTATTCACTCAACAACGGCCAGAAGTCAGTGTTTTCATATTGTTCATTTTCCCCATTCACCCATTTAGGACATTGATTGACACCTTTGTAGATCCTTGTTTTAACCTTTGTGCGTTTGTGTATATCTTGGCTAAAGTCATATTGATTTTGATCAAATTCAGTTAGACAAATTTAAAATTAGATACAGCAAGTGACTTTGACTCTGCATTACACCAACTTTTAGAATTATATATGTTGTGAATAGCTATACATGTCACATGTCCGTGATTGTATTAAGATTGATGCTGAAATACTGTGCAAAAATATTGAGTCCGTTCATTCATTTCAAACTTAAAATTATTTGATGTTGCTGTCATGTACGGCATATAAAGATTAATACAAATATCTTGGGTACATACAAACTGATACATTCAGCTTTGCAAACTCCTTCATATCTGTATATGTCATTTCCTTATGGTCTCTGCCCAAGAAGAAATTCTCAGTAATTCAGTGTTTTGTTTTCTTATGTACAGGATGAAGAATTGATGAACCTGAGGTCAGCTGTGCTTGCTTCTCTGAAAACGGTAAATTCAGCATACATTGTATTTCCCAGCATTATATGAGAGTGACAACTCCCCACCACTCTTGTTTAGCTGGTGACGTACTGAGAGGATCAGGAACTGTCCTCTGTGTTCGTAAATCTTTTCAGTTTTACCAACTTTTTTGTTGTAAAAACATTCTGTGCCATTTCCTTATCTTTAACTTTTAACTGACAGATTGAGTGTGTACAGAATTAAAATGCATCATTTTCAGAAGTGATTTCTATGTAAATTGTTACTGTGGCCTCTGTTTTGAGGCAGCTGTTCACTCCACTTGCCAAATATCCCACATTCCTTAATTGCGCTACAGCTTACAGGAAAATTGTTTGAATTAGTGTGGACTGCTGGGACAAATTTGTTTGTCTGAAAGAATATGCCACAACAATTTGTGCACAATATGTTATGTTTTCATGGTAGCCATACCACAATAGATGGCAAGCTTATGTGTTCACAGAGATGGTCACATGTACATGTCATACATATTGTCCATCGCATATTCATGATAGAATGCTACCCTTCCCCCTACTGAAACAGAATGTCCTGAAGTCTTCACCTATCTGCAACCTTTTACCAAATGTAACAAATTGTTTCCAGTCATTATTCATTATTGAGGCTGCCTTCACCATAACATTTGCCGTTTGTTTGTATGAGTTTATCAACTGTTGAAGCTTGTACAGTACATTCAAAACATGGCATACGCTATTGAGCTGCCATCATGGTCGAACAGTCCAATCCCAGAAATTCTTTACACAGAACTACTAACCAGCTCACAGCTTATGGTGACTCAGACTCGGTAAGAGATGGCCAAGTTAAACCTACTGATTCTCAAATAGAAAATTGCTGCAGTCTTCACCAGAAATAAACTGCTACTTTGATCAAAGTTGGCCTTTGTGAAATAAGAGGCTTCAGTATTTTGATAGATTTCAATGTTATCGGGGGCTAAATGCATTTGAAATCAAAGTCTACAAACCCTTCATAGCAGGTTCTACCATTTCAGAATTCAACTTTTACTCAGTACCAGGACTTAACCCTTTCACCACCATGGTTTGTCCCAAATCCATTGTTTTCTATGGTAAAGTTGGACCTGTACACAGGGAACTGGGGGTGAAAGGGTTAAAAGGCATGTGTGAACAGTGTTTAGATGGTATGTTTAGGAATCAAAATAGTAGAACTTGCCATGAATCACTATACATCATTATTATGAGTACACAGGATGTGCAATAACATAGTTAGAGGTTATGTGTACAAGTCATGGTGTATACATTGCTTATGAAATCAAATAACTGTTGTTCCTGCTTACAGAATACCACAAAAACAGAACAGACAGGTGATAAGCCAGCTGAAGATGAGGATGATGACCTAGAGGCATTGAGATTAGCAGCCTTGCAGTCCAAAAAGCAAGAGGCTCTAAATGACAGGTGTGACTTAACAAGGCCACTGAAACTCAGGACAAGAAAAGATATACACCAGGTACGAACAGTTAAATTTTTGTGCTGCTTCATGATATCAGGAAATTTTCATATCTCAGTTACTCAACTTGATGACCAGCAGTTTACCAGTAACATAACAGACTATGTACATGTACCCTGCACAATATAAACAGCATAGGTAATAAGGAGTTCACCATGCTGAGCTACCCTTTAGTCTCATCTATATCAATGATTTTCACTTGGAAATTTTCCGTCAATGATACAAATTACTGTCTTATATCATTGATAAACTTTGGTTGAACTTAGTCACAAGAATTTATATAAATATACATCTTTTAGCTATATCTTTGTGTTATACATCTCTAGCTGTCATGACTGATTTATATTTAAACATCAGTGGTCAATATTCCATTACTAGTTATATGCAGCTGTTGTTGCTGTCTTCATGTTTTTTTATTATTTTCACTTTCAGAGACTACACAAACCAGATCGACAAACCAACTCGCCAGTTCCTCTAACTAGCAGGAGTAATCTCATCACCATTCCTCTGCAAGATTTCAGTTCAGGGAAAAAGGAAAATGAAGTCTTCAACAGAGACGTTCGCTTCCGTAACAGGCCATCCTTACCAGCAAAGCAGAGCATCATCGTCCCGGTTGTGAAGGGCTCTGCTGAGCCGAAAAATGATAAGTTCAGCAGATTTGACAGTGAGTCTGAGTCCGAGGAGGAAGACTGGATGCAAGACGAGCAGAAAAGCAGTGATGAAGACATCATTTCTGATGACGATTGTGATATTGATGCCCCTGACATTGACCTTGCTTCCAATTCAAGTTCAAAAGGTCAAAATGAAGAGAATGACAACGAAAGTGATGATAACTCAGATAGGAATGACAATGCAGATGATAGCTCTGTAGAAAAGGGTGACAGTGAAAAAGATATTTCGGACAAGGATGATGTGTCCGACAAGGATGCCATTTCAGAAAAGGATGATGTTTCAGATAAGGACAATGTTTCTGATGTGGAGGCTGCATCAGAAGTAGCAAGTGATGATGAGAAATCTCACCAAGACAATGAAAGTGAAAGCAATAATCAGAGTAAGTCTTCTGTGGAAGCTGAAGATGAACTGAATGCCTCATCCGCTGAAGATGATGCGGATGAGGAGGATCTTGCAGACCAGGACAATGCAGAGGAAAATGCTGACTCTGACAGAGATACTGACTCACATGGCACTGCTGAATTGGAATGTGATTCAGATGTTAGTGTTGAATCCAACAAAGAAATCAGTTCAGAGTCTGATTCTGAATCCAATGCAGACTCTGACGTCAACAGAGCCCCAAATGCAGACTCAGATAACATGACAGAAAACCGTAATAGGACAAAACACAGCCAGAGGGAAGTAGTCATGAGAAATGAATACGCTAATAGGGATAGCAGCAGCAGTTTACCTGATGAGCGTACAAAATTTACTGATTCAAGAACTATCTATAGGAGGAGACTATCCAGAAGTCACTCACCTAAAAGACAAATTTCAAGGAACCCGTCACCAAAACGAGAGCGGCCACGGTATTCATCGGACACCCGACTGATTACACGTGATGACCTTACTGTTAATCCAAAAGTACTTGAAGCCCGTCGCAAAAAGTTTGAAACTAAAGGTGTTGTGGACACTAAAAAGACAATATCCTTGACAAATATTGTCACTGCCAAAACTGATAAAAAATACGCCATGGGTGAGACAAAAAGTAGAACAGGTGAAAGAGAAGAAACAAAAAGTCAAACGGCTGACAGATCTGAAATAAAAAGTAGGTTGGGTGATACTGGTATTAGCAAGAAACCCACACAAAGTGAAGGTAGTTCATCTTCAGAATCTGAATCAGAATCCGGATCAGATTCCAACTCAGAGGACAGTTCTGAAAGCAGCACAGACTCATCATCAGACGACAGTGACTCTGATAACAATGATTCCGCACATCCACTTGACGACAGCGAGAGCGAATCCGAATCCGAGCTCTCCAGGTTTCGTCAAAGTGGTGCCATCGAAAGGAAAGACAATTTCAGGACAAAACTTGTCAATAGTTTAAATGAGAAAAGAGGAAGCAGATATGACCGAGGCAGGCCATCACGATCTCGGGGGGAGGATCTCAGGAGAGAGATTTTCAGTCGACGGAAAGACAGATACAGACGCAGAAGTCGAAGTACAGAGAGGAGAAGAAACAGTAGCCACAGCCCTGGAAGAGACTACAGAAGTCGCAGTCCCGGAAAGGACAGGTACAGAAGCCATAGTCCAAGGCGCAATAGGAGGAGAAGTCTGAGTCCAAAACGGACCAGACACAAAAGTGAAAGTCCCGACAGAGAAAGGCAAAGAAGTCATTCAAAAAGCGGAAACACCTCACCAAGAGCACACAGCTCTGTGGTTCGATCTGTGGCCAGTAGTATTGTGAAAGTGAACTCACGGAGCAGTAGCCCGGTCCCTAGGACCAAAACTGTGAAGGAAACCTCGCCAGTGAGTGACAGGAAACACAGAGAAAAACAGACAACAGGGAGTTTGTCCTCAAAGAAAAAAGACGTTGGTGAGTCTGATACCAGGAAAATCATCGCAAGTTCTGTGAAGAGCAAAGATGGTAAAGAGAGGTCTCGGAGTAGGCGCAGAAAACACTCTGAAGAAGTGACTGGACGACAGAGTCCTCAAGTACAAGTCACCTTTGAAGAAGGTATGTGGAAATTTCCTTGTTAAGCACTGCCACATTTCAGTTTGATCCCATCCACGTGTACATGATGCCTACTCTGTGATATACTACTGTTAGATCTGATCACAGAGACAAGCAGGATATGTAAACGTCATCTAATGTTCAAAGCGCAACATGTATTCATTTATGCAAAGTCTATTCATTTATGCAAAGTCTGTTACCATACATTATCGTACTTATGTACCACATATTGTGTAGTGTACAGTAAATTTTAAGATTTTTTTCAGCATACATGTATACACTCTAACGTACATCTACATGTGTGTTGATGATACCGTAAATAACAAAGCTAGTAACTGATGTCTTTGGTTCCTTCCCCTGCTTCACATATTATTCAAAAATACAATATTGTAAAACTGATATTGTTGTACACTACATGTATTTTGTGAACTATTTCTCAAAATCTTGTACACTGTACATCATATTCTACACCCAGAACTTCTCTGTTGGTGCTGTGTTTCCTACATCCAGATAATACACCCACTTTTTGGATCAGACTAAGTGACTGACCCTTTCACCACCATGGTTTGTCCCAAATCCATTGTTTTCTATGGTAAAGTTGGACCTGTATACAGGGAACTGGGGGTGAAAGGGTCAATGTTTTTGTTATGGTAGAATGTGCCCCATGACTCATTTTCAAGCTCTCGGAGTAAGAAAAATCTGTAACGCCGTAGTTTTCCCAAAATCGAAAATTTTACTCTTTTCCATAGAGTTACTACGGGGATAAAGTCACTTTGAATTTCAATATCAGTAAATTATAGACAATTTTCTTCTTAAGTGCCAAACTTAACACAATGACCCTGTTTTATTATCTTGATTTGGTAAGGGAATGATTAAAGCTTCATTGAGGAAAGTTGAGCAAAAGTTTGAAAATTGTTCACCTTGGAGACGCATACTACCTTAAGGACAATACCTAAATAAATGTTAGTTTGGCTCTCCTCAGTATATCATGACAATTGTGCTAAGAGACACAGTGGAAATGGCACCAGGTGTGCAAACCATTCATGCATTATCTCCCTGCAAATCTTAGCGAAAACACTGCTGATATTTGAAAATCAAAATGCCACCATTCCTAGTATAGACTCCATTTCTTTCTTAAAAATCGTCACACAAGTTTCAACATGACTCCACACAGTTTGAGCAGGCAAACGATAACGTGATATTTTGTGAATTCTTGGGTACGTTGTGTTGTGCACTGGTTTTGATACGACACTTTTCATATTTATTCCGTAGGTTCAGACGGTGAAGCTGGACCAAGAGTGTCTGTCTACAAGAGACTGGGAATACCCAGCAAAGAGACATCGCAAAGAAACAACAACAATTCTAACTCTCTTCCGTCTGTCAAACTGCGACTTGGCCCAAAGGTCAGTGATAAACGAACAGTGATGGTTAACACAGAGAAAACTGACGATCTGACACGTACTGGTAAAAGCAACATCAGCGTAAAGAGATCCAATGAGGATAATGAACCGACAGATGACCTGGACCCACCAAGGAAAAAACTGATGAGATCTAATGTGTGGTCCCGCAGAGAGGAGAAGTGCCAGGCTCCACCTAAGGCTCCACCCAGGGAAGTTGAAAAAGTCAAGGCCAAGGTCAAGGTCAAGGAAGAGGAGAAATCCAGCCAGGCCAAAGAAGATGAACTGGAGGAGAGAATTCGTAAAATCAAAGAAAAAAATGCTGCCATTTTGAAAAGACAACAAGAAATTGAAGCTGATAAACAAAAATATGGATAGTGTTATATAAGTGTGTTAATCTTTGAAAGAGAAACAGCTTCATTATAATTTGTAATGAAAGATTTTAATTTAGTACACACAGAGGGAAAGAATTTTTTTGTTTTTGAAGAATAATTTCTTGAAACAAAAATGAATTAAGCTTTCAAGTTTAGATTTTTATGCCTTTCTGTTAATTTTGCTCTCAACATGGTGACCCAATGTGTAATATCTGTGTCTGTCTTCCATGCATCGCATTTATGTAGGCTGGGCACAACGTTGAGCCTTATTCTGCCAAGCCTGTCAATTACCCATCAGCCAAGTCAGTGAAAAGCAGTATTGAATCAAGGTCTGTTTTGTATTTTGCACTGCTCTGCGTTGTACGGTATGTTGAAGGGGGTAAGTTTGTAAATTTCAGAAGTTGTCAAATGTTCCACCTTCAAGAATCCAAATCTTCCTTAAAATGCAACATATGGGGGAATACTATACCTTACTGGTTTTAGCCAACTTAATGTAATGGTGACGTGTGAACTTGGCAGGGTAAGGGTTAAATAATTTTCACACATCACGTATAAGGCCAAAAAAATTGATTTGTTTCCGGTCACTGCCTGCATCACTTCAAAGTGTGCGCGTCAACTCTTTTTTCCCTGTTTTTCATTTGCCCCTGAAAAAAATCATGTCGCCACATCTTTTTTGCCACATGTCAATGACCAGAAACAAACCTATCATTTGTTTTTGGCCTAATTGGTCAAAACTGGATAGCACCCTAATTGACTTGGCTGTCACGCAATGTCAACGGGAGCCCTGTCAATTATGCTTGGATACAAAAGCCATACACAGTTCTTTCTGTTAGTTTGGTTTGTTGAATTTGAAGACTGTTTCCTTGGTATTGACTGTATCAAATTGCATCCTGTATTATGTACGGTATACAATGAGTGCTGTCAATGATTCCCAATTATATAGTGGCCAGAATTGCAGTTTTCCAGTGTCATTTCTTCATCTTCATGAATGTTCTGTATTTGTGAAGTGTCATAGAAAACTTAATTCTAGCAAAGACTTCATTGATGTCAGAGTCTGTTTTCATTTCATGCCCAGTGAGCGTACCATCAGCAAACTAGCATTGTGAGTTGCATACACAACCACAGTATTTTGCGTTTGGCTGTTCCAAATATTACCCAGAAACTCTGTGAATTTGAAAGGTGATCCCATTGTGAATGCTACCCATAATAATGCTGTTACTTTTTACAGATGTGTTTCATTTTCATTGTCACTGTCAGCAAAAGTATTTGGTTTAATATGAATGTTGTGTCCCAGGTATTCCACATGAACATGAGTCCTACATCAAGTGTCTGTACATACTATGGATGTTGTTCTTTTATCAAATGTCATCTTTGTTACACATTCTTGCTTCACTCTAAACTCATTTGCCAGGGCAGACTAAATATTTCAAGTGTACAATATCTGAAAAAAAAATTCTGTCTGCACTATGAAAAAAACCTGCAGCTTCGTTTCAAGCCATTCTTGTGCCCACTTGAAGTACCAGCAAAGCAGTGTGCATATTTTTCTTTGTTTACAAGTAAATGTGATTTGCAGTCTCCCTTTTGTAATCTCTGACTTTGGACATGCACATTTCGTGATCACATTAGATGATGATCATCAAAGTAGCTAGAACAGTGATGTTTATTGTGTACACGTATTTAGGTGACGTGTAGCTGTCTTCTACCATCAAAACTGTCTGAAATCTAGACATTCTTTGGATAATGTTTTATTGAAAATGAACTTTGTTAGTGGGCAGAAATATGCCTATCAGTCTCAGAAATAGCAATGCCAAATTTCAGGTAATCAATTTTGTCATTGTTTTGTGAAAAAAGGAAGCCCTTGGTTTTTGATGTGCAGTGAAATAGGAGTCAAGTTATCAAGTCCCTGCACTGTGCTGTCTCAGCGTTGTACAATAATTGTATTCGACATAGAATTAAACCTCTTGTACAGATCAACTTTTCTTCAAAAAAAATTTCTTTTCTATTTTGTCCACAGTTTCATTAAGATGAATAAGTGTCTGACATTTGTGCTGTTTTGAAACATCCAGTTTGTTTGAAAAAATTCAAAACTAGTCTCATATGTACAATAATAAAAATTTTGATAAATATTTAGGATAATGAGTGTTCTCTTTTTATCAAATGCAGGGGTGAACAAAGCCATAAAGTTAGGTGGTCCTCTGATAAATTTCAATTTAATTCCGGCAGGCAGACAATCTGGTTCACTATTTGTGTATGCATACTTTATTAGACAAGTGTGGTGTTCACCTTTTAACCACCATGGTTTAGCCCAAACCCATCGTTATCAATGGTAATTGTGGACCTGTTTATTGGGTTATAGGGATGTACAGGTTAAAAGTATCCTCCACAGGACCAGTGAAATGGCAAAGTTACTGGTCCAGGTGAAGTATTTCATGTTCCCTGATCTCAAATCACTGGATTCATTCACCTGTGAGAAAGCAACATTACTTGGAAAGTACACATGCAATGTTCTATTACTGCCAATACTTCTGTTTTGGGTCTTTTGCAATGACAAACTAAGCAGAATGGTTAAAATTTCTGGTCCCACAGCCTATCTTTAACAGTTCCTTACCACAGATTACTAGATTTGTCTGACTCTGAAATACCATTACCACGTATAATTGGTCATTTTAAATCTTTTACCAAGGCAATATTTTCTGTGAGATACATACACTGATACCTCCATATCACACTCTTTGATTGTGATCGTACCAGAGTCTCATAATGATTTCATTTCTGTGAATCATATTACATTCAGTGTTTACTCCTCCAGTCTGTATTCCCCCTCCCCCCCTTAGGGGCCGTCGATAATAAAAACTGACGCTCGACAAACGTAATTCCTTCGGTTTGGGGGGGGGGGGTTAAAAGCTCATTTCGTTTTGTGTGCGTCAAAATCGCATAAGATTTTCGTCTATTGTTTTTGAAGTGTGACTTTGCAACGAGAGCGCAAAACTACCTTCGCGTTCATCCAGAACAGAATGACCACAAAATAAGGAGACAGAAAAGACAAGGAAAAGACATGTGTGAAATAAAAACTTGTATGCTTTTTCAAATTGAAATATGTACACGAAATATTTCCTACATGTGAAATACATTAAAATGTTTCTGTCCTTAAAAAGTGAAACGCGTAAAGTGGAGGTTAAAGTAATGTGCATTTCCGGAAATTTTTCATGGGCGTACGGATCGAGGGAGAGGTGCGTGTGGGTTTGTCAGAAACGGCATCATAATACGGAATTAATTTCGCATAAGAACTTTCGTTTTGAGGGGGAAGGGAGGGGGTTTCAAGTAAACGAAGGAATTACGTTTCTTGTGCGTCAGCTTTTATTATCGACGGCCCCTTACAAAACAAAAAAAAGGGGAAAATATCAGTTGCTTGGCCATTGTGTTATCATCAGCTTCCAAAGTAAATGACTCTGGGTCATGCAAAACACAACCCAGTTGATCATACCGTTGTACATACAAAAAATTACGTATCCCTTAGCCGGAATCAATCTGCAGGATGTAGTGGAATTTGAATATGATAATACAATCTTTTTCCTTCTGTGTTATCCCATGCATACACAGTCCTAATTTTCATCCATGAGTCCAATGCAACCTTACCTTGTTTGCAGTGACTATTCATGATTGACATCCAATTTAAATTATTCTTTTTGTAGCAAGTACTAGCAATGTATAATTTAATATGTTTTATTTTAAATATGTTTCAGTTTTTTTTTCAGAAATGTAATAAACTGGTCTTTAATGATGATTTCTTACGGGTAGTTACTGAATTAATTCAGGTACATAGTTCAACACTTCTACAAAGCTTTATGAAGGAAAACAGAAATTTACACAACAAGCAACATGTAGGCCTGTAGTTGATACCTCACTTATAGTTTGTTCATTAGCTCATTCCCTGTTTTACACGACGATTATGGATGACCCAGGAATATCAAGACAGCTTTTAAACCTTCGAGATAGCTCCCCGGTTTCAAATTGATATTGTCAATAGTACAGAAACCTGCTACCCTGCAATTGTTGGCAAATTGTACACATATGAAGCTGATTTTATAGCAAAGCTCACCAAGATTATGTCATAATGGCAGAGTACTGTAATAGTTTTAACTTGATAAGTGCTGATATTGCCGAAGATCACCACACGATAGCCAAAGTACTAGTAAACCTACACTGTAATATTATCTGAATGGTTCTTTCTCAAAAGTCATTTTTATGGCAGAATGCACCTCAGGAACAGGTATTTGGACTCTTGCAGTACTTATCTGGTCAAATCTTGCAATGGTTCATTTTGAAGCACTTGGAGAAGGTAAATTTTTCTCTATTAATTATATGAAAATCAACAATTTTTATATTCCCATAAAGTTAACACATGGACGGCTGCCATGTCCAATGTCAATTATCAGTAAATATTAGGCAATTTTTTTTGCAACTACCAAGATTTGCAGTGACCCCGAACTTTGGCCTTGATTTGGTAAGAATACAGTTAAAAGTTTCTTTGAGGAAAGTTTGAGCAAAAGTTTAAAGGGGGTGGTTGTCAGAACTCGATCTGCTCAAAGGTTGCCAGGGACCCCTGCGACCAATGTAAATACTGTATCTAGGGTACGTTGGCAAAGTTGAAACATGCTTGTCAAGAATAAATATCGTAAACTTTATAAGTTGCGGCTATGTTGAAGTGATGCATATAGATATCATGCATGAAATACATTGTTTATAAACAAGAACATCGCACCCGCGCAGTTCCTACGACCCCCCCCCCCCCCCCCCCCCCCCCCCACCCCATTTAACTTCACTTTTTGAAGCATGTACTACATGTATTGTACAGATCATTATTCCATATCCTCTGGTTTTGGTATTCTCCATTCCACACATATTTTCACATTCCTCGTTGCTTTGCAGAATTGAGCCCTAGCATAGTGTTTACAAGGATGAGGTTTAGGCCTAAAGTAAACGTACTGCGGCCACTCGGAGCACAGGGTGAACACTGATGCGCTAACATTTACTACGAAAGATTTCACAACATCATCGCTGGGGGCGTTAACAATAGTCATATCGTCATCATCAACTATCAAGATGGCAGCCTCCACAGAGCAAAGTGAAGCTGGGGACATGAGTGAAATTTTCACAAAATATGAGAAAGCTAGAAAACTTAGCGAAGAGGTACGTGTCACATCTCATAGAATGTTGTCTGTGATCTCGCCTGAGTCTTCATGATTTTTTGTGGTAGTCTCAATGTGTACATGATCACCACTGTCGTGTTCTAAGGTCGCTTTCAGTTTGACTCCGACTGTTTGACATGACGGGAACTGGTCAATTTGCCGTCAATTGGACCCTATGATTTGACGCTGTATCTTTTTTAGCTCACACTTGGCATGTGTATTTATTGAATTCTCATTGTCTCATCATCATTGTAATCATCATCATGTGTGCAAGATGCAGATTAGTGTAGGATTACATTGACTCATTCCAAATATTGTGTTCAATCTGTAGGACTCCAAAGCTGATCCTGAAACGGAACCATACAAATCTAAATACGAAGCCAGGGAAATACTTGTTGAGTTGAAAACCATGATACAGGCTCTATTAAATGAAAATGAACACAATGAAGGTAAGGCAGTAGTAGTGCAGGCATGATTATAAATTTTGATGGCAAGTGCTCAGCGTATCGATAGAAATAATTGACATGCTTGGCAATAGCAATGGCTGAGAGAATGGACTTTCTGGTAGAATGTATATGCAACAAGTTTGCTATCATTTTATCAGGGGTGAGGAAATCCACTCATTTTTTTTGTCTGAGGACCAATATGAATAACAGTGGTCCTCCAGCCTATTTTGGTCGTCCTGCATCACAATTTTATCATTCACTACTGTTATCTGGTGTATGTGGTGTATTTGATCATCAAAGAAGTGGATTCACCATAGTGAACAAAAAGTAAAGATGGTGCCAGACCTTTGATCACTGGATTTACCCAGCACTGATAATGAACCATCAAAGGAAAGAGTCAATGTACTATGCTTTACTAGCTGTTCACAAAAACACATGAAGAGTCGTAGGCTGTCGGCCTTTGAATGTTTTATCATAATGAAAGGAACTGCAGAAGATGCTGCAGTAGACATACAAACAGGTGTTCATCTTCTAACCCTTTCATTCAGTAATATCATAAAGAATTTTTTGTAATTTTATCTTCCACAATAGAAATAATTAAAAGACAGTTAATATATTCATAATGACAAACTCACTGATAGTGTGCCTGTCTGTCCAGTCATACACATTATAGCCAAGTGATTGGCTGTTGGCCTTCGACTGGTAATACTGTGATTATGACTGTAACAGGCTTGGTTCATCTGGTGTAATTTCAGATCTGTTTAAACAAAGAATTCTCATTAACTCTCCATGGTACATTATTCCAACGATAAGTAAAATGGGTCTGTGAAGTAAAGAAGACATCTTATCCCTTGTAGACAAAATTCTTCTAAAGATCTCCCATTCAATGTATCTGTTCTTGTAGGATGGATAAAGGTAAACTGTAGTCCAGCAAGTTTTACTGTCTTTGCTTATATTTCTCCATTTTTGCTTTCCCTCCACAGATGTTCAATATCAGCTGAATGCTCTAGAATGCCTACTTGCTTCAAATTATATAGAAACTGACGAAACATCATCTGGTGAAGAGCATCTCAATAAATGCCTGTCAGCATTGCAAAGTGAAAAATTGAATCAGAAGTGTGTCAGTATTGTACTGAGTACACTCAATCAGTATGGGATACTGTGGTGTGCTAGGAGTGACTTTGACAAGGCACTGCACTATCTACAGGTATGAATTGGCTACATTTCCATCAGCCTTGTCTAGCCTTCCTGTTACTGCTGTTGTATTATGTAGAGATCCATCTTTGTCAGTGAAAATAATAGACAAGAGGTCTTTACCTATTGTCTATTGTGAAAGCAATAGACAAGAGGTCTTTACGGAGGGTTAAAGGTACAATGAGCAGTAGGACAGGTTGTCAGTTGTAAACTAGTGAAATTTCTACAAGTACAAGTGGAAGTCTAACAGCTCAGAGCTCTGAGCCATTAAACTTCCATGCTTTGCATTTCCTGTTGGTTGCTGCGGTAAGTCTGAATCCATATCAAGAAAATAAGAGTTGAATTACTTGAACACAGTATCGGTATTAAAAACTGGTAGAATAAGTTTATCTCCATAGGTGGACATAGACACAGATAGTGACTTTAGATAATGAATTTCACATATTCTGTGTATGAACCAGTCTCTTTCATTTTTTTCGGTGAAAGAGTAGATATACATGTATATCATGTCAATACATACACCTTGTTTTTTATTTAAAATCTGAAAGCTAGTTCTGTATTTGTCATTGAGATTTGAAAGTTTTTCAATGGATTTCCCCTAAGTGCAATGTACTGTACTATTATTTGACAGCAGAATGAAACTGCAGCCTACTACCGGTATATCCATTTTCACTACACTGTCCCAATTATTAGCAAGAAAAATGACATATTACAAACCCTAAAACCAAGCGCCTTTCTTTCATATGATGCCTGCAATGATCATAAAGTGGGCAGCACACCATCTATTTCTATTGTGTTGTCTACCACTGATGAATAAGAAATACAAGTGATCATCTGATACCTTTGTGTTTTTGTTTTTTTATCATTTAGGAATCAGAGAGCCTGTATGCTCAGTACTTACATGAAGTAGGCAAAGCACCGTATAGTATACATGAGTAAGTGTTCATAGATTTATCAAGTGTAATTGAAATCTGTTTTATGCTCTTGCCTAGAAACCAATATCATGAGATGATTTCTCATTGCCAGGTAACATGCCTTATCATATTTTACCGCCGTGTGATACAATTAAGATAGTATGCACCTCAAAAGTTAATTTTTTGCTCAAAATTTCCTAAATGAAACTGTCAACCATTCTTTTATCAAATCAACAGTAAAAATCCAGGGTCACTGTGCAGAGTTTGGAATTAGTGAACATATTACCCAACATTTTGTGATATTTTAAATTCAAAATGGCCGCCATTCCTATGTTAACTCTATTGGGCAAAAATGAAATTTTTGGATTTTTGAAAAAAACTAAGACAATGAAAGTTTGTATTTCTCCAAGAGCTTTAAAAGAGCCCTGACAAGTGATAGATCAGAAAAGAATTGTAGAAATTGAGAGTCCGAATATCTGTCCTGAGGCGCATGCTACCTTAATTCAGCATGCTTTAGTGTACTCTAAATGAATGCAATGATCATCAAAAGATGCAAAATATGTATTTTCAGGCGAAAAATTTGAATTAAGCATGCATACTGTGGCAACCACCTCACCCTATCCTCTCAAAAAATCTGTAACACAAAAAAAGGTTACTCTTTGTCCACCTGATAAATCAGTACCTCTTGTCAGAATGCTATGTTCGACTTTCGATCATGACGATTGCTCAGTTTTGTTGCCTTCACCATATCAGTGACAAATATTTTAAGATAAATTCTAATTTTTATGCTGTGGTTCTTTGATTCGTCAGTCTGAAACTATCATCGTCATTTTTGTCCCCTTCTTCTATTTATGAATCTATAAATACCATATTAATCAACAAATGATAAGATATCTTTAAGACTGGCAGGCCACATCACAATCTGTACAACAGTCTGCCAAAGTATAATGCATCAATTTTGTGATCACCATCAACTAATAACATTCTGCTGAAGTTTATTCCTTCTCTTTACTCTGTTATGATATTTATATGACCAGTGCACAGACTTTGGGTAAGTCTAAAGTTATCATGATGTTGTTGCGATAGCTGGAAATCTCCAAGGAATATTAACTTTCATCGTATATTTGTAATTTGTCCCAGATTATTTAGATCTGAAGATGACAGACTATCTGAACATGATAGACAAGCAAAATTTGAACAAATACACACTCTGACACTCTACTTCTTGGCTCAAGTACACGGCAAACTGGATCACAAGGACAAGGTAAAAACCAATGATTTTACTAGTGTGTAGGTAACTAAAAGGAGGCACCGTGGGACAGTGGCTAGGGTACCGGACTCACTATTGGAGGATGATGAGTTTGAGACCTGGTAGGTCCAGAGTAACGGACTCAGTGTCAAAGGACATTGAGTTCAAGACTCCAGCATGGTGTTGTGCCCCTGACCAAGGCACTTTACTCATTGCTCCATTGGGTAGTGGGTTGTGGGTACCTCATCCTGTAATTGGGTTCGCCTGTTGGATGGGTAATAAAAAAAAAATAAAAAGTTACATTATTGCTTAAATATCATCGTCTCATATTCAGGTGTAGTTTTTGTCGTACTTCTCTTTCAATTCATTATCAGTACATAGATTTGTCAGTCTTTGTCTCACCCTGATTCACCTTGACCTCCAAGCAATGCCTCCCCCCCTGGATTTCAGAAACCATGGTTACGTGACATTTTACTTATTTTCTTTTATCCTGTAGTCTGCCATGTATTGCCATACAACATTACAAAGACAGCTAGAGACAAACCAGTATGATCCAGTAGACTGGGCAACGAACTGTGCCACATTGTCACAATATTATCTCACAAATGATAATTATAATCAAGCAAGACATTGTCTGGGTAAGTTTCACATCTGATGCACCAGCAATAGTGAGTATATACATGGACTGAATTGGTCAAAGCCGAGTAGTATACCTTTGCAGAGATGGTTTATTGCTATTATGTAATGATTGTATATTGAAATTCTTGCATGAAACGCCAAAGAGTAATGTTCTCTAGCAAACACTTGCGCGTGTTCCAATCATGCTATATTACAAATATAACATGATTATTTTAACGCCTCAACCAATCAGATTGCAGTATTTGCACCATCAATATACTGCAATGATGTAATTCATAATATATATTTCGAGATAGTGCCTTTTACATTAAGCCATGGATTCAAGTAAGTCAGTGATGTAGTCTGAAGTATAGTTTTGGTAGATTTTCCTTTTCAAATTCTCTGGAGATAATATTACCACCCAGAACACCACATAACTCATGTATACCAGTATGCACATATAGTAACTATGAGACCGTCAATTATTTCACAGCCAGTGCAAGTAAAGTTTTTGAAGAGGCTTATGAAAAATACATTGAAGAAGGGACATCTAGAGAAAGTGAAGATACTGGAGTTGATGATCCGTTACCATTGAGAAAGGCTGACATTGCAAGATGTTGGACTAAATATTGTATAGCATTACTTACTTTATCCAAGTAAGGACAGCTTTATTTCACCCTTTTATGACCATGGTTTGGCCCAAACCCATTGTTATCAATGATGATTGTGGACCTGTTTACAGGGAATAGGAGTGGACATGTTTAAATTTCTGTTACAAAAAAACAAACCAATTGATTATATCAATGTTAAACCCCGGTGCGGGGTATAAAAGACCCCTAACTCATCGAAAATTCATAATGGCGCTTGAGTGACAACTGGCAACAGCAAGGTAGACCGCTCCGTGAAAATCAGCCGAAGCGATTCTCAAACAAACATTATTGGCATACCATAAACATAGACTGTTTCATAAACACGTAGGCCATACAGGTATCCGCAAAGTTTCACAAAGCCTTTTAAAATTACGACGATTAGGGGAAAAATCGCTTTCGTAACAAAGGAAATGGCCCCAGGGAACAGTCGTTCTGCGATTCAAACAATTGTCAATCATTCAGTGACGCGCAGAGGTGTAAACTGGTCAAACATTTGCTGTGCATACGAGAATTAAATTACGATGTAAACAAACCATGTGTACGCTTAGAGTTACATGTATGTTGGCGTGCACACAGAAGGAAAACTTCGTGGTTGTCATAAACTATTTTACTAACAAGCGTTTATGATGCAATGACATAGCGAAAGTTAGCGATCGGTCATGACGTCGTGTTGTTCACCTATTTCCTACCATTTTCCCATTTCCTACCATTTTTCGTGTTTCTCAGTCAATGTTCAGATCGGTATTTCGTTATTTCAACATACGAAATTGCCAGCATCGGATTATTTTTAATTTTATGTTTATTACTTTCTTGATGATTATTTCCACTACGTACGGCGCCATTTCCGTATGTAGATATGGCGGTCAGTAGCCAAATCATTCTCCACCTCGAATCTTCAGTAAATCAACTCAGCAAAAACTTCAGTAGATCAACTCAGCACGCTCCTATTTTTATTAAATTGATATTTTTTCCTTCTTTCTTTTTTCTTTCGCGTATTGTGAAGGCTGTACCTAAGCTTATAGTCAGAAAGTGATTTGAGAGCAAACAGATTACGCAGATAATGCGAACGATTGCAACCGTTACCAACAGACTCATTATGCAGAGCCATGCCCCAAAACGCCCAACCATACTTGGCATTAATCCAGATCCCGGTCCATTTCGCCCCGGGCTTTAAGGTAGTATGCGCCTTGAAAGTGAAAGTACTATAACTTTTGCTCAAACTTTCCTCAAGTGATATATCAACCATTCTCTTTTAAAATCAAAAATAAAAATTTGGGGTTACTGTGCAAATTTTGGTACTGGAGAAATAAATTACCCAAAATTTATCTATATTTGAAATTCAAAATGGCCGCAGTCCCTGTGATAACCCTTTGGAGAAAAATAAATTTATTAGAGTTTCGAAAAACTAAAATGGTGAAAAGTTATCTTACACCAAGAGCTTTAAAATGAACCCCCACAAGTGGTATATCAGAATAGAATTGTAAAAGTTTTAGAGTCTGAATATCTGTCCCTGAGGGGCATTCTACCGGTACCTTAAGGATGTACGAGCGGTACGCGCGCGTGGAATTTGTCACTTCCCATAGGATTACATTGAAATTTGCTGGAAAATCAATTCTACTAATGTCATTTTTCATGAAATTTGCACAAAGCTCAGTCTAGAGAAATAAATAATACTGATCAAATAAAATTATATGGTCACCGCGCTAAATTTTGAGATAAACAGCATTGAATTATTTCGTCCATAGAAAATGCATTGGTGAAAAAATGCTGACTCAGCATTTTTTTCTCACAAATGGCAAAATTCATGGTCATTTATCTCACAAACGAGCGCGGTGACCCCTATATTTTATCACACATTTTGATAATACTTACAAAGGAGAATCCAAAAATTGACAATTTAGAGAAATGACATTACTTTTAATTTTACCGATCGTACATCCTTAAAACAGGTTAGGAAATCAGATATAGCAGCTTTGAAATGTCAGATGATAATGATGCCATGGATTTGGAAAAAAAAAAGACTGGAATCATCCAGCATTCATCAAACATTGTAGAAACTTAATAACAGTTGTATATCTTTCGTAAACAATCTTGCCACAGTTTATTTCTTGTCTGCCCATTTTCTACTCAGAAAATTTGCATGTGTATTGTACAGAACACCATCACCAAACCAATGTGTTTGTGATGAGCTTTCTTAATGTTGTGATCAATAGCGGTAACATTGAGAAGGATAGGAGAATTTCAACACTGACTCTTAACTACAAATGTATTTTTAGTGTTTGGTTCTAATATTAACCATTTTAAAATCACAAGTTCAAGTGTGTACGTTACATTTAATCTTGGTCACATTTCTTGTTACTACATACCATATAACCATGTAGCTTGAGGAAACATATTTTTCCAATGTTTCACCTGAGGGTTTTGTTGATGTGCGTCTGTCTGTGTCTATCTTTCAAAAATATTCTGTCATTGCTAGCCATGATAGTTTGACAAGGCACTTATATCTTCCGTTGCTTTCTTGAGTTCATAGTTTTACCCCATAGATCTCATTATTTTCAGAGACACTTTACTTAGACAGTATCAGATGGATGAAGACACTGAAGGACAAGATCAAGAAGGAGAACAATCTGAAGGTGATGCACAAGGAGCATGTGGAGAAACCCAGAAAAATTCTGAGAGTCTTGAAGAAAACAGTGAAGAAAATGGTGAAGAAAAAGAAACAGATACAAATGAGTCAAAAAATGGCGGAGATAAACTAGAACTCAGATTTGAATCGCTTGAATTAACAGCATATGAAAATCAAGTCACAGACAAACTGGTCAAAACTTATGAAATGGTGAGAGTTTTGTGCATATTTGAAAAATTGAATCTTTTTTGTGTCTGCAAAGGAATTCAATGCCTCTGTGCTGGATCAATGCTTCACTAATACAATTTCATGTGTGACCTTTTCAACTGGTTTGATTTCAGGCAAGGGATGTATTCCGGAATGGTCAAAAATGGATTCTTGAATCCAAGGAACACTATGTACTGGATGGTTTTGTTTCGGATAATATCAGTATTATACAAGTAAGTTACATGCATGCCACCAGTGCCTGTGTAGACTTCCACTTCTCAAAAACAGAAAATTTTAAGTATGGAGATATTTATGCAGATTATAATATCAGCACATAGAAATGTACACAAAGGTAAACAGTATGCAGTTTTCTTGTGCTTTCTTTATGCTTTCCTTATCATTTGTGTATTGACAAAATTCAGGAAAGTTCTAGATAAGTATTTGATTTGCTATCTCCAGCATACAGTTAAGTATTTTCACATTGGTGTAAAGTTTGCAAAAAATGCACCGGTACACAAACATGAATATTTACAGTTGTAAAAGCATTTATGATTGGCTCATTAGACAGTTTTATTAATTATTTTGCCTTGTCTCATCTCTGTCTGTTTCCTCTTATTTCAGGATTATAGTATTCTCTTCAAACTTCTGGCATTCTTTGAACGTGACCTTGAAAGACGATGTAAAATGCATAAAAGAAGAATTGACATGTTACAAAAAATACTGACAGATCTCAATCAACAACATTTTCTCATGTATTGCCGTCAATTACAGTTTGAAATGGCTGATATATACAGGTGAGTCATACCAGTCTGAAATGAGTAATGGGTGCAGGTGGGTCATACCAGTTTGAAATGGGTAATGGGTCATACCAGTTTGAAATGGCTGATATATACAGGTAGGTCATACCTGTTTGAAATGGGTAATTGGTGCGGGTGGGTCATACCAGTTTGAAATGGGTAATGGGTCATACCAGTTTGAAATGGGTAATGTATACAGGTGGGTCATACCTGTTTGAAATGGGTAATTGGTGCGGGTGGGTCATACCAGTTTGAAATGGGTAATGGGTCATACCAGTTTGAAATGGGTAATGTATACAGGTGGGTCATACCAGTTTGAAATTGGTAATGCAGACAGGTGGGCAGTGGGTCATACCAGTTTGAAATGGGTAATGGGTCATACCAGTTTGAAATGGGTAATGTATACAGGTGGGTCATACCAGTTTGAAATTGGTAATGTAGACAGGTGGGCAGTGGGTCATACCAGTTTGAAATGGGTAATGGGTGCAGGTGGGTCATACCAGTTTGAAACGGGTAACTTGTACAGGTGGGTCATACCAGTTTGAAATGGGTAATGTACTGGTATACAGGTGGGTCATACCAGTTTGAAATGGTTAACATGTACAGAGGGGTCATACTGGTTTGAAATGGGTGACATATCGTGTACAGATGGGCCATACAAGTTTGAAATTGGTAATGTATGCAGGTGGGTCATACCAGTTTGAAATGGGTCATGTATACGGTACATGATAATCATAAAATCTTATGACACTCCATGCAAGTGTTCATTTTCTTGTTAAATATTGTGATTATCATCGTTTAATGTGTCATTCCAATAAGCTACAAAACTCAGTTGCTAGGATTTCTGTATTCCTCTTTCTCAGTGAAATGGTTGATTTGAAGATTTCAATCACAGAGAGGGAAGACAGGGTTACACCCTATGCTATCAGTAAAATCAACACCCTGTAAGTCTAGTCTATTATTATACATCTACCATTGAGAACAAGAGAATTTTATGTATGCTAAGAAACCTACAGAACGCCTGTTTCATAACATTTACCATTTCTCAGCGCCCCCACCCCCATGTGTAGTGCATTCTGTGACTGCATCTGTGCATTCTCTCTGTTGAACAGTTTCAAGCAATCTATTGAATGACTGTGAGAATATGTCTTGCACTCAGTCTCTGTATGTGTAGTGCACAGGCTGTTCAGAAGCAAGTCCAAGATTGCATTCCATACTTGCACTGTAAATTTGAAGGAAAATTTTTGAGAGTGAACAAAAACAGTCAATACTCAGCCCATTAGATGCCCTAGTCGCAAACGTCAAATGTATAGTAATAAGGTTATCACGAAAGTACTAAAAAGGATGTACTCGGACATTTGCCTCACTTTTTGCCCTCTGCTTCACGCAGGGTGATACCTTGCACAAATGTCCCTGTGCATCTTTTCCGGTATATTCATAATAACCTCATAATATCTGTAATTTTTTATTGGGAAATGCATCAGAAATTCTTTGTACTTTTAATGGTCTCTGCCAACAAGTTCAAAAATGTCAAGTGAATTACATGAATTCACCCTTGTATCATGGGCTATATCCAAGTGAAGGCTACCAATAATATTTGAACACTTGTCTTGCCCACCTATCTCAGTTGCTTAATGTCTGTCAAAAGTGGAAATGTTGAATGTTTGGATGAGATATGTAAAGGTTGTAGCTCTCATCGACACTATATAGATGAGAATGATTATCATGGAATGGATGCATTATAAAATCAGTATCAGTATCAATACTTACATTTGTGAAAATAGTTGCTCTGATAATTTTAAATTGGCTAGACTTGGGTACCAACATGAATCAATTACGATTGGTACAATTGATATAGAAACAAGTCACATGTTATCACGCTCAGGTCACATATTATCACAGTCAAGTCACATGTTATCACAGTCAAGTCACATGTTATCACACTCAAGTCACATGTTATCACACTCAAGTCACATGTTATCACACTCAAGTCACATGTTGTCAAACTCAGGTCACATGTTATCACACTCAAGTTACATGTTATCACATCCAGGTCACATGCTATCACACTCAGGTCTCACGTTATCACGCTCAAGTCACATATTATCACAGTCAAGTCACATGTTATCACAGTCAAGTCACATGTTATCACACTCAAGTCACATGTTATCACACTCAAGTCACATGTTATCACACTCAAGTCACATGTTGTCAAACTCAGGTCACATGTTATCACACTCAAGTTACATGTTATCACATCCAGGTCACATGCTATCACACCCAGGTCTCACGCTATCACGCTCACGTCAGCAAATCCATTCCTTTTCCAGGATAGGGCAAAGTCTGAAGATGTTGCAAATGTTTGTAGGTGAGTCTCTCCCATCCTTACAATTCAATTCTACCAATATTACTTTTGAAAAAATGGAAAAGAGTTTGGCTCTTTGCAGGCAATCAAACACTTTGGTGATGCTGTCAAGAAATTGATTTTTTTGATTTTTTCACCTGTTATTTCAGTATTTGTAATTGAACACTGAAACTTTGACACTAAAGAAATAGTAATCAATCTTATGGTATTTTCCAAAGTTACAAAATCAGTTGTACTGTATGATTTACGAGTTCCTTCCTTACCTGTGATAGATACTTTGAGAAGTCCAGATGGTAAAATGCCAGAGAAGATTGAAGAGGATATGTTAAGACCAACGTTGATTGCAAACTTCTGTATGGGTAGACTGTGAGTAAAACATGGTTGCTTAACTGTAGTACACTGGCAGACTGTCAGTCTGCGATTTGGTCTGCAATTTGAATTTCCTCTCTGTTGCATACATTCGTTCACTGTTCACTCCCCCATCCCCAAAATACAACTTTATTTTGTTGTAAAACATACATACCGGGTAGTTAAGTCGCCATCAAAACCCAGAGAAGCGGCAAGATATTTGATACGATGTGTCGTCAACAGTTGTATATACATGTAGCACAGTTTCTGAGCAATTGCTTTACTCTTGCCAGCTGATAAAAAATGTTAATATGGCGACAAAAATGCTGCACTTGTATGTGATGAAATCTACAAAGCCACTTGGCTATTTGTATTACATTCAATTACAAGTAGAACGGTTCATTCAGACACCTATCAAAGCAATAGAAGATTACTGCTTAGCATGTTATTGATAGCATCAAAAATGACTAGATTTTGCACACTCATGTTTATTACAGTTACTCCAAATACATTGAACCTGATGTGAACAAGAAGGTAGACTACATATTGAAAAGGTAAGAGTTAATTTTGAGAATGTATTTTGTCCTTTTAATCTCCGTCACAGTTGATTGACCATGATCATATATACAAACAATGTCCATGGTAATACAGATACACATTTACAGATACAGATGTACAACCAGAAGTCATTGAAGGCAATGAATATCCAGAACTGATGTGTTTATCGTGAAATATTTTGGAGAAGCATGGTTGACCAAGGAGTTACCCAGATTACAGCTTTATACAGTGTCTTCTCATCACCCTCAATTTTACATTCCATATATGTATGACAATGTTAGTTATGGCAATGAATTTTATCCTTTGATGATAAATTTGAATCTCTCTTCTCTATTTCAGCACTGATAAATATCATTTTGTTGTTGACTACTGTGATAGGTATCCAGAAACCATTAACATCATTAAAGTGAGTATTGCATTCTGAAAGTGTACATCTCGTGTGTTAGCCATTCGGCGCTGTAAAGGGACAGGCAAAGAGAAAACACAGACCTTATGAGGTCATATAGTATACAGTGGTTTGCGTAGACCCGTTGGCATAAGATGAACTAGTCTATATCTTGTCTAAATCGAGGTATTGTCAACACTGTCAGGCATAACCATCAGCTTGGCGGTATTATCCGTCAATTACAAAGAAATCAACGATGCAAAAGTCCAAACATTGTCTAGCAGATGGTCAGACATAGTCAAAACAACACCACCACACATCCACGCACACAGCCTGCTAACTGTCTGGGACATGTCACTTGCTGTCAAATATGTGGCTTTTCGCATTTACAAATTTTTGAACTGACAAACATAAACTCATACATTGTTTGTATATATATATATATATATATATATATATATATATATATATATATATATATATATATATATATATATATATATATATATATATATATATATATATATATATATATGTAAAATTTACTGTTTTCATTTCTTTGTATGATTTTCATTTTTCAGGCGGAGCATGAACTATGTAGAGAGATGGTGACACTTCTTCCTGTGAAGTTACAGCAGCTGAGACCATCAGCATCCAGTCATTCTTGAATCTAGTCAGAGAACTTCAACTGATTTCATGGCTTTACACGTATCTGCTGCATTGACAACCGTAGTATTCACAAGTTAAATGTGATGTATCTGTGACATTTTTCTTGTTACGCTTATGCCGCCATTTTTAATGCGTGTGCCAACATTTTGAACACTTGCTTTACATTGAAAAATGTCTGTTCCAGAGAAGATAACTAACTCATTATATGCTGATAACTGTATTGCTGTTTAAAAACCTAGAGCAAAATAGCTCAACTCCATGGCAAGTTTGAAGGACAAAAATGTCCAGCTTTTGGCTATTTTATTTCACTTGATGTTAAGTTTATTTGTCACTTTGTTGTTTTTTAAACTTCAAACTTGTACGTGTGAGTTTCAAAAGTTTTCACTAAAGGCTAATTCTAGAATAGTTTACCCCATGATGTTGACCCACTGACCACTTAACATAGCCCTAAATCCTAACCCTAACCCTAACAATGTGTGGTTGTACCATAATGTCAAGAGGTAACTATTGTCATATTATACAAGGGATCAGGGTTACCTATCTGCAGTTTGACGCAATTACTCCTGGACATTTACCCCTAGCCCTATCTCTAACCTAATCCATAACTGGCTGATGGAAAATGTCCTGGGGTAACCTTCCTGATACCTCAAGCCCTGTTGACGGCCACTACACACCAATGCCAAAATTCAAAATTCAATGTCGGAACAATAACACCTCGAGGACAAAATGAGGAAAACCTTTACATGGATACAGAAGTTCTGAACACCACGCTGTGAATGTGAGATTCTATGCTTTGGCATTGTACTTATCTGTCTACATCGATGTTTAGATATCATCATCTTGTATTATACATTTATTCATAGATATCTTAGACTATCTTTTAGACTTTTGATGTACATGATTGTATAAAAGTATACGTTAACATAGTGTACAATGTATGTAATACCATTCTAAGGATGCAAATTGTATCTACTTGTATCACTACATTGTAAGGAGTAAAGTGGACAGTGGTCGTTATGAGCTACTAGTGTATCAGTATCATTGTCAAGTGTTGTTAGCTTAACATCGCCATATTAATTCAAAACGTAGCATCCAGTTCATGAATTCACCTGATTGAAAAAATTTATTCAAAGTGAATGAAAATTACTGTAGCAGCAAAGAAATGTTGTACATACGTTACATGCATGAGGTTTAGAGATACTTCAAATATTTATTCCAAATCAATACATTGGTTTTCTTTAATTTATAGTGCATGCTGTCTTTGAACAAGCACTCATATGAAACTAGTCTTCCTATTCTATGTCACGGTACCATTCATATTCGTGTACGAACTTAGAGGTTTCATCTATCTTCATTGCCGTAGTGACAAACCATTGCCATGAAAACAAGGCTGAAAATACTCCAATCTGTTGATTAACAGTTTTCATCAACAATTTGTGAATAAATCAGACTCCAGGATATCTGCATACTGTCAACACCAAACCAAATTACACTTTATGACAGTGTACTTCATCTCTTTCAAGCTAATCAGCAACCGTGTACAGCTACCTTGGACTTCATGTGATAAAATTGAATCATCAAATCTTATTCTTGTTAGAATTGATTGTGTGTTTATTTGTTGTAAATTATCTTTCTTATTTGTAAATAAAATACTTAACAGCAGAAACAACATTTTTTGTTGTTCTTTTCCGTACATAAGACGTGAGCTGTGTAACATTGGCGTCATATCGCTATGGCAAAGTTAGGTAACTATATGAAAATTCGGTACACGATAGTGTATGATATGAGAATAATGTACCAGTTCCTTCTCTCTAACAAAACAGTATTCTATTTTGATATTTCACGTGTAGATTTTTGTAATACTTCATCAAATTTTACCAGTAATCAAAGTGCCCGAGATAGCTTTGATGAACACAGAAGGGAAGTAATTTGAAGCTTGATGGTATTTTTGACTGAACTGAACAAATTGTACTCCAGGTCCTCAAAACACCAATTTGCTCATTTCCTACTTCTCACAATGAAGAAAGTAGTCAGGTATGTTGGGGTGATATGGCTGTTTTGTGTAACAACTACTGGTTGCAATTTGTATTGCCACAACCCAATTCAACTACATTCTAATAGAAATAGGTATTGAACAAGGGAAAGGAACAGCAGTAATTCCTTCACTTCATAGAGCCCCTTCTCCCAGCAGTTTTTGGTTAAAAATTTGAAATTATCTGATATCATCATGATTTGTCTACTGTACACATTGCAGGACTACAGAACTCGTATCACAGAGTCCAGGCTAAACTGGTGAGGAAGTTTCCTGTTGGTAGAAGTGTGATTCGTCTCCGCATTGGTGCAAATTGTCTTCAGTAATAGCGAACGGATAATGCTATACAAAATGCATAATTTGCACAACATGCTAACTTTCATAACATAAAAATGAATCAAGCCAAGACTACATTTTTCTTTGCATAATTTGTTTATTTCTCAAGACATGATTATTTCAAGCCTGACTCAAGTAAAATTTTAATGCACTATTTGACACTTGCTTTATTATATGTACTCATTCACTGTCCCAGTACACACACACTAGCTGACAACATACTGTATTTCCCAATCAGCAATCCTTTAACAAATTGTAGCATATCTGTGAAGAGCAGTACCCTCAGTGCTGCTCCATAAAAATATGAAATTTAATCTCTTCTGAGGATAACTTCAATACGAACAATTTTCATGTAACCCTGTGTATGAATGAAAATTTCTGACTTATTCTTTAGTCAAATTTGTCTCTAGTCTGGAAATTCAACATCCTTGGGTCAAACCATCTCAATCTAGTTGCCCGCACACAAGTTAACGGGACACAGTCGTCGGAACTGCAGTCAAAGGTCGTATGGGACCCATACGACCAATGTACGGGTAAACACTGTATCCAAGACGTGATGTTGATTGATGAAAGTGAAAACATGTCTGTCATAATCTACATAGTATAAATAAAATGTTGTAGCTATGATGATGAGGTGCATCTAGATATCATGCACGAAATACATTGTTTGAAAACAAGAAACACAGGTGCAGTTCTGACGACCATGTCCAATTAAACCACGAAAAAAGTGAACAAAGAACTGCTGAAGACTGTACAGTATGAGATCATGACAAATTCTCTTTGCACAGTGTTCTTTCTCCACAAAATACCGCTTGTGGGTGTTAAAATAAATAAGAGAGACTGTGGTATGGTGTACACCGTTGGAAGATGCTGATATTGCTAGCAGTATAAAAGGCATGAATACAAATGAAATTTGACTGATGTCATGCTTTGCCAATTATTCAAGTAAAGCTATCTTGTGAAAAGTTTAGCTGTGTTTGATGAATTTCACCAGTACCCTATTAGCTCATCTGACCACTGGCAAGTTAAAACTCTGTTGAATGAAGAAATGAAGGAGTTGAAGTTGCTAATGAACAGTTGAAAAACTTTTTGAAGTTAAATGGTTTGTTGAGGTGCATATGTCAGGTCTAAATGTTGATTTCTCATCACCCTAAAATTTACCTCATAGTGTAATGTTGACGGTGAAACTAGACATTCTACCTAACCCTCACACTAGAAAATGATACACAGGACTCCATCTTCAATTCAATCAGTCCATCTTAAACACTGTAAAGATTTCAAAGCATTCAATTTCATCTCAATCTGACAAACGATCCGAGAAAAGACAAATATTCTTTATGATTTGACCTCTGACCTGGCAGGCGTGAAATTTGTACATAAAAGAATTGCTATTTCCATTTGATGGAACCAGCACATGTAGACAAAAGAAAGTTAACAAAGTACATTTCATGGCATTCACACTGAAATAAAAAGCCATAAAAACTGAAATTAATGATCACGGTGAGTTGCAATCATCATTTAATTACTGAAAGACATTACAATCACAAAACTGTACTGAAAAGCAGAGATCATAAGAATGAAAAGGCAAGTATGCTTCCTGTGAGAGTGTTGTCTTCAGTCCCAATAAACTCACTGTGTAGACACTTTGAAACAGATGAAATACTACCGGTATGAAAGTTTGCAAAGCAATTGACAGTTCAGAAGATCTTCTTGGAGAAGTAGCGAGCTTTGAAGATTTGTTTCATTTCTTTCATTGGTTTGGTCATTTCACTGGGTGATTTGGGAATTCCTAGAGATTCTCTCACGACAGGTTGTTTGAGCAGAATGAACTGTCCAATGCCACAGAGACTGGATGTTAACCAAAACAGCTGAATGGACTGAAAATGAGAAATAAAATACAATTCACGGATGTAGAAAATTTTGGTTACACGTGGCAAAAATAAAAGTATAGGCGGTTACAAGTGGTGTGTGAGCGCACAAAGTTTGTACAAAATGTCTTGATTTTTAACTGAAACTAAATTTTCGCAGCCGGTTGATTTTGCCAGTTGCTGGCTATTTTCTACATCCCTGCATTTACAGTTATTAGAGCAAAGTCAACAGAAACTAATCCAGCTCTTTTTTCTGGATAACACATTAACTTATGTGTGCTTTATGAATGGTTCTACGTACCTCTATGTTGTACAGTGTAAAGTAATTCTGCAGAGTTCTAATTCAATAAACAGGGCATCACTGCTTAAGTCATAAATGAATCAAATTCTATCTGTACATACATGTATGTCAACACAAGTACAGCATGCATTTTGTTTCCTATTAACCTCTCTGTTTTGAAAATTTTTATAGCTGAAAAATTTTATTTTTCCCCACAGAATTAGCACAGTGATGGAAGCCATTTTGTATTTCAAACATCGGTAAACGTTGAGTGATTTCTTTCTCTAGTACCAACGTTGCACTGTGGTCCCTAATCTGTATTATAACACGCCACATGCTCATTCCCTGTCGCCATTAGCCAGAATACGTCACGTGACGAGAAAATATATACGTCTAGTCCCCACCGGATCGACAAAAGTGACGTCAGAGGGCATTTTTTGAAAAGCTATTTCCCTAGGGAAATAGTCCTGACCAAATTTGGAAAAGTGCCCGGTCACGTGACCGTAGTGTCAGCTGCATCTTTGCAACAATGGCGGGTGACTAGAACGTGATGTGCGTCCGGGATAGGTGACGACACATTCTCTAAAACAGATTTTCCAACATTTTCCAACATTCCAACAGCGTAGGAACATGAACAGCTCAGTGATGGAAAAAATTAAAGTGCAACTAAGGATGTCGCTAGGTATGTTTAGAATATTTTTTGAAAAAAAGTGGTACCACGTACAACTGAAACCGCTGTGGAAACATCGCCCAGTGAACTTGTCACAATGGATTGTTGCGGTGCAAAATATCAAAACACATTAAAAATTATAAGCTGTCTGACCAGCAGTTTTAAAAACAAGCGACTCAACAGTTGACAGAGCTCTGCTGTGTTATTGTAGAGAATAACCTTTTGTGACACATGTATTGATGAAGAAGGTGGATATCTTTGATTAACATTGTAAGTGAGTTCTGTTGAGTAAGTTGAGACTGTACATACTCAGAGAAAGCACACTGAAGAGACAAATGTTTGAAACTTAAGAAGTTCAAGGTCATCAAAAGCATTATAAGGAATCATGTAACTTTCATTGCACTGTTTACACAGATTGCATAATTGCTATAAATAGCACATAAGGAATCTTACAGCCCAGCTTTACCATAAAACCCTATCACTTTGACCACTCTTTTAATTGACCACTCTATTTTTTTCCTCAAAAAGTAATTTTATTTTATCCTTACCAAGTCAACCATAAATGGAAATTAGAACTTTCTCTATCTCTATCTCTATAGACTATTTTGAGCAATTTCTTTTAGATAACATACAGGGCACAATAAATGACGGTTCAGAATATGTCAAAGTTGGGATTCAGGAAAGTTGCCTTTACATGTTTTAATCCTCCAAGATGGTAAGCATTTCACTATGAACTGTCAAAAAAAGTTGAACTTTCTGATAATTCTACACTAAAATTATTTTGGCTTTGATGATTTCCTAATTAATTCAATTATTTAAAATCATATTAATTATTTTTTTCTGGGTGAATTGATAGGGTTTATACAGTACAAGAATTACATACAATATAAGTCAAATTTTGACCAAAAATGACAAAAAAATTCCTTAAAAATACACATTTGCATATTTCATCACAATTTGAACAAATCTAAGTTGGGTTACCCCTAGGGACCTGTATATCAAATAACAAAGCTGTCTGACCAGCGGTTATGAAGAAGATTTTTTACCAAAAACACCTTTTTTGGCATTAATTTGCCTATTTTCAACAATATCAAAAAATTAAAAAAAAAAGTTTCTCAAAATCATATTTTTCATCTACACAACAAATATCAAATCAGTAAGTACTGAGTGGACGGACGCCTCACAAACGGACATACATACATACATACATACATACATACATACATACATACATACAGACTGACGACGGACGCCGGACGGATACCCATCCCAATAGCTTCTATAGACTATAGTCTATAGTAGCTAAAAACTATATAACAATACAACATGAGCATGTAGTGTGTTATAAAACACATATAGCCTGGTCTTTATTCGGGCTATAGTGCTCGTCTATTACCCTCGTGGCCGTGTGTTACCCGAAACACATCGCTATACCCCTCGACCTACGGCCTCGGGGAATAGCCATGTGTTTCTGGTAACACCGGCCCCTCGGGGTAATAGACAGGCGCTATAGCCCTAATGACCAGGCAAATTGGTCTTTATTCTTGATTTGGTAAGAGTATGGTTGAATTTCATTGAGGAAAGTTTGAGCGAAAGTTTAAGTCTCGTTTCCAAGGCTCATACTACCTTAATGCTTACAATTATTTCAAGCAAAAGTACTTGACAGGGACATTGCATATAATTTGGAAAGCATACTCACAGCGGGCATGATGACAGCGGCAGGTAACATAACAGTGGAGACTCCACGCAGAAATATTTTAAGTCTTCTTTGCGTTCTTGTTTCTGGTCCTCTTTGCAAATTCCACAACTGTCAATAGAGACAAATGAATCTTAGCGACTTTGAATTTGAAAACTTAACAACTCCAGTCACACAATTACAAAAGGGTTAATGCAGGGCAGATGTTTGGGATCTATGAGTCTATTCAAGAATTTCTTCAAATCTTGTTTGAGTCTTATACCAATGTTTGTGGTTAAACAATTTCACATATTAGAAAGAAATAATTTGTTTCATGTTGGCTAAGGGAACACAATGTTAATGAGGTACATGGAATTTAGTTATGCTTTGACTGTGTGTCATTTTCAGGCAAATCTTTGGATGAACATACATTCATAAATTGTATTTTAAGGATATAGTCTGATTTAACAAAAAATATGGAAATTTGGGAAAAAAATGTTAAGGACCACATGACATTAATAGTGCAGCAAGCAATATTCCATTTATTTATTGCGACTTTTCTCATGGCACATATATAGTCTGACAAATTAACACAGTTGTTATTATTCTCACCTCGATCAGCACCATATTACTGATATAAAACAACACAGGTAATATAAGGACAGGATCAGCCACGGTTAAATTTGAAAACCACAGAGCGCCCTGGTTACAGAATTCTGGTATAAAGTCCACATCCATCTCTGCAGAAATATACAAACACATCATGTATAAACTAATTGATCATATGATGAAAAATTGCCTGGAGTTCATCTTATCTTGAGAAAAGCATTTTTCAGGCACGTTACCTGGACTCAATAATATTTTGATGCACTGCAGCAGTGATGATAAAGTGTCGTTTTGTGTAGTTTTCTCTCTTGCGGTAGAAATATAGCTTTAAATTCACTGAAATTATTCGTATTGAAGAAATTATTTTAATGATTCTCTCTACCTCTAAATGCAATATCTTACATACACAGAATGCTTTCTTTGTCATTTACCATGATGAAGGATCTTTTACAAACCTTTCAACACTTATATGCAAATATGTACTTGCTACTCATACATATGCAAAACTCTGAAGAAAACTTAGATAATGATATGCTGAAGAAATACTTTGAAAGTAAGAAAATAGATATGGCATGGAATGATTTGAAATATGTTACCTGTGCCAAAGATTTCTTTCTTGCCACCTGACATTTGACCCAAAGCTATGGTCATACCACTCCAGGCTGCCACATGGCCTATTACTGGCATAAGGAACTTGACGGGATGACATCGTTCAAGACTGTAGTAATAAGCAACTATTTGTCTGACCTGTAAACAGATGTTATGAGATGTGATGAGTGGTGTTCTACACAAACTGGGGAAACTTCTGAACATAGATGAAGTTTTGATACAAAGATGATCCATAGGTTTGTACAAAGATCCATCTGCAATTTTCATCTTACGTATAAATCTATGAATGTCAGATTTTGTTACTGTGGAAAAATCCTCAAACTACATGTATACAAGTGATCTCCATGGAAGCTTCAAAAACAGTATGGAAGTTTGTCCATGACCAAATGATGAGATTGATTGAACAAAACACCGGACACACCATAGAATTCTGACGGTGAACCCTGTAGAAAGCTTTGGTGTTCTGGAGAATATACATAAATGTACAATGATGATGGGCACTGGAAACAAAACTGTATTTCTGTACCAGTTGCAGGGCCTGTTCATGTACATGGGTGCTTCAGTTGAGTCCTAACAAGCTCAATGCTGGATTGGAAGATCCTCTGTCAGAGAAATGAGGAAGGGAGTGCAAACATATCTTCCAGTCCAGATATCTACAATCTTTTCCCAATGTGTCTTCAATAAATGTATTTTAAATACATTATTTATCACCTTTCAAGTTTTTAATACATGCATTCCATTACTGACAAGAGAGTAAATTTAGAAAAGAGATGAATACTACAGGAAACATATGGTTAGCCATTAATTTTCGATTTTGCTGGTCCAAAAAATGGTATCAAGGTATAGTCGTCTTCTGGCTTAGTCTGGTTGTCTTCTATACTGATTAATCAAACATGAATATCAATTGGTCTACAACAGTAGCTGACTGAACTGGCAAATCCACTGTTGTCAGCAAAATATCTGGACATGCCCGACAGCAGGCAACTGGATGGATTTGGCGAACAAAAGAAACAGAATCAAAGGTTGAGATGATGCTAATATGCTTGAAACGTTTCATTGAGAATTTCAAACCAAGAATCCAAACCATGTGAGAAATGGATGTCCCTGTAACAACAGAAAGATAGATCTTCCATACCCCTTTCTCATATTCCTTGGCTTTGTAACTTTCCCTCCATTTCTTTTCCTTGGCTTCAATTTCAAGGTTCTGTCTGAGCACTTCAACATGTCCATTGATTTTCGGTTGTATATTTTCCATCTTAGCCCGGACTCTCTGAGTCATTATACCAAGTGGCAAGTGCAAGAGAGTTCTCATGGCAACTGTTGATGCGATAATCGTCAACCACCATGGCAGATTGCTACTTAGATGAATGTAATCTACAAATTCATAAGCTAGTTCATCAAGCAGTGGAACATAAATTGTCATTTCTTCAAGTGGTACATCAGGTTTTGATGAACTGAATCTCCTCTGTTCAAATCCAACAAGACTGTTAGCACACTGTGCGTGACAAAATTTTCCAGGCAATACATTATATCCTCTCCTTTGTTGAAGACTACTTTCCCATGCAACAACTCCATTACATTGCATTCCACTTGATAATGCCCTCTTGCACCATTTCAATACCTTGGAAGCAAACATACGTTAGTCAGATTAATCTGTGAAATGTCATTTGATCTAAGACTTTTTGAACAAGTCATTGTCAATAACATAGTCCCAACTTGGTCACTGAATTTGGAAACCACTGATATAAATGATGGTCATGTTGGCTTGTATCACCAAATCGACATACATATGTATGACATAGGGAGTAATCCTTGTACCAAGTTTGAAAAATAAATCTCTCCAGGCGTCTCTGAGAAAATTGCGTGAACAGATGCATGCAAACGACCAAACTATACGTATTATGCTTTAATGGTTTTAGTAAACTTGACCTGATGGTGAAATATGAACTTAGCAGGTAAAGGGTTAAAGTTGTACAATAATAAGCACTTAATGTAAAACTCAAACTATTGAGTGACATCAACAATGAGAAAATGTTTCAATACTTTGAGAAGTATTTGAAGCTTGTTTTCTGCTTGTCATTGATAGTTTTGCAACATAAAGAATTTCAATGTGATATTTCATACCATCTTGTGCCACATTCTTTTAATTTATCAAGTTTTCAGTTGCATTCAAGGTATTTGATGATTATTCAAACGTTAAATTGGCTATTTTGACGTGAAACTAATGCCCTTCCTAGTGGAGGGTGACTGTACTTCACCATGCAAAATCCATTCGTCCCTCCCCCCCCCCCCCCAACCCTTTTCAGGACAATACCGAAATACTAAAATTACAAAAGTTATTGCGGTTTGATTAAATGATCAAACATACCTGACTGCTATTTTTGCAATAGTACGTACAGTTCCGCAAAACATGGACGTGAAGCATTTTTTACACTGTTCATCTATACTTTGAGAAGCTGACGTGACCAAATGTGACCTTTCGATGACTGGCTGCGTCTGCAACCCATGCAGCGATCGTGAAAGTTGATAATGTGTCGTTGATCGAAGTGCGATTCAAGTCTTGTTGAGGCTGTTATCAATGTCACGGCTTGGTAAACAGTCAACAACCCTTAAACATCAATCGACCTTCGTCGATTGCGGCTTTGGTGCGAAAAAAGCACGTCCTCTGCAAAGACTTCAGCAGGCCGCCATTTTACTCCCCGATAGTTGTTCGGTGGTAGTTTACTCTTGGAATCCGAACTTAAATCTACATCTCACGCGGTATCACAGTACCTCAAGCCATGAAGCCATATACTCGTAGTGTTGTTTGGGGTTGTGCAGCTCGGATATCAACCAACAGTAGTAATTATATAGGAATTGCTCATTATATTTTTGGAGGGGGTGAAAGAACGAAATACGTACAATGTTTTTTGCGTTCTCGTAAAAGCTGACGCTGTTTAGTTCGCGTGGTCAGAAGCACGCCATTTTCAACTCGTGTACATGTCCTCGTTTGCAAATGTAAATAAGCGAACATTTTCGAAACACTGGTGAAAAATTGACTTACAGCCCTTTATTTACGAGATTAATCACTGGGAGCCAATATTACCAGGCGATTTCTGCAGTTCAATTGTTCATTTTAATTTTTGCAAACTCCATTTCTTGCCAACTTTGAAGGTTTTTGGAACCAGCAATTTGTGAAGAGATATGTGAACTTTCAAGCTTAGGGAAGGACCATTAGATCTTGGGAGGCGGGGGTGGACACAATCACATTGTGAATGTTTGTTGACAATTGTAAATTTGTGATTTTTTTTCAAGTTAGTTTTCTCAAGTTAACGTAATGTGCTGTTTTTTTGTTCTAAGAAAACAGATTTACAATTTAATGGAGGTCTGATTTTATCTTTTTTGTTTTGCAAACTAGTCTGAAGACTTTTTATTCCTGTTTGATTATTTTTACCCCAACCCAAGATCTAATGATCCATCCCTTAAAGAACAAATCCTACACACAGCTGTTTACCCTATAGGCATCTACTCATCGGCTCTTCAATGTAAACTCTTGTGAATAAAAGTAAAGACAATTATGATTATTGAAATTATACAATCTGAAGAGAATTAATTTAAGACTTGTGCAACTGTCTTCCATGGTGTTATTATGTCTCGGTTGACAATCTGATAAGCAGCTTGAAAGAAGCCAAGATTTTCTGAGTTCATTATGCCCATACGATAAGCAGTGCAGTTGTTTACATGTAATTTGGTCTGGGATGGTTTGATAGGAAAATTGCCAACTAACATACATGATATTCCAGATCATGCAGGGGAGGAGAGGTAAAAAACTTTTCTGGAGAGCTTAATTAGCACAAAAGTGACAGTGGTTGTGGGATAAAAATGATTTTCACATTATTGTTCCTCAAAATAGAAAGTTGATTAAGAAAGAACAAAAGTGATATTTATTAATTAGACAATACAGCGACAAAGAGATAATACTTGACATTGATTTGTTTGATGAAGAAATATACTATTCATTCCGTAGCCATGATGTTACAACGAGCAAGTAGTTTCTGTAGAAAACCTTAAATCACTCTTTAACAGTACTTGGATACTCTCAGATTTTTGTTTCTATATAACACATGACATTCTACAAATGTTTACACTCTTCCTGATGTAACAACTATCGTCTTGATTCACTTATTCTGGACTTGATTGCTGCATACATGCAATGCCATCATCATGCACTGTTATTTATATAGCAGACTGCTCATAACCATTATAACATCAAACTATGCTCAGAAATTTAAACAGAGTAATAAACACACATAACAGACAGTAAGAAATTAACATCTGTTTGACATTTTATTCAAAATCATGGCGTTCAACATGACATTAAGTTGTTTCAATTTGATTGCCTTCGGCAAGATAAAAGTGTAGTGAAATTAAAACGCTGAACACATCAAAATACTGTTCTCCTGACACAGTAGCTAACAATAACTTCGACAAATTTACGAAATTGATAACCAACAGAGCACTATGCTGACCATGACTTTTCAATGTATGCCAGACTCTTAATCATTCTGAAGCAGCATACACTGCTTATCTTACATGATACAACACAAATGTTAGTACCTTCAGATGCGGGAACTAACAGTTGCATTCCAAAACTCATCTATGTCCTCACTCTGCAGGTCATGTGTCATAATCTGTTTTTAGGAAACTTTGAATGACTGAACTGATTACAGTGACAATGAAGTGCAAAAGAAACTTGCTATAAAAAAATTCTTACGACTTTATGCGAAACACATTTTACTGTCGCTTAAAGAAGCTCATGTTGACAAATTCAAAATTTGGTTTACTTTCTCAATCAGCAGGCCAGTACATTGTTAAGTGTTAAAAACATATAGCTCTGGATTTTGTGTTACAAAACTATTTTTTACCTGATTTACATGTACGTCAATGCATTTAATATGTTTCGTACTATGAAACAAATGAGGAATAACAAGCATCAACAATAAAAATAAAAACACAAAAGTCAATTGGATCAACCCGTTCATATATTTCAAGTCAGTGAAAATCCCTTGTACATAAACACCTTTCTGGTGTACCTTTGACATGAAATACATATTCCAGCTACATGCTGTATTAAAACTATAAAAGTAACACTCTACACTAAGTATTGTCATACTACAGGTATTTAAGTCCATGGCTACACATTTTACTGTAATTACGGAATTAGATGAAAATGAGCTGAATATTTTGAGTGTTCATTCCATCACTACTTGACTTTCCAAGCTTGACATCTATTCAGTTTGATTCTTCTTGCTCCATTCCTTCTTCTAGCTTCACCTCCTCATTACTTTTCTGCTCCAAGCCTTCTTCTGTCTTTTCTGCCACATCACTTTTCACATCTTCAACTTCTTGCTTTGTTTCAGCACCATCTGTCCCTACTTCTTCTTTAACTTCCGTTGTGCTTGTTTCGAGGTCCTCCGTTTTCACGTCGTCAGTCTGAACCGCCTGTCCTTCATTTTCTGTCTTCTCATCCTCATTTTCCTTCATTCCATCATCATTGCCCTCTTCAGCTTTCGATTCCTCAACGCCTTCCATCTTATCATCTTCCACTTCCTCCTCTGCCTGTCCGGCATCCTCTTTACCTGCCACTTGTTCCTCTACTTCCTCTGCCTGTCCGGCATCCTCTTTACCTTCCACTTGTTTTTCTTCTTCCTCTGCCTGGTCAACATTCTCTTTATTTTCCACTTGTTCCTGCACGTCATTTGTCTTTTCCTCACCATCTTTTGGTTTCTCTTGATCCTTTGTTGTTTGGTCATCCTCTGTACTCATTTCCTCTGCTTTATTCTCACTTTTCTCTGCTTCTTTCTTCTTCTTTTCTTCCTCAAGTTTCAGTTTATGTTTCTGAAAAAAACATGTGATGATCAGTGAAAACCAAGGAGCTTCGATAATACCTGACCTATGACCTTTCCACAATGAAAGGTGACACATTGGGCAACGTATCACTCTGGAAAAAATGTTTTCAAAATTATTTCAAATGGATAAAAAGTGACAGGATACCAAACCAGGAAACACTGACTTGCCTCCCTGGAAAAAAGCTGAGATAACAGTAAAGTTACTACACTGAAAATTTTACTGTGATTTGAGAGCAGGTTTATCAGAAAGGTCTTTGTGTGATGTGTAAAATAATGTCAGGTTGCAAAATTGACAGTATCATAGAAAGGGTTTATTGTGTGCGTGGACAAATTTTCAAACAGTATAAGTATTTTGAGGCTAAACCCCAATGATTTGCACTATCATCATGTATATATGTAAGGTCAATGTTGATATTTTAGAACAGAGTCAACACGGTACAGCATGAATAAAGGTTATAAAACATTGGTGTGATGTTGCATTGGTGATAACCTTGGAGAGACATAAGAAGATAGCTTTAGCTGTCAGAGGCCTACATTACACTTTTTACATCAATGATTGTACCTTCCTGAAGGTAGAATGTGCCTCACGGACAGATATTTGGACTTTCAAACTTTTACAATTCTTTACTGATCTACCACTAGCCAGGACTCATTTTAAAGGTCTTGGTGTACAAAAAATTGTAACTGCCTTACTTTTTCTAAAATCAACATTTTTCTGCTCCATAGATTTCACACAGGGATGGTGGCCATTTTAGATTTCAAATATTGGTAAATCTTGAGTAAATTGTTTCTCTAGTAACAAATTTGCACGTTGACCCCCTTGATTTTTATTCTTGATTTTGAAAGAGAATGGTTGAAAGATTCCTTGAGGAAAATTTGAGCAAAAGATTAAGTCTGTGACCTTTGATGCGCATACTACCTTAGACAAGGGAGACTTCTAATCCATGTCTACTGGCGTTGCCAGGGTTCACTGAAACAAAACATTCCTCCCTGTATTACATGTGAACTAAAATTCAAATTTCTTTTGGAAAACATTTTAACAATGTATCTTTCCTGTATGTTGTCTTACCTGCACTTTTGCAAAATGATGCTTTTGTTTGCAGTGTATTTCCATGGCCCGTCTTGCATCAGAGAAAACCATGTCACAAAGTGAGCAATAGAAAGCTTGCATCAAATACTCCTGTCCTGTTTATGTAAAAAATAATTGGTATATTAGATAATTAAACCTGTGCACTGATGTGAAGCTTGGCTTGTAGCATCATTATATTACATTACTTCAATATTGCTAGAGACAGAATTTTTGTTGTTTCTGGCAGTGTCAACCAAGCATGCTCATAGCTAACTTTGCAATCAGCCTAACCCTTTGAGTTCTGTCATTTTTCCCACCAAAATTTCAGTGCAACATTTTACTTATTTTTCTGAATTTTTCTGAAATTTTTTTTTGATGTTTGACCAAATGGATATCACATTTCATTGGCTACACTTTTTAATCAAAATATTTGCAAAAGTTTGAAAAAATTGACTTGGATGCATTTTATAAAGGCAACAAAAATTGACTTTGGTACTCAAAGAGTTAAGAAGAGAGATCTTGTTCTAAAACTCATGTGTATCACCATACACAATCAATGAAATCAAACAATTTGTTTCTATAATGACTGAAGTAAATGTATTCCTGCTGTAATCACAAATACTAGGGTACTATTTTGCAAGTTCTCAAAAAAAAGCCCAACGAAGAGTCAGAATTAAAGATGTGATAACAAATGATCACATTTGACCTGTCTCCCAAAAAAACAACAGTATAACCAGCACTATAAACACAGAAATAGATTGTGAACAAAATGATCCCACCCATTTAAAAACTTAACCTGAGGTTTTTTCTCTACAGTCTCTCACATGTATCATCTCATGGGGCTGTTGATTCAAAAATTTAAATTACAAAAAAAATCACCTTTAGGTTGTTTTGCCACAATCTTTTCTTCCTCAGCTTTGTTTCGGTTTGGATACTTTTGCTTCATTCTTTCTCGATGAGCAGTGCTTGAAATGTGTCCAAAGAAATTCTGTGTGCAAAAGACAATGTGAAAACATGTTCACGCACAGATCAGTGTTTTGTTAAGGGTGGTAAGCAGGAAACGTTACCGGGGTTCCCCAGCCATTTTACCGAGGTTCCTCTTGTTATATCAATATAATCAAATAGGGGACAGCAGCAATGTTACCGGGGTTCCAAAATCATTTACCAATATTCCCCAGCCTTAGCAAAATCACTGCACATGTTCACGCACATCAAAAACACAGCCATCTGAACAAAAGTTGATGTTCTCATTTTAGTATGCCCTTTCCTGATTACATACAGTATCTTTCAATCAATGCAACTGACCATAGTGACCATAAAAGTTTCGCTCTGAAGAAAAAAGTGACGAAGAGTAAGATTCACAGGGCCACATATCATTTGTTAAACATAGAAAATAATTTCGCCAACAGAAACTTCATCAATTGTGTCCAATTCTGTTCATGATACATCAATAATCAAACTGCTCATTGTTCGATGAAAATGCACTAGAAGCTTACATGTTACAGCAATATGTATGTCACGCAACACACACCTATGGACGCTACACTCATCCAAAAATACTTCTTGTGGAGAAGTACATGTAAATTGCTTTGAATTTTGTCAAAAAAGTCATTATTTGCACCCTAGACCATTTTCCTGATGTTGATATTTTACACCATCTTTTGTATGCAGGCTTACAGTTGTGCTATATAATGATACATGAAAGTTTTAGCTATCGAAATATTTGAACATTTTTGTGCTGCTGGTATTTCAGTAATAAAAGGCATGAATTCCAACTTCAGTTGGCCGTATTTCTTTCAAATGGTAATTATTCTAGGTGCAACTTTTGTCTAATCATAAGGAGGGGGGCACTTATTTGGAGAAATTTAAGGTTGCCTGCTATCCTGTCAGTTTTAAAAAAGTAAAATTTTGGTGGGAAAATTTAAAGCACTCAAAGGGTTAAATTCATGTACACTCACCAAATATTCCTTTTACAGGTTATATACAACAGACTTGTAATTTTCTCACCCTACATGTCTAGAATACTACAAGTAATAATGAACATATTAATTTGAACTTACTGCTGGTTTTGTCTTCATTATCTTGCACACACCACAATACAGTTTCTGAATCTGAAAGATACCACATGTATACTGTGTATAAGGATGGTAGTTACCCATCTGTATCTCTGGCTGTTTTCATCGACATATTTCACAAAATCCTTGTGCATTATCATAATTTAACCATTAAAGGGAAACCTAAGTCAGCGACATTGACCGTTTATCCCTTCCAAAATCACCCTTGAATAAAATGCAGCTCAAATTTGCAACATAATTGCACGCGCCGACGACTAGGGAGCGACGAAAGAGAAGTTGAAGTAGACGACATTTATGGAAATGAGCTCGAATCCCATGGGCGCGAAAGGGCTCATGGGAGAAGCGTGCGTGACGTCATCGGTGATACACGAACGTGTGTGACCGCTTACCAAAGCATTGGAGTCTATGACTGCAGGAGTGCAGTTCTGCACGTTACGACTCTTTAATTCTCATCAGTAGCATAAAAAATTATTAACTGTTATTCAGTTGAGTGCAAAAATCACTCAAGGAAGAACAAACGGAGTCAGCTTTTATCGTCGTCCCACAGAACAGCTTTTTCGAAGACAGTGGCTAAAGAAAGTCGGGCGAGTTTTTAAATCTCAAAAGATACAAAGTTATGTTCTACTTCTTTCAGGATGATTTTATAAGGGATTTCGGGACTCTGATACCGATACAAGACGGTACTACACAATGCGGTTCGTATCTTGACATGCTGAGTCAGCCTACTATCGCCGGTTTTAACCAGATAAATGTCAATATTGGCGATTTCGGGACTCTAAAATCCGAAGACGAAACTACACAAAGCGGTTCTCATCTCGACAGCCCGGATCTGCGAAATCGCTCTTATATACACGATAAATATAGGCGATATCGTGACTATATCTGGTAATATTGATATTACAAGATACTGGAATGACTTCTTGCCTATTCTCGACCGCGGAGTGACGTCAGTAGGTGAAACGCATACGAGCGAGGTGAATGAGAGATCAGACGATACAGAAGAGAGAATGATACAGAAATTGTGTGGAAAAAAGCAGAACTAAAAGTTATGTCATTTATGTATATTGAAACTTCGAATATTTCTTTGGTGGTTGAAAAATTCAAACTTCCAACGGCGGTGACGCAAAAATGACGTAAGAATCCGCAAGTACCCGGATGGCCCGCGGTCGAGAATGATGTGTCTCGATCGGCACGCGGGTCTGAGAAATCGCCGATATTATATTTACCCAATAAATATCAATTGCACCGGGACTCCTAGGCTAATATCGATATCGATACCAGACGATACTAGATTTACGTGCACTGTGTGGTGTCGGCACGCCGGGTCTGCGAAATCACAGATATTTATCCGATAAATATCGGCGACTTTGGACATTAACTCTGATACTAGACGCTACTTTGTCAAAATGTGGCCTGGGTAAATATCCGATGTATATCGGAGATTTCACCACGTGCCTAACAGTTCTGACCACCTGACCACCTCTGTCCGACTCTTAGTTCATAGCATCCGTGGCCGATAGTCAAGAATACTGTATGTTTTACATTATTAGAATTATTCATGCACGAAATACGTTTTTACATGTAAAGGATTTTTTCATTAAATTTCCACACGAACTTTCATACCTACAATCGGAACTTCGTCGAGAGGGCCGATCAGATATCACCGTGAGTTGGGGATTGCCTTGCAGGAATAACATTCTTTACATGTAATACATTTTTACTTGGCGATCGAGACCTGAACAGAGGACATATCGGACATCGTCGAGAGTTTAGGCTGGTCTTGTATGAAATGCATTCTTTACAACAATATAGACGATACTATTGTTTTAAATAGCGGGCAAATATCCATTATATCGGAGATTTCATCACTTTGTAGATCTGAGTAAGCCCGACTTCCTAAGTTCGACACCAACTTCGAAAAAAAGACGACGCTATACATTTGTCAAATTGCGAATAAATATTTTCCGATATACCGTATATTGAAGATTTCGCAACCTTAAAGATCTGGCTAAGCTCGACTTACGTATCATTCACGAACGACTGAAAAATTAATTTTAAGCGACTGATAAAGAAAACTCTGTTTTAGAAAGGTAACGCTGAAGGATCGCAGAGTCACTCAGTGTCAGGTCTCCAATCCAGTTCGGGGTCTGTACAAGCACAGTGACTCCCTCCGCGGAATTACGAACGATGTGTGGAGATACTTTCCCATTATTACATATCTTGGTTCAAATTAGTATGGTTTGATTTCAGTGTGGGAAAAGTAATACTCGATGTCAGAAATATCGCTGTCCGAACTCTCCAGAGTCGTCTTACGAACGCGCTAAACTGTTCACGGTACTCCTCCAGCTGCAAGCTACAATCGTCTGTATCGCCGATGACGTCACGCACGCTTCTCCCATGAGCCCTTTCGCGCCCATGGGATTCCGAGCTCATTTCCATAAATGTCGTCTACTTCAACTTCTCTTTTCGTCGCGCCGTAGTCGTCAGCGCGTGCAATTATGTTGCAAATTTGAGCTGCATTTTACTCAAGGGTGATTTTGGAAGGGATAAACGGTCAATGTCGCTGGACTTAGGTTTCCCTTTAACATAGAGTAATAGTTAGATGAAACAGTGGAAACATGGTTTTAATGACCTGTGAGAATGTGTAATTTTGTAATTAGCCTAAGAATATCGATATGATATCGCTGCATTTCACAGATATATCTAAATTTACATTTTCATAAAAGTCTTCAAAACTACTCGTTTTGATAACACATCACACAAGAAGAGGTAGGTTCTTCGTCCAAATTGAAAAGCAAAATCATAGCTGACTGCTCCATGGTTTATAGTCTGAGCAAACCCATAACCACTGTTTCACATACTGTTTATATCTTGATATTTACCATATTTACACAATAATGTACCCTCTCTCAGACTATAATAAGCAAAAGGAAACTGCACAACTTATTGTACAAGGCGAAGCTGAGTACACTATGGAGTCCAAAGTTTGCTTGAGTCCATCATGGGGCCGGGAGGGGCTATATTATTGCTATTATTCTTTGTTTTGGCAAATGATGAAAGTGAATCTGTACCAGCACATGAAGAAAACATCTGGGGCCACAATACTGGATAATACATTATCAGTAATAATCTAAGATGACATCACAAATGCCCTGGTATTGGCAAAACTATAACATAATAACATGTATTATGACACTACTAGTACCTATTTACAGCAAATATAATGGAGGTTTCAGCTCTGGGAGAATTGCATGGATTTGAAAACAAACCTCATTTTTCCCTTGCTGCGGCTGCTTTGATAACGGCTGTCCATCTTTTTGACCTTTGTTTTTCTGGTTAGCATCACTTCCTTGTTTTGAAGATCCTTTGCTTTGTTGGCGTTCAATACCCTTTTTATTACCATGTTTGTCTACCTGCCTCTCTCTACTTCTCTCCCTACTTGTAGACTTGGTGGCGCTTCTGCTTCTCGATCTGTCCTGACGCTGATCTCTTCCTTGGTTTCTACCCATCGCTCCCCCTCCCCTGCCTTGCCGATCTCTGTCTCTATTCCTACTTCTCTGATTCCGTTGCTGGTTACCGTATCTCTGTTGTTGGCCCTGCTGGAACAAACACAGAGTTTTGAAAATAGGAAAATATGCAACGTTTACAAGACATGTACAAGTCCAGTTCAAGAGCCATATGCAGTGTTCACAGCATTAGTGCATACATATTATTGGTGAAGCTAGTGCTACTGGAAGTTGCGTGTAATATACCAGTGCAGTCTGAATCGCAATTTCAGGTTTGTTACTAAATATAGCTACACGCACGTGACTTTGGACACTTTTGCTTGAAATTCAGACAAACTTTATCATTGCATGCGTGGCTGTTGTTGCAGCTTGTAGTGTGAGCCATGAATTACTGTGACCGTTAGTATCGTTTGTAACACTGGCAGGTCTTACTTTTGTCATTCTAGCGGAAAATGCAAACAAATATTTATTTCTGCATATTAATGCAAGAAAAATTATGTCATTTGCGATCAGCGCTATAGTTCTATTTGTCAACATGACCCAGCTGTGCTTGTTGACTGCAGTATACAGATATACATGGCGGCAGGTATGTGTATCTTGTAACTCTGAATAGCTTATCTGCAGAACGTTATTCAAAAGCATACTTGTGAGAGTGCTTGTCCTATATTTTGAGCAAACTATCTGACAGAATGATTGGTTGTCACTTTGATTTTTCAAGACATGACTTCATGAACTACTTTATGTAATCAGAAGATTTCTACATGTGAGTATTTTAGCTTTTTAACATTTTCTCAAAAACAATACATTATGTAAATGTTAATGTTATTCATACTTAAATCATGTACATGATAGACTCAGCACATTCATGTTGTAATATAGACAGAACCTGTACGGTACCGATGGTTCAAATGGTCAGGGTCCTTCTGTTAACATTCAATTCTAAAACATGGCAACAGCACATTGATAATTAAAACACTATCCCACAACCAACTCTGTAATCTTTCATTTTAATTTAACTTAAAAACTACATCATCTACAATTAGCTCTTGACAATTTCAATGTCATCACCACGGTAATTTTCATACAAAGAAATAAAACAAAATATTAGCTGCTAAGAGCTTACCATTATTGGTCTGTATCCCTGTGTATTCCGTTGGTTTTGGAAATAGTCATTACCATACCCTCCCCCTCTTCTTCCTCCTCCTCCCCCTCTGTTATCATGATAGAGATCATCCATTCTGTTGTACATATCGTCGTCCTGGTACCTTGACCACCCTCGGCCGACCTGTGGGGAGCGGTCTCGGTATTGGAAGCTTGACATGTCCCCCCCTGGCTGGAACATTGAGCGCTGTGCATAATTGGAATGCATCGACAACTGGGTCAGCAACCGCTGGTGTGTGTTGCGTAGCTGGCGTTCAGCTCCCGGGTTGAGTCTGCCAACTTTCTGCAGAGTTGCGAATATTTCGGGCAGGAGGTGATCAACAGGCCGCCCGGCTTCCAGGTGCTTCATTCCCTGTATGAGCTGGATTTCAGCTTGATTCACCAACAGTTTGGTCTGGAGGGTGAGGGGGTCCTGTGACAGGAACTGATGCATGTCCAGATCCATTTTCGGAAGGCAATAGTTACTGGAATTGAATAGTATAGGTACATCCATGGGTCAATTAGTTCTGAATAGCATTATGGGAATGACGCGGCTGTTCTGCCGACACTGGCCATGATTAAAACCCTTTCACCCCCTTTTCCCTCTCTAGAGGTCCCACTTTACCATAGAAAACAATAGGATTGGATGAAACCACTGTGTTGAAAGGGTTACAACAACTGGTGGACTATGTGTCAGGGAGTGAACAGCATGTGTAGGTATACCGTATAGTGAGCGTACTGTAAATAATGGCACACTTGACAAGGTAGGGCTGCTGATTTTAATATACACACAATATTATCATACATCATATAGCTTAGAGGACTGCAGCCACCTACTGAGGAAGCTACATGTGTAAAATCTGACCAAAGGTACACTGTGTTGATGATGTGTCTTGTATTGATGATAAGTGCATGTGCTAAGATGTTACATTATGTTGTAAGGTTCATGATGAAAAAGTTCATGATAGCCAAAATGGTTTTGACACAATAAAATCCATGATGTTAAAAAATTATATTTTGACCCATGGTGGTTTTGGGATGAGCTTGTCTGCTGGTACTTTCAGCGAAATGGTTTTGGTACGAAGTGATACATGAGGAAAAGTGGTTTGGGGACAAAGTTGTGTGGGATGACCTGGGTGTGAAGCGAAGCATCTGGACCTTGTGTTCTCTTAGCCAATGATTCATGTGATCATTGGCTTCCAGTGCAAATATGAGACACCGAGTTTGGACTGACTATGGACTGCAGTATACTGAAACTCAGTAAACAAGGTAACTGTTGTTGTGGAGGTCATAACAGAGTCAGATAAGCATGCCACAGTTCTGATATGAGGGGCTCCCAGACACTTTGCGCCAAAACCACTTTGCACCATTACTATCTAGTCCCATACCATTTCGCACCAAATCCACTTTGCACCAAAACAACCTCGTACTAAAACCTCTTCTGCCAAACCATATCACCCTCAACTATCACCAACCGGTGAAGCTGAAAATAACCAACCACTGCCATTGAATTGTTCAAATCATCTCAGGACCAAAGTTATGAAAAGTCTACACATTTCAAAAAAATTACATCATTGTAGCTTTTAGTTTGACGCTACCAAAGGAGCTCCATGGTTGGCGTTTTTTTCTTTCCGTTCACTTATTCTACCATGGTAGAATAATTAAATAGTAAGCAAGAATAAATGGTTCGTGGTAGCCCAAAAGTCCTGACATAGTAATGCTTCCAAGTGGCAGGTAAAAACAACGCTGTGATACATCGTGGCATCGTTGTTTTAGGACGAGTTGGTAGTAATATGATGGTACCTAGCCCTGCGTACAGGTCTGTGTGTTCCCGGCGTTGTGGTGGAGGCCGTATAACGCTGGGTGGTGGAGGCCCGATAACGCCGGGAACACACAGACCTGTACGCAGGGCTAGATGGTACCATACTCGGGCGAAGTGGTTTTACTTTTAGTAAGTTGACTTGTGGTCGAGTTGACTGGTGTCCAGTCGGTTTTGGGTCGAGTTGTCCAGAAACCGTTTTAGTACGGAGTGGTACAGTAGTTGGGGCGAAGTGGCGACAAGGTAGTTCCTTGGACGAGGTGGTTTTGGTACAAATGGTTTGGGGACAAAGTTGTGTTGACCTGGTTTTGCTGCGAAGTCAGTGTCTGGATGGATGTAAAAAATAGATTTCTATTTTTTACATCCATGCAGACACTGACTTCGCACCAAAACCAGGTCGCCCAACACAACTTTGTCCCCAATCTATTTTTTACATCCAAGTCAGTGTCTGGACCCCTTCTGAGGCTGTGGTTGGATTACCCAACTGAACAATAAAGCTGTGTATCTATTCGAATCGAAGAACTACGATCACTCGATAAAACAAGTCACGTTCCTAGCCACATATTCCAAAGAGCAGCCACAATTATAATATCTATAGTGTTGCACGCGAAGCTCTAATGTTGATGATTTATTGTTTTGTTACATGTACGGTTCATAAAGCCTCAGAATTGTAGGGTTTCTACCTAAATGAGACGGTTGAGCTGAGTTGCATGGGCTGAGTTTATGTTTGCTGTGGTTCCGTGGCCCACTGCTTTGACCGGTGATTATCCCCACAACATAAAATCGCTGGGAAAGTTGTGGCCCATGAAACTGCAGCAGGGTAAAATGCTTGATGAGCTCGAGCGTGGGTGCGTCGCGTCACCAACTTCCATGCCAAATACCAAAGCGGAACGGGGCCTGATTTAAACGCGCGATTGTTATAGATGATAAACTCATAACACCATTGTATGTCAAAAGCCTCACCTTTATGCCCGATTCTTCAAGTTGATGTGAACGTCCTACTCTTTTGGATTAAAGGTTGTCGGCCGAAAGCTCAAGCATGAGATGTCCAAATGTAGTAACGTTGATAAAGCCAGCTTCAGAATTCGACTGAGAAAAAGGAATGCGCATCAACTTCCGGGTTATTCAGATTACACGGCCGCCACATGCAAACAAAAGCAGGGCGCGTAGGGTTAGTGTTCAGTGTTGGGTCAGTGATGCAAATTCTTTCAACGTATATCACCTTGGCAACTCACCATCTGTGGTTGCATGCACAGCGAGTCCCGCATAGCAACGCTTCTGTAATCAAAAGTGATGAACCTATTAGGTAAGGGGTGGACCATTTGATATCCTGGGGGGTCTGGAAGATTTACGTGGTTGCATTTTTTTTCGTTCCTGATCCACTGTTCAATTTTTTTTTCACTCTCTGATTACCTGTAACTTTTTTTCTCTCGCACTCCTCATTTAGATACTTATTTTTCCCGACAACAAATGTACAGTCAACTACTATGTGCGAAGTAAAATGTTGCTGCCCGCTTCAGTCATTCTGCAGTGTGTTTTAATGAAATTGTTGTCATGTCAGTTGTAAAAAGGCAACCTAAAAGTGTAAATTCTAAAGTTTGAATACAGTATTTTGAATGAGCTGTAAACATCCAGATATTTCCTACATATAAAGCTTATATCTCTGTTAGGCCCTATATTAAAATAGGCCTACTGCGACTGAAGGGCGCGCAGAAAAATATTAAACATCCAGATATCTCTGAGTATGTCTGATATATTAAAGTTTCGCGCTTGGAACTGGGGCTCTGAAAAATATGTCTTATTATTATTAAAGTTACGCGCCCCAAGGGCGCGCCGAAAAATGCAACTGAATGATGGAATTTGTTCCTTGCATGATGTATTTTAGGCAAGTATGAGCCATTTATTTCCCAAGCCCCCTCTGGCTGAATTTTTTTTCAGTGACACTCGCTGGGATTTTTTTTTGAAAATCTTCCAAGCCCCCAGGATATCAAATGGTCTACCCCGAAGGGTGACCATTTGGTATGGGGGGGGGGGGCTTGGAAGATTTCGAAGAAGTTATGTCTTGAAAAACATTGAAATCGCAGATGACAGAAAAAACAAATAAGATCGCAAGCAGACATGAAGTAAAAATAACGCTCTCACATATATATTCTGTCACCTTCGGTGTCTCATTTTCAAAACTTCTCATCTCATTTAATTATTTTTTAGTAGGCCTAGACATTCAAGCTTACACCAATGTACGATTGCTATTAGGCCTGTAGGTTATTACTACTACTTCTTCTTCTGTTATTTTACGTATACACATTTGAAAAAAAAATTGACTAGCTTATTTGTTCTGCTTCTGTTTTGCAACAAAGAGAAAATGATTTGGTAAAGTATATAATAAGAAGAAGTCGTCGATAAATCAAACAATCTTTTATTACTCAACACACACTGACAGAGAGTGTGGTATGGTTCATTTCAGATGAAAGAACAACATGTTAAAAACTGAAGTCGTCGAGTTGTGCTTATATACACTGTATTCAAGTTCATTCGTGCGATAGAATTCATGAAATGCCGCCATAAATTAAAGGCACCATGGATTTATCGAAGCACACCAAATTTTGTTAATGAGTCTAATTGAGAAGTCGTTCGTCAAATATGGCGATCAAATGATTAATTTTAATACGCACAATTATATGCGATAATTGAACTAGGTCCTATCACTCCGACAAAAGCGATGAAATTCAACTCACTTACCCACTTTTTGCCTAGATAACTCCGGAACGCAATTCACTCAATTTGGGCCTGTCCGATGCCACAGGCATCCTTTTTGGCTTCTCTGTAGGCACTTGAGTATTCTCTGCGCTCGTATGATCTTCTCCTACGCAGAGCCGTATCAATGAAAGTGTCTCAATGGTGATCATGTGGATCTACATGTAGTATCTATTGAAAAGCAAATCAGAAAATAATGAAGTATTAAAAATAAAAACCCACATTTAAAAAACTACAAACACTATCGCACCTCGCCGCATAGGTGCATTATGATTGCAGTCAACAATGTTTATTTCTACTAACTATAGGGCATCACTCCCCGTGACTCTGTATTTTAGGAAAGCCCTGTCATAAAACTATGGCTATTAAATATTGCATTCTTAAATAACTGTTGACTATCACAGAGAATTCGACCATGAGATAAAAACTTACCAGGTCCGGGTAACGGTGATCTCCGTCACCCCTGTTTCTTGCATAGGGGGAATCCAAAGTAGGCGGGCGCCTTTGCCACCAGTGTAATGGCGGAGCCTCAACGTTTGCATGTTCAACGCGATTGGGTGGTCCCGGTCTATGTCTATTTCTTCTGACGTTTGGTTCGGGTTGTTCTTCAGGATTTCTCTGTGCCCTCGGTCTTCTCATTCAACATAATGGTAGCGGTACAATTTTAGTCAAACGCTAGGTAATCGCACAGTACAATGGAAAGTGTGTTACTCAACATTACCAAAATTATATGTACTCTTCTCTCTTACTTAAGTAAGCTCAGGCATGTATTTCGGTTTTTTTTCTCAAGTTTACCCCATGAACTTTTTTCCAGGTTATCATTTCGGTCGTGAAAACGACATATTTCAATTCAATGGTTACATTGCATTCTAAGAAAAAAATTCAGTTTAAAAGTCGATAGCCTTACGGTTATTGAGAGCCACTGCCTCGCGCGGAGTCCGAAGCACGGTTACTGAAAATGTAGTAAACGTGTCCGGAGTATACAGACAAGACAGGGATGAAATCTACATACCTATCCATGTCCTCGTTTTCATCAGAGTTGTTAACCTTCAACTTACTTGGCCATAAATAACTCACGATAACAGTGATAGTCAACAGGCCCAACATTTTGAACAATCAAATAAATTATTCAGAGAGCGCTATCACAAGGAAGTTACCACTGCAGAGCGTATACATGCAATGTGACGTTTTTCCAGTTTTCCTTTCTGTTTTGTTGTCTGCATTATAACTGCCATCATTCCTCTGATTGGTCATCCTTTGTGTTTCATTCTCCGATTGCGCGACGCTCATTGGTCGAAAGTGTGCACTGTCGCGTCGTCACGATCTCGAACCAGAGCGACGAGAATGGCGGACTGCTTCGAGATCGCTTGAGTCACGCTGGAGTGTTAAACACGCGTGCGCTGTTGCGTACTGCACAGGTAACTTTCACCGAAGATTGCTCTGTTATTTTACACTGTGCTGTGCCTATTTTGTAATATTACTGTAATATTATCATTGAAATCCGAAGATTACAGAAAAACAGCTCAGGCCATTCGTTCATTATTGATAAAAAGTGAGACGCTGTAGGAAATGTACCTGTGAACGGACATAAAAGGACCTGGAAGAGACAGTCCACGACAATGATGACAATCTTTGTGCAGTAAGGCCAATTTATCTTTTGCGCTTGCAAACTGAGCTCTAAAGTTCATGCTTAGAAATGAGAAAAATATCGACTGGTGCATTATTTCCATCCCATAAATGATCTTGTTTAGCAGTAATCATGCTTCAAAAATTTTGATTTCAGCATGGTTAGCAAATAGTCTTATAGGATACTAGGGAGTCTGAAGCACGCAGTACACGTTTCCGAAGTAATACAAGATAGGAGTGAAATTCATGTACACGTCCAGGTTGAACACCATACCTGTCTAACTACATCATCCTTGGCCACAGGAAATTAAAGATTCCAGAAACTAACAGACTCAACATTTTGGAAAATCAAGAAATTGTTCAAAAGAGAGAGAGAGAGAGAGAGAGAGAGAGAGAGAGAGAGAGAGAGAGAGAGAGCTGATTAAAAATTCCCCATGTTTCCGTAAGAAATGCGTCTAGATTATTGTATGTTGTTGTTTACGAACGTCAATCTGCTTATGAGCTTTATTCTCTCTGCACAGGTTATAGGTAAACAGTCGATCTTTCGCCAGGAATAAATGACCAAATCGTATCATCTTTAGCTCTGTGCTCAGAAAGGGCCACTCCCTGCTACATAATAATGTTATGCAAAAAAAACACCAGTCGTTCGCAAAATCACGTTTTGAATATATTGCAATGTGTACATTACGCTGATCTGATCACTTCCAGCGATGCAATTTAATGTACTTCAGTCAGTTGGCGACCGTTGTTTAATTAAAATTACATCAGGTGCTCACCATGTACATACATGTACATATTGATATGGTGTAGACCGCATAATCGATATGAAACCTATTTTCGGCCTGAACGCACAATATGCGATGCGAGGCAAACTCCTGTAATTCACTATTAATTGATAGTCGGACGTGACACTCAGATAGGAGTTAACATTCATTTTTCACAAACGAAAGTAAATTCCTCTTGCAACAGAAAACGATTACCTAACATCTTGTTTTTACAAGAAGTACACGACTGCTCTCGCAGGTGGAAAACCTAGCTTATGCAATGCAACAGAACAGGAATTGACTCTTAGTCTTGCATACAATGTGTGGGTTCTTGTTGATTGTGACAGGCTATTTTGTGAGATAGAAAAGGACACATGGGCTGAAGCATTTTGGGTGGGATATTTTGTTAAACTCCAAAAAAATTAATACATTGTTTGCTGTATGAACGTTCCTTGTAGTTAGAAATCACACAGTTAATTTGTACACAGGCAATTTTGTAATTAATGTACGGTCTTAGTACGCTGGTAACAAGCAATGCCCAATTTGATGTGCACAGTGAAGTAACAAACGCTCAGCGAAACACGTCTTCGCATTGGCTCTCGTTACCAATTTTTTTTTCAGGACACCACAGAAACCTCTTGCAACAATCAGACGTCTTTAGTTCACGTTGATCATCCATTTGCAATAATTTCAGCTGTGGGTTTTTTGGCAAGCATTCGTTCATAGGCATAAAAAATCAACTTCCAGAGCCTTTTCAAGGGTTTGGCCCACAGACTACCTGATTCGTGCTTGTAATATATAATTCCAAAGTGCAATGTTACAGCTTTCTTTAGGTCAAAAGGATGCGTACTTATACAGGGCGTCAATAAATGTAGGGCGTGACAAAATTCAAGTCAATATGGAAGAACAGTTTTGAGTAATGCTGCTCTGGCCTCAATTGGATGTGACAGATAAAACAAAATCGTCCAGGCCTGCAGTTTAAATTCCCATTACATAAAATATTGTGTCCAATTATAGAAAGGCTACTGTCAAAGTACGAACCAGGTTTAATCGTCTGTTGCACCGTGACCGTCATATTACTAATAACTTCCTATGCATGTGTTTGCTTGTATCTATTTTCTGTTCATCTTTGTTTTCTCCGGATATCTCTCATCTCCCTGTTTTCCACCACTGTCCAAAACAGTTTTTCACTTCTTTTACCACGGCCTCTGTGTTCCTCTCTCCCGATCCCGGCTCTGTATGCCTTCTCTTTCGTTTTGAGTTGACATAATGTGTTCCGAGGTCACGTTTTGATGAATGGCGTATGCTTATTTAAGGTAGTTCGCGCCTCGGGGACAGATATTCGGGCTTTCAAACTTTATCAATTCTATTCTGATCTACCCCTTGTGGCGGTTCATTTTACAGCTCTTGGTGAAAGACAACTTTTCACCGGCTTATTTTTTTCGAAAATCAAAAATTTTGTTTTTTTCCATAGAATTAACTCAGGGATGGCGGCCATTTTGAATTTCAAATATCCGTAAATCTTAGGTAATTTGTTTCCCCTGTACCAAATTTGCACGGTGACTCCCGATTTTTATTCTTGATTTTGAAAGGGAATGGTTGAAAGATTCATTGAGGAAAGTTTGAGCAAAAATTTAGGTCTTTCATTTTCGAGGCGCATAGGCCTAATACCTTAATGGGATATACTCGAACTGGCGACCAAACTATATTGTTTCATCATTTCTTTCATTTTTGAGCTCCGTTGTCAGCGACGCGGAGCTCATTATATAGGTTATGGTCCGGCGACATTTCGTCGTCTGTCGTCGTCCATCAACTTTCTATGCATTTAAAGCTTCCTCTTGAAAACCGCCGGCAAAATCTCTTTTATAATTGGTATACAGATCTTTAGGGATGACTTAAATCAGATTTGCCCGACCTGTGATGAAAGACACAAGTGTATATTTTAAGGCTAGTTTTGCCAGTTTTTGTTAAAATCATCTTCATCCAAACCGCTTGCCAAACAGCTTAGATCTTTGCAAGAATCAATCTACTAAATGTTTAGCCTGGCAGTGTTTAACTACCGTAGCTCTGGTCGAAGGATCTTTTCTTCAGAAGAACAAAGAAAATGACCGTGTACAAATGACTGACTGGATTTGACATACAACATAAATTTCGCTTAGGGGCAGTAATAGGTAATGAATGAAATGCCTGTACCCGCAAGTTTCGCTGACAGGATTTTAAGTTCAAATACATACTCGTAGTTGTTCGTTCGAATTTTAACAAACGTGATATAGATATTTTACCAGTAGCAAGACTGGAAGGTAAATGACAGATTGTAAATGTATGGTTGTTCATGTGACGACTGATCACGATTCGTTCTTATTGATTCAACGTTCTTAATATAGATAATTTTATTCAGTTTGATTATTCTGAGTCTGTTCCGTTTTCTTCCTTATGTATGTCATAATATCGAGCATTAGTATTGAAAACACTTTTGACAACATAAATGCTAGGCATGTCAACGTAACCTTGCGAGAAGAACAAGAAAATAAACGTATTTTAAAAACTTACTAAAAATCATTTGAAATACTTGAAATATTTAAGCAAGTATAGTTGACTGAAAAAGACTGAATTTCAGCCGTTGTGGAAGTCCTTAGAGTGTAACATGCATATTTTTGTATCCCAATAGTTTTGACATCATTTCAAATAACAAGAGCATTAATTCAAATAATTCAAATTCAGAGTGTCACCAGAGATTAAATTCCTTGCCATATTTTTTTTTGTGTTGATAAGCGGCAATATCTTTATTTACCTTAGGCCAAAAGAAAAGATAAATTGTGCTGTTCCGATAACATAGTTTTCAAAAATAGGGTAGGTAGGTCGGCAGGAATTTTTTCCCGGAATATTTTTATTTTTAAATATGCAATTTTTAGGGCGATCAAACCCTGGCCACATCAGTTCCAGAAAAACGTATCATACATATAAAAGGAATAAAAACATAAAAGACGTCCTCGTCCAAGCAAAAATCAAATTCGAGGTAACAAACACGTGATTTTACCTTTTTTTATTTCTTTTTCTTAACTTCCGTGTTTACGTAACTCTAAAAAGTTTAGGGTCGGCAGGCAAAAAATAGAGTAGGCCGGATTATCGGAAAAGCACAATTTTTATTTTTCTTTGGCCTAATCTGACGTGATAAGTTGGTCTTGTTATTAGGGTAAATTTATCTACATTTAATTTTGATTTGCAGACATGCGCATTTCGCATCTATTCCTCAGGTTAATAAATAATCAAGCACTCGCCAAGCACTTATTTGAGGCGTCATCTAGTAGAACTGATGTTGTAAAACTTCCGGACAAAGTCGTTGCTGACATAGTGACGCCAATTTTTAGGTAATACAGGTGGGTATTTCTATGGAAAGCCTTGACTGGCTTTATAAGTGGTCTAATATAATGTTGTGCTGGGCATTCGATATGTCGTGGGCATTCAATATATTGTGCTGGGCATTCAATATGTTGTGCTGGGCATTCAATATATTGTGCTGGGCATTCAATATGTTGTGCTAGGCATTCAATATGTTGTGCTGGGCATTCAATATATTGTGCTGGGCATTCGATATGTTGTGCTGGGCATTCAATATGTTGTGCTGGGCATTCACTATATTGTGCTGGGCATTCAATATGTTGTGCTGGGCATTCAATATGTTGTGCTGGGCATTCAATATGTTGTGCTGGGCATTCAATATGTTGTGCTGGGCATTCAATATGTTGTGCTGGGCATTCAATATGTTGTGCTGGGCATTCAATATGTTGTGCTGGGCATTCAATATGTTGTGCTGGGCATTCAATATGTTGTGCTGGGCATTCAATATGTTGTGCTGGGCATTTAATATGTTGTGCTGGGCATTCAATATGTTGTGCTGGGCATTCAATATGTTGTGCTGGGCATTCGATTCAATATGTTTTGCTGGGCATTCAATATGTTGTGCTGGGCATTTAATGTTTTGTGCTGGGCATTCAATATGTTGTGTTGGGCATTCAATTATATATTATTGCCTGAATACATGGGTTTATGTACCTGAGAGCAGGTGACAATTTGCCCGACGTCAGGAGGGCAAGTTGTCTCCTGCTGCGAGGGTACATAAACCCATGTATTCAGGCAATAAAATTTTTATTACATGCCTCTTCACAATTAATGCTATATGACATTTAGTTACACGCAGGGGATTTTCAAACATTTTTACCATTATCGACCAGCATCAAACAGATTTTAACGAACGTTAAAATGGCAGTGCGCGCATGGATATTTTACATCTAACGTTAAGCGTCTACTTTGACGTCGAAAACATCGAAAGGCTTCACCGGACCGGGTAACCATGGAAACTGGTCAGTACATCGTTCACCGGCCCGCTAAGATCCCGGATGTTCCTATTCAAATCTATGTACTGATTTGCACTCACATCGAGGCATGTATAAAGAAATAAAGGGCGACGCGCTGACCATTAGCGTTTATTTATGGGCAGGGGTGAGAGGAAGCCAAAAATTAACGGGCGAGGCTTGCCAAGCCCGTTAATTTTGGCTTTCCTCTCGCCCGCACCCATAAATAAACGTCAATGATCAGTGCGGAGTCTGTTATTTCCAATATATTATCAACAAACCCCAAATACCGTCAAAATTTACGAAAATTTCCAACGCGAACGACAACAGGGCCCCAGAACTTGTCAGTGAGTAGTGCAGGCACTGTAAAAATTTTGCAAATCCAGATATTTTTTCAAAACCACGTGTCTAAACGTGGCCCACAAGTGTTCCATTTTATTTTGTGATTGATTAATGATCCTTGTACAAATTAAAATTTACGTTTTAGCTGAAAAGTTACCAAGTTTACGATATTATTCATATTCACGGGCACTAAAACAAACCGTTTTTGCGTATTTGTGGTCGGTCACATGGTTCAGCTCGACCAATTAAAATGCGACGGGCAGGGCATGGTAATATAATATATTGTGCTTGGCATTTGATATTTTGTGCTGGGCATTCAATATGTTGTGCTGGGCATTCAGTTTTAAGAATTAATTATTACATTTTATTGATATTGATTTAAGCTTATAAATCTTTTAATATGTATAATAAAATTTAGTCCTACAGTTTAGGCTAATTTGTCCTCGTTTTGTTGTTTCAAAATACAGCGCAATGGCTAATTGGAGGAATCCATTGCTCAAACAAACAGCTCTTTATCCACGTGAGTAAATTATAGTTTGCTTTGGTAAACATTTCATGTCTATGTCGAGAGTCAACGGTATATTATAACCTATCTGAAGGCATACATATTTCGTTGAAATAATTCCTTGAAAGATTGTGTTGGTGCCCTATAAACCTTCAAGTTGGGACATCACTCAGAAGGATAATATCGAGATGTATTTAATGTTGTGGTTAACTTTTAGATTAGCTCATTCTGACCTAATTATATTGTTTTGAATCTTTTAACGATATCTGTGATATAGATTTAGTCGATTATTTTTTTTGGTACGGGGACCAAATGTATTCACCGTACTATTATTTATGACACCAATTTTGTTATTATTAGTTGGTTTCATTGAAAATTGGACCCCTTCCATCGTGTTTTCGAGTCATTAAACATAACATTTGCAATGAAGCTATTTTACGTAAACTGTCTTAGTTTTAATAATTCAGCAAACATGATGCAGAAAACGGTGTTGCAAAAACGGCGGCCTAGTTACGTTTTACGTCTTGTGAAAACATCCCTTACTAATTCGATAAACTGACTTAGATAGTCAAAATTTTTGAAATAAATCACCATTTTACATCTTGTATACCTTTGTCTGTCTATAGAAAATTAATTATAGGGTTGAAGTGTCAGATGAACGTGACGTAAGACAAACTGACACTCTTATCTTGTCATAAATTTGATGAGAAATGTGTGTATTGTCTTTATCGTAGACCAAATAGTAAAATAATTTACCATAGGATTTGCAAATACGATGAGTGTAAGTCGTTGTCGTTACTAGTCTCTAGATCAGAGATTTTTTTCTTTTGGATCGGAAATTACATAGTGAAAGTATCAATATGAATCGATCAAATGTAGCAATTGTGAGCAATATAGTTACTGTTGTTTGCTCAATCTTACAGTGACCTATGCCCTGGCAATATTTTTTGCCATACAACCTAATGCAGTTGTGTATGGTAAGTGAACATTATTCTTATTCCAATTATCCTTCCGATGCCGTACAACCGAGAAACGTTCGATTAAGCAGAGTCATATGTTTATTTGTACTTCACATTCTGTCAATTTTAATGAGTCTTCATAGACATTTCAGAAGTTTTATTAGGAAATTGCACTTTTCTTAACTTTTATTGTTTGTCATTAGCACATTCAATAAAGATGTTTCTCACAGACTCAACTGTTCCGAAGTTTCAATTTGCATAAAAACTGCAAGCCATAGAGTAATGTCTTAATTTTTGTTTATAAGTCAATGTCTACTACAAGGCGTGAACAACAACTCGTAGTAATGTTTACTTTGCACGTACTAATATTGAAATATTGAAATTTTCCAGGTGCATTGTGTGACTTTACTCCGTCAAATTTTGATGACGTATCTGTCTATGAAGAGCGGCCAATCGGTAAGTAGAATCGAAATATTAAATCGTATAAAAACCAGATATGAACTGAATATGCTCACGTGTTTTACAACAGGTTCATTAATAGTAGTAAGCTTCACAGAACAATAAGATATATGTTATCACTAAATGAAGCAGTTTTTTTTCAACATCGCACAGTACTCTCAGATTTTAATCACTAATTACAAAACTTTATTTAATATGCAAATGAGCTGTTAATTGACTTGATACTACTCAATGCTTCATGGGACAATTACATATCGTTCAGATCAACATTTGTAGCACGTTTAATTTAATTTAATTTAATGCAGTAATTTTAGAGTAATGTCACTAATTACAAAGTTCATTAAATATGCAAATAATCCCTATATTAACTTGACAATGTTCAATGATTTATAGCACAATTAAATATTCATCAAATCAATATCTGTAGCACGTTTCACAAAATTTGGTGCCGTAATTTCAGAGTTATATACCTAATTACAAAGTTTATTAAATATGCAAATAAACCCTTAATTAACTTTACACTACTAAATGCTTTGCAACACATTAGATATCTGTCAGATCAGTATATGTAGCAGTTTTCATCACATTTGATGCAGTTATTTCGGAGTTATATGACTTCTTATAAAACTTCATGAAATATGCAAATGAGCTAATGATTAACTTTACTCTGTTCAATGCTTCTCAGTACAATTGGATATTTATCAGATCAACATCTGTAGCAAGTTTCATCAAATTTAACGCTGTAATTTTGGAGTAATATCACTAATTACAAAGTTCATTAAATATGCAAATAAACCCTTAATTAACTTCACACAAGTAAATGCTCTACACCACAATTAGATATCTGTCGGATCAGTATCTGCAGCAGATTTCATAACATTTGGTGCAGTTATTTTGGAGTTATATCACTAATTACCAAACTTCATAAAATATGCAAATGACCTATTTGTTAACTTGACACTGCCAAATACTTCTCAGTACAATTAGATATTTATCAAAACAATATCTGTACCCAATTTCAAAGACTTGGGCGCCGTAATTTCAGAGTTATACACCTAATTACAAAGTTCATTAAATATGCAAATGAACCCTTAATTAATTTCACACTACTGAATGCTTTACACTACAGTTAGATATCAGTCGGATCAGTATCTGCAGCAGATGTCATCACATTTGGTGAAGTTATATCGAAGTTATATGACTAATTACAAAACTTCATAAAATATGCAAATGACCTATTTATTAACTTGACACTGTCCAATGCTTCTAAGTATAATTAGATATATATCAGATCAATATTTGTTGCAAGTATCATCAAGTTTGGTGCAGGAATTTCAGAGTTATCTCACTAATAACAAAAGTTCATTAAATATGCAAATGAGAAGGCAATTGACATGACACTCACAGTATCATCATAATGTTCTGAGATTGTCATCTGTGAAAAGTTTCATGAAATTTTGTGCCGTATTTCTTGATATATGTCTACACTGTCATTACCGTCTCCATAGGGAAACCATTGTACGGAAAAAACGATATTGCATAACTTCATTAATATGCAAGCCACACTAACCAAAATCTAATCAGTTCTTGCAAGTAGCATATGGTACCTGTGTACCAAATCTGACTTGAATCCGTTCAGGCGTTTTTGAGTTATCGTGTAAACAGACAAACAGACAGACACACACACACACACTAACACACACACACACACACACACACACACACGGACAGACAGACAGACATCGCTATGACAATAGCCCACGTGTTTACACACGTGAGCTAAAAAAGGGATACCATAAATCGTCAAATTGCAACAATGAAATATTCTCTTCCGCAGGTACCTTGTTGTATACACTAGACGTAGAGGGCGACACTGCTTCTGAAATAACACTATCATTGGACGATTGTAAAAGTGGTCGCAGCAACCTTCACTGTGACCAAGTGTGGAACCTTGAAGACAAGAACATGTTATGGGCGATAATTTATGACTTGGAGTCGGATGAGGTATACGTTGTCATTTTAAATTTATTTAGCCTTGTACCTACACTAAGGGACATTGGCTGTAATTTTTTATACTATTTCGTATGTTTCTAGATATCAGTATATTTCTTTTTCTCCTTAAATTATTTTGAATTACCAAGTATCAGCCCAGCAAAAAAAAATTGTGCTAAATGCAATGTTATTGTTTACAAATGAATCGTCTTCATAGATAGAATTGAAAACAATATGTCACGAATAATAATACCGACATTAAAGTTCTTTCTTGAAGAGCAAGAAAGCGACTTTAAATAAACCAAATATTCGATGAAAGACAAAGACTAAAACGTCACGTTAACAAACCATTCAAAGACGATAAATTGCATAAAATGACTTACCTTTATGTAATTTTTTAATACTAGGTAAACTGTGAAGGGGTATATGCAGTGTGGATTCGCTGCACAATCAATGGTCAACCCCACAGCTCAACGGTAGGTCAACGATAATGTCATCAAGTTTTAAATAATCTATGCCAGATTCTTATGTAGATCACAGCGCCAATGGAATAAAAGCGTTTCTTCAGACCAACTTATCTTATTCACATATTTTCAGGGAGAATGACGTAATGGCAGGAGGTTATCAGCTATTTCCAGCCGACCTATGCTAAATAAGAGGAATTCCTTGAAAAAATAATCTGTAGCAATATACTGTAATATCCAGCTGAACTACACTAGATGTGTACTGTACACTTATTGCACTACTATAGGGTAAACTAGGTTTTAATATACCCATCCTTTGCTCGTCATCAATTTTGCTTGAAATAAAATCACGGATGCTAACGCCGAAGCATCCTTTTCTTTGAAGAGCACATAACATATTGCTTGTATTTTACTTTCATGGGGGGCACATTTCCAATATCGTACAGGAAATCGCAATTTTAGTCCTTTACCTTCAAATTAACGAAATACATAACAGGGAATGTACTGAAGTTGATATATCGTTTGTTGATCAGTTATGGGAACTTAGGGAGTCTTCAGTAATTACACGGAGGTGGGGTGGGCCGGGTGGAATTCAGTGCACATCTGTACTGTAAAATGTGACCCTCTCCCTGTCCGACTTCTTAAGTGTGACCCTCCCCTGGCCGAAATTCTAAAACTTGATCTCCCAACCACTGCAGTATTCTCCCCATGAATAATTGAAACGGTATCAGCTAGTTCACATAACAATTGGTTTAATTGTTATGTAAATTAGGGGCAAATTACGGAGGGGAAGGCTTATGTTTTGGAGGGACGGTGGCAATTTATCACGCAAGAATTTTTGAAGAGATATGGTGTTTCATACATTTGAGGGAGGGTCACCATATTTTGTGCAACTAGAAGAAGGCAAGATGTGGCTGATATAGTGCTTCATTCAAAAATGTCAAATCATAATACATGGAGTCTATCAGGCAAATTATTGACAAATTTTCCCCAGCAAAACATGCTATATCTGTATATTATATATGTTTGATATATATTTAAATGTACTTTACTTGAATTGGGAAGTAACATGTGCATTTGTGTACAAGAAACTGATTTTTGAATTTTTATCTAAAAGTTGGTTCACTTTACATTGTAGTCTCTGATGAAACTATGAATAATTTTTTCCAATACAAAATAAGTGACTCTGTGCATTTATGTGCGCTTGATTATTGATATTAATGTTCTTAATTAGGCTACAGTGGTTATAAGTCCATGGTTGCGCAAAAAATTTGATTTTGGAATTTCAATGAAATGTTGATTCACTATACATGGCAGTCTATGATGAAACTATGAATAATTTTTCCAATATAACACTATTATTGCATTTATGTACATTTGATAACTGATTTACACTTTTCTCCCCGTTGCATATGTTTCTGTCTCTTGTCTTTCATCAGTTTTAACAGTTCAAGGTGTATAATATAGGATACCACCGCATCTTCTTTGCTTGTGAACTTGTGTACGTATTTAAAAGAATCGGCGTATTTCGGTGGTTTCGTTTGGCCATAAAATCAGTTTCTGTCAAAAGTGACCCTCCCCCTCAGATAGGTTTATAAAAAGTGACCCTCCCCCAATTCCCCAGCCCACCCCCTTGTAATTACTAAAGGCTCCGTTAGAAATTGATCAGTAATGGTAACTTGGTGCCGGTTCGCAATCAGAAAACAGACAACGTGATTGCACTTGGTAATATCACCCTGTATTCTTGTTTCAATGCAGAATTTTCAACTTCAAGTGTTTATATATGACTTGAACGACAATGACCCTGTGTTTGTAGGTACTCCTTACGTAGCTAACGTCGGCGAGGTAAGCATACTCTGTACTACAACTCTTCCTTTGGCGTTTGCAGGCTTTTGCCACTAATTTAATTGTAACACTTGATACCATTGGTCATTGGATGTTGTTCTGTCTAAAAGGGAAGTATGTCTGACTATTCGACTTGTTATGTGATTTTTGTCTGTGTATGCTTATTTACGCAGCTCGCAGAAATTGGGCACACAGTGTATGTCGTGTCAAGTGAAGACAAAGATTGCAGTGCCAGGCAACCCCTTTATGGTGCCATAGGGGTAAGTTAATTAAAACATAGGGCCAAAGTCCCTGAAGCTACTATAGACATGGATACAAAATTAAGTATTTCCTGACTGTATGAAATTATCTCACTAAGGTCATCCTAGGGACATGTAAACCAAATATTAAAGCTGTCTGACCAGCGGTTTTGAAAAAACAAGCGACTCAACAGTTGACAGAGCTCTGCTGTGTTATGTAGAGAATAACCTTTTGTGACACATGTATTGATGAAGAAGGTGGATATCTTTGATAGCTCATTTCAGGATGGCCTGACCAAAATTGGAAAAAATTCCGTAAAAATACAGATTTGCATATTTCATCAGACTATATTAGTCTATAATAGCAAATAAACGAGAGTTAATTACATTCTAATTAAAGTGAACAAGACTTGCTTAAATCAAGATTTACGTCATAAAAAACAGCATATCTGTCAGGTTATAAAGAATCTTGAGCTGGTTATCTTTTAATATCAGTATTTTCATCCTATTAACCAAGCACATTTTAACTTTCAAATTAACATTGTAAGTAAGTTCTGTTGAATAAGTTGAGACTGTACGTACTCAGAGAAAGCACGCTGAAGAGACAAATGTTTGAAACTTAAGTAAGAAGTTCAAGGTCATCAAAAGCATTATAAGGAATCATGTTACACTTTCATTGCACTGTTTACACAGATTGCATAATTGCTATAAATAGCACATGAGGAATCTTACAGCCCAGCTTTACCATAAAAACCCTATCACTTTGACCACTCTTTTAATTGACCACTCTATTTTTTTCCTCAAAAAGTAATCTTATTTTATCCTTACCAAGTCAACCATAAATGGAAATTAGAACTTTCTCTATCTCTATTTATTTGACCACCCTATCATGACAAACTATTATGAGCAATTTCTTTAGGTAACATAAATGGTGGTTCAGAATATATCAAAGTTGGGATTCAGGAAAGTTGCCTTTACATGTTTTAATCCTCCAAGATGGTAAGCCTTTCACTATGAACTGTCAAAAAAAGTTGAACTTTCTGATAATTCCACACTAAAATTATTTTGGCTGTGATGATTTCGTAATTAATTCAATTATTTAAAATCATATTAATTATTTTTTTCTGGGTGAATTGATAGGGTTTATACAGTATAAGAATTACATACAATGTAAGTCAAATTTTGACCAAAAATGACAAAAAAATTCCTTAAAAATACACATTTGCATATTTCATCATAATTTGAACAAATCTAAGTTGGGTTATCCCTAGGGACCTGTATACCAAATAACAAAGCTGTCTGACCAGCGGTTATGAAGAAGAAGATTTTTTACCAAAAACACCTTTTTTGGCATTAATTTGCCTATTTTCAACAATATCAAAAAATTAAAAAAATAGTTTCTCAAAATCATATTTTTCATCTACACAAAAATATCAAATCAGTAAGTACTGCGGTTCTCAAGATATTTGAGTGGACGGACGCCTCACAAACGGACATACATACATACATACATACATACATACATACATACATACATACATACATCATACAGACTGCCGACGGACGCCGGACGGATACCCATCCCAATAGCTTCTATAGACTATAGTCTATAGTAGCTAAAAAACCACACACTCTCTCTCTCTCTCTCTCTCTCTCTCTCTCTCTCTCCTCTCTCTCTCTCTCATATCTGCCGGTAAAATATTTCCAGAAGACAAAATAAAAATTATCTCTCATCTATGAAATATACATTTGATTCTTTGCGGAGTATTAACAATTTGAATGCCTGTCATCTTCTCGAGTTCCTGACGTTCAAGGTTGATCCAATGACTGCCTTCTGGTCAGTTCTCGTTTAGATGCCAGACAATAATAGTGCGTGCACGTGGTTGACAAAGCGTAATTAGTTCCAGAGACCAGCTCTGGAACTGTTAGTTTTTGCTCACTTTCCTTCTTTCTTTCTTTCTTTCTTTCTCTATTTCCGGTATTACTATCATAGAACATGCTATACACAAATTTTACCTTAATTACCCAGAATGCATTGCGACACGCTTATGACGTCATCGCTCAGCTCGGACGGGTTTTACGGGCATTTCTTGTGTGTTTATTTATTTATTTTTTATTCTGCATTGCTCGACTATCATATTGCGTTCAGCTATTAATAATTCTAGCTTTCTTTCGCTTTGTTTTTTGTTGCTTTTTGATTTTATTTTTCTCTAAATACTCGCCGTACGTGGCGCTATACTGTTTCGCCCGAATGCTCATGAGACAACAATGGCGGCGGATCGATCGCTTCGCTCGCATAGAGACAGAAAAGTAGGCTTTCCGTACGTTTACAAGCGCGGCTGGGCACATCGTGTACCTAGGCGAGGTGGGTGTGCTCGAAAACGAAGATCAATGCAAAATTTGGATTCAAAATCGGCTGTTTTGGCGGAGAAACTGCCCGCCGTATTTCTGAGGAGCCACCAGCGGTTTTTCCTATCAGTCTGCGAGGCCGTTTAACGCACAGGTTATCGTAATGTTGCTTGGATAGTCGTTCGAGGCGGGCGGCCGCAGGTCGCCGTTTACTTGGAAAAAATAGAAAGGTCAGACACAGATTTCAGACAAGCAGCCTAAAAGAAACAAAAGAAACAATCTGGCGTCAAATAAATGGTCCCCGACAATCACAAATACCTTCAAATGTTTATTGCTCCAGTATGGCCGGCCTAGAAACGTTACATGTGCCGAAATTTGGCAATATTCACTTCCTGGGATTCCGCACACTTGCCCTGTATCCGCCATACTGACTTAATTGACCTTCGCATTGAATTGTGGGTAAGGTAGTATGTAGGCCTATCTGTTGCGTTTTTACCGTACATGTAGGCATTTGTAATCTGTGGACTGCCTTGCTTTTAGTTGTATTATGGTGTTTACTGCTAGCAGTCCTAACTATAGGTACGTGCTTGAATATTAAAATCCAAAGCACTCTTTCATTCTGCACCTATCTTTGTTACACATTCTCTTGTTTCTTCCGCTGCTCTGGTCTCTGGAACTTCGCTTTTGCTTGCAAATGCTTTCTAGTTACACGTTATTTTTTCACTCATTCATAGGGAACAGGGGCGGATTATTTTGCGTTTGAGTCAAGTATCTCACCAAGTATCTTGGTTACGAACTCACTGGACTATGAGCTAGATAAGGAATACACCCTCATATTGATGGTCGATGTAAGTATCGAACTGTTAGATATTGTCAAGGTGAATATCGTAACATTGAAGGGATCCTGTAAGAATCCTTTGTATTGCATAGGAAAGTGCCGAGTCCGGTTCATTTAGGCTTTTCAGGATTGGTTCTTCTCCTGTAAGTCTACCATTAGCTTGCTTCCTGTGCTGTGCTGTGTGATGCGTATATTGGGCTAACGAGGAATTTAAAATGATGTTATTGTTGAAAAGGTGCATCTATTCAATCTCAAAATGTAGCCGCCCATATTCTTCAATGACACGATGTAACTGAAGATTGATAACCCTGATAAATACCAATTAGAGAGGGATGTATTGAAATGGGATTTCAGAAAGGCAAACATTGATAAAATACATGTTATTGTATAGGACCGAGATGGAAGAAGTTCTACGACAGTGATGGATGTACTTATCGAAGACGAAGATGACATGACTCCTATATTTTCTGAAGTAGTATATGAAAGCGAGGTTTTAGAAAATATTGCAGAAGTTGTTCTCCCTGTGATACCGAAGATACACGCCTATGATCACGATTTTGGAATCAACGAAACAGTGTACTACAGCTTTGCAGGTTAGAATTTTTCTGTAGGCCAACAGCACTGAGCCTTTCAATTAAACTTCTCCATGTGAGTTGTGACGCTGATGTCAACCCTGTTTCAACACGGAAATCACAAGCGTTTACGACTATATCCAATATTTTCCTTCATGCATGTTGTATTTATGTGGACAGTGATACACATTTAGCCTCTTCAGTTCTTCTAAACATTCTCTCAATTTTTAACAATGCACGTGGCTCCCATCATAACTCAATAGGAGTTGACATTATATTATTATCTGTATGTCTGTCTGTCTGTCTTTTGTTTGTTAGCTCGGGAATGGCTGATTGAAAAATGGATTTCATATGCAATTCCCGATCTGCCAAGAATGATATAGTTTTGTCTGAAAATGACAGTTAATAATGGTTAACTTTCGAAACGTCATGGAAGTGCACTCACGATGTGATAAAGCTCAAGCATATATGGAGAACAATTCCGTGTGCCTGTCAGTCCAGTGTTAAAACCCCATGCCTAAATTTACCATCATTTTTAAACAGCAAACCATTAAGATCGTATTTAAATTATGTATGATGACAATATGTAATGCCACACATGTACCATGTCAAAGGTATTTGCAGTTTTCTGGATCAAACTTGACACAAACTCGATAAAACTTGATCAAATATTCACACCAGGAAATTCAACCTTAAAGAATTGTATCAATGATTGGTTCATATCTAAGCCTTTACTCAGATTTTTTTAAGTTCAGAGTTAACTAACGTTTATCTAAATTTGTTTTGCAGTATGAGCAAATGCTGCTAACAGGTGCAGTTTTGATAAAAGTCTGTTTAGGAAATGGCAAAAGTACTGTAATTCTACAATATTTCTGCCATTTTGTTCCAAAAGTTAAATAAGAAGAATGGATTATGACAAAGAAGAAAATTGACTCTGACCTGTAGTGTTTGAACGTATGGTTGCCGAATTATCATTTTGTTGTTATCTTTTTCTCATTCAAAATCGCATGGCAAACTGATGCCTAAAACAATTAAGTTTTAGTTTGGTTGCTGTCGTGGAATACACACGGACGTTAGTGTTGTTTCCCACGTCCTTCCTAGCGTTTACGTGGTAATTTTGTGCACCGATTTCTTCCAAAATGTACACAAGAAGAAATGTTTGATGACTTGCATAGTCATGTCACTATAAGAGCAAGTCCTTTACTTCGCTGTGTAAGTTGCCTTTTGCAATTTTGCCAATATCTTCTAAATACCTTGTCAAATATCATGCTAATTGTATCACGACACTTATAGCAATGACTGGTAAATGAGTTACATGCCTAATTTACCGAATAAGGAAGTGTGGTGGTAATAAGCCTATACCCGGTCTATTTGAGCGCAGACATATATCGGTTAACGCATTTCAAGAACTTGTACGAATTCTTAGTTTACTCTTGATGTTCTCCAAACGACTGTATTTTGATATTAATCCAGGATCAACTTCACGACGACAGATACTGTCCAAGAATTGGCTAAAACAGGTTAATAAGTTGGAATTTTTGAAAATTAGGGAACATTCTTTCGGGTCAAATGCTGTGCCTTTCCTCCTCAAACAGGGGAGCTATTTCAGATCTCTTCATGTTCTTGTCTCTCTTTAGATCCGAATAGACAGAACGACGCCATTTTTGAAACCGAACACTTCAACATAGACAACGAAACAGCTGACATAACCGTGACCTCCGGCTTAGATAGAGAAAGTTTGGAGAATGGAAAGTTGACTGTGATGCTTAGGGTAATTAGACGATAGTCATGAAACAACAGTGATTGTATGCATAATTATGTAATATGCCCGTGGTCATTTGAACCACGTCAAAAATTGAATTTTTATGAAAACCTTGATGGGTCTGCATGACAGAAAACCGCGATCCAAATTAATGAAATGTTCCTTCAGGTCTAATACTCTTTACTGTAAAAATTACGTTTCTTGAGATAAATTTGACATTATACTGTCATGTCGCGGCTGTTAACAGGCAATATCTTTCTAGTGCGAGGGCAGTAAAATACAATATTTATCTCGGTATTTTTCGATGACACATCAAAGTAAAGTCACCGTAGTGACAAGATTATGTGAAAGGTCAATACTCCTAAATCTTAAATCTGTTTCTTTGCTTAGACGTTAATCATTGGAATGCGCATCCGTAAAATACATTTTGTTGAGAAACATGCCGCACATTCATACAGAAATTCAGCACCTAATATTCATCCGAGGAATGCACAACTTTCTGAAGTAACACTTCCACGTCATTTTCCTGTTATGTTAGGCAGCTCAAGTCAGTAGCCGAGGCTATCAAATGTACTCCTACAGAGATACGCATGCGTCCTTGGTTGTTACTGTGTTAGATGTCAATGACAACACTCCAACAATGAGTGACAATGAGTACCATGGCACAGTGCCTATAGATTCTCCTCCCGGGACAATAGCGGGTGGAGTCAATGGCGACTGATCTTGATGAGGTGGGTGTCTCACATAGTATTAAGCTGAAGGATTTGATGTTGTCAGCCCAACAAAGTCATGTCCAAGTTGGGGTGCGTTTTTTTACCTTCTAACGCTGATGGTCATATATGTTGAAACTGACAACTCGGTGTCTAAGTGTCATCAATAATTCGTATCTTAACATCGTAAATTTAGCATTTGCCTCGAAAAAGATTGTTACATTCATGTTCTAAGTATGACGATTAAATGTAATTACAAAAGCAAAGGGTATTATAAAGACTTAAGGTTTTAAAGTTTTGACTCAAAGCATATTACGGTTTGTAAAAGTGGTATTTCAACATCGTAAAATGTGTATGAAAATTTCATAAGCCGTTTTTGCTTTTATTTACCAGGGTGACAATGCAGTATTCAAGTTTGTCGTTGACAGTGAAATCTTCGTGGTCGACGATCCGTTGTACGTGACGCCGAACACTGCTATTTCGTACATACGAGTCAATAATTCGAGTCTATTAAATTGCCAAATGTTGCCGGACGATGCAATTTTTATTCAGGTAAGAAGATAGAAATGTCTTAAACCTAATATAGAGGTATGAACTTACTATTTCTTCAATTGAATCTGGGGATATTACAAAGGACAACTTGCAAATTTAACCAATTGTTGCTGTTCGGTTTTATCAACTAGTTGTTGTCAGGAGTGAATATAACGAATGCACGACCGAAAAATTAAGCTTACATCGTACTTTGAACAGATTGCATAATAGTGCTATTAACGAATGTGTCTAATTTTAAATTATTTAGAACTTTTATACCCAACTTTGTATCATTTGCAGAATTAGTTAAAAATCATTAGAAGGACCACCGTAACGGTATAGGAGCGCATTTGACCTAATGTGTATGACATGACAATTTCTCTCTTCTTTGTATGTTTATCATTAGTTTACTGTGTACACCGTGGAAACCAAGACGCCAGAAGCTTTTCGCAGTGATAATTCAGCGGTGTGGATCAAAGTAATTCGGGGGGATATTTGAGAAAGTATACTCTTCCACAATTCTGGTCCCAGGCCAAGTTCTGCTTAATATAGTTTAGCCCAGTTTCTCTGTAGGCTTATGATTTCAACTTCAAGTTTTGATAAAATCTGAAATGTCATTATTGATTGAACGAGCTTGTCGTGTGCCTTATATGTACTGTCTTGTCTTGATCACCGAGGGTCCAGGGACTGTGTCTTGAATTATAGGAAAAATCATCGTAACATTGTCACAGGAAAATATTCTATTCCTGTTGTAAAATCTATTCAACTTAGAAATTGCCCATGCGTCCGTAACAAATGCGGCTAGATAATTGCTGTGGTTTATGTACATCTATCTACTTATGAGCTTCATTTTTTCTGCACAGGTTATGAATAGTCACTCGGTCTTTCGCCAGGAATAATATATATTATTGCCTGAATACATGGGTTTATGTGCCCGAGAGCAGGTGACAATTTGCCCGACGCCAGGAGGGCAAATTGTCTCCTGCTGCGAGGGCACATAAACCCATGTATTCAGGCAATAATATTTTTATTACATGCCTCTTCAAAGCTAACGCTATATGACATTTAGTTACATGCAGGGCATTTTCAAACAATTTTACCATAATCGACCAGCATCATACAGATTTTAACGAAAGTCAAAATAGCAGTGCGCGCATGGATATTTTACATCTAGCGCCAAGCGTCTTCTTTGACGTCGAAGAGCTTCACTGGACCGGGTAACCATGCAATATGGGAACCGTCAGTACATCGTTCACCGGCCCGCTAACCCCCCCGGATGTTCCTATTCAAATCAATGCACAATTTTACACTCACATCGAGGCATGAATAAATGACCATATCGCGTCATATTTATCTCTCTGCTCAGAAGGACCATTCCTTGCTCCATGTGCAAAACACCAGTCATACGCAAAGCATAATTATTTGAATAAATTGCAAACAATACATTACACTGACCCGATCACATCCAGCGATGCAATTAATTAATGTACTTCAGTTGGTAGACGACCATTCTAATATCTAAATTTAAATAAAAACTTCCTTTCAAGGGATGTCTACTGAATATGTCTTTCAGTCTGATCTTCTCCACTTCAATAGGTTGTATCAACCATTTTACACTTTTTCTTTTTCCATTATTCGTTGTTACGCAAGCTGAAATTATTTTCAGTGTAATGGGTTATATCACTGAGAAATAATCTACACCGCCACTTACAATATAAGTTAAACAACTTGGTTTGCAATTGTTTATACCAAAAATTAAGGCATAGGTTGTTTCTGAACAAAGTGGCTTGACCTTATTTTTCGAGTACAATACCGTAATCGATCATTATTTGATCTTATCAAAGGGAGCGGTCGTCGGAACTGCGCACGTGCGACTTTTCTGTTCACAAACAATGTATTTTATGCACTTTTCATGGCTGCAACATTTAAATTTTATTATGTACTTTATGACAAATACATTTAACTTTCATCAATCGCCAACGTATATACCTTGAATACGGTGTTTACATCGGTTGTAGGGGCAACTAGCGACCTCTGAGCGCAGTTCCGACGACCGCTTCCCTTTAATTAAACTTTGAATGGCACATATAAATTAGTTTGCACTTGTTTGCAATTTGCTTGTCAAATATTTCATAGATTCATTGTTGCTCTTTGTATAGTGACGACTAGACTCCGTTTTCTTGAACGAAAGAAACAATTTATCTGACTGATATGTAGGCCTGGTATTGATCAAATCTGACGTACAGTTGCAGATCCCTTTCAAAGCCGGCAAGGTGTTCACCACGAACAGACAAAACAGACAATGATGTCGTGTTATCGACATCTTAGTCGACATTGAAAGGTCTTTACAGTGGCTGTATATGTATTGATGTTGAATTTTCTAAGCTGCGGGTGGAATCGGGTCAGTCAATTTATGTGTTAGAGAGGGGTCACTCAAACTCATCATGGTTGGCAGGGGGCTACTCGAAATTTCGGAGTTACCAATGAAATTCCTCCTAATCCCCAATGGCCATAAACAATGACGGCTCCCTTATGTCAAATCAAGGAACAAACGAGAGGATAGGGAGAGAACCGGGAGACGGGTACACACAGGCCATGGCAAAGGTAGCGAGAAATTTTAGAGTTTCTGATGATATTCCTCCGACCCCCAGGTAGAAAATAATTACGGCTCCCTTAGTTCAGTCTGAACATATAGTTAGAATTATGTTTGGCTCACATAGTGTTTCAATGAATTAATTATCTGACATGTCATTCATATCGGAGTTAACAGGCACTTTTTTGTGAATGCTAAACCGTTTCCCCAGTCCCTTATACATGAAACTTTCTCTTAACACCGAAAGTGAAATTAAATTCCCCTTACAACGAGCATACAAAGAAAATGCTCACCAAACATCTGGTATTTACAAGAACTACACGACTGCCCTCACAGGTGGTAAACATCAGCTTACAGAGCACCAGAAGAGCGCTTGACTCTAAGTCAAGTCTTGCATGACACTGTGTGGGTTCGCCTTGACTTTTAATTGAGAGGCTATTTCAGGACACAGAAAACGGCACATGGACTGACCAATTTTGGGAGGGGCAATTCGCACAACTTCAAAAAAATAGGCATATTGTTTGCTTTATGAACGTTCCTTGTTGTTCGTCATCATAGCGTTAATCTGTAAACAGGCAATTTAATAATTGATGTCAACTCTTAAATATACTGGGTAAAAGAGCAGTTCCCAATGTGACTACACACTGCGAGTGAGCAATCACTCAGCGAAATAGGTCTTCGCATTTGCTCTCGTTTAATACCAATTCTCTCAGGAGACCACAGAAACCTGTTGCGATAATTGGCCGAATCTAGCTCACGTTAATCACCGATCTGCAGTAATTTTCAGTCGTGGGTTTCGTCGAGATGAATGCATTACATTTTGGCAAGCATTCTTTCATGCGCGATAACATTGGCAGAGTTTATCAGTTTAACGGTCAATTAGCCTGATTGGTGTTTGGAATATAATTTCAAAGTGCAATGTTACAGCTATCGTGAGGTCGAAAAGATGTGTACTTATACAGGGCGTCAATAAATGTAGTGCGTGACAAAGTTCAAGTCAATATGGAAGAATAGTTTTAAGTAATGCTGCTATGGCCTCAATCCATAGAATGTGACATATTAAACAAAATTTTTCAGGCCTGTAGTTTAAATTTACATTATGTAAAAGATCAGTCATTATTATTATTAATTCTTTATTTCGGAACAATGAGCATGTCCATATATATAAATCATTACAGGATTGGGAGAAAAAAATGATACAAAAATGGTGACATCAAGAAAATGATCATAGAAAGGCTACTGTCAAACTACTAACCAGGTGTAATCGCCCGTTCCACAATCATGTGACTTAATTGTGTTTGTATGTCTGTTAATCTTTATTTTCTCTGTATATCTCTCATCTCTCCATATCCCACTTCTCTCCCAATCAGCTTGTCGACGAATGACGTAGTCGTCAAGGATGACGCCCTGTCATCAGCGTGATGGGATGTACTCGACCTGGCGACCAGACTATATTGTTTCATCGTTTCTTTTGTTTTTGAGTCCCGTTGTCAACGACGCGCAGCTTATCATCTAGGTGGTCATCCTCCGTCATTTCGTCGTCCTTTAACGTCTTTGTATTCAAATCTTCTTCTTGAAAAACGTCGGTCAAATTACTTTTATATTTGGTATGCAGATCTTTAAGGATGACAGATTTGTCCAACCTATGTTGGAAGACACAAGTGTGTATTTTAAGGCTAGTTTTGCCAGTGTTTTTTTAAAAAAACTTCTTCATCCAAAGAGCTCGTCAGACAACTTTGATCTTTGCAAGATCTTATGAGTACAATCTACCACTCAAATCGCATTACCTATATTGATTATTAACTTGATATACAGGTCGAGGTAAATGAGGTGATCATATGACTTACGAATATAATAATATGGAAAAGACAAAGGTCGTTAAGAATCACAATTAAGCGGGAGTCTCATCTAGATACACTGTTTTGTCAATGCTGTACCTTTTAACAGGTGTCAATATAACAATAGAATGAAACACTTTATATTCATTTTGACAGGCTACTTCAAGACATATGGCACTTGGACTGAAGTAGTTTGGATGGAGTGACTTTATGCATCAGAAAGTATAATACATTGTTTACATGCTAAAAAAAGCATGGTTAAGCTGAAGTCGTCATCTACAGACACCGTTTTGTCAGTGCTGTGCCTTTGAAAAAGCAAGAACTACGAAACACTCTGGAATGTATGGTTGACTACGGCGCGCCAAATGTTTCAAAAATATTTATCGTCATAGAGTAAAAATAAACTGTCAAATTTTCTTTCTAAATAAAGTATTAAACGTGTATGAATAATAAAGAAAAAATTTCTTTCGTCCATATCATTGTATTTTAATAATGTACTTTTTCGCAAAAATAACATTCATTTGAAAATATGTGTCATTAAATATTTGAATGTGTCTGTACAGATAAAGATGACGTGCAACCGTCGTTCTCGATTGAAATAAAAATTCGATGGAATTGCGGAAGAAAATAAACGAGACAAGTATTATTGCAAAAAAGGGGAGAATGTTATGCAATACTTAATTGTAAAATACCCGTTAAACCGTAATGAGAAGATAAACTGTTTGCAAAAATTTTAAAATACCACAATCCCATACTTATTGACGCACATACACGTGTATTTGATATAAAGGTGCAATGAATGCTGATTATAAGGGAAAAAAGCAAAAAAAAAAAAAATCAAGCACACACAAAAAAAATATTGAAATGCTTAAAAACAAAGCCAAAAATAGTACTTTCACTACTACAAAAAAAACAAAGCGAACCACCATCAGGTCTGACTAAAAAAAGAAAGGAAATCACAACTGAAAAGTCGACCGAGATCGCGCTGGCGTTGAGGCTGAAAAGAAACCAAAACGAGGTCAGCCTGAAAAAAAAAACCCAAAACGAGGTTACAAAAAAAACCCAAAAAAAAAAAAAAAAACAGTAGAAAAAAAGAGGCCCGTTCGAGAAAAGAAAACAGAGTGGGACACCCCGCAGAAAAAGCCCAACATGTAAATTGAATAATTCTCAATCTGATTGTTAGAGTATTAGTGCCAGAGGGTTTTGGATCATCACACTCGAATGTTGGACAAGATATCTTGGGTATTTCAGCGAGAACTCTCAGCTTCTAGTCTTCAATATCATCTCATGGACGTCCAAGTTACCGATACGTCCCATTCTATATTAAACAGTTACAAGTGGACAAAACATTCGTGGTGGTTCGTCGGCTGCCAGCGGTCCCCTCGCTCATTGCGTGCCTCAATGTACCCCCTGGAGGTGGTAAGCCAGCGGTCCCGTCGCTAGTACAGTACACGCCGCACCGGCGACCAGCGATCACATCGCTGTACAGTGTAGGGCCGCCTCTCCCAAACCATAGACAGTCTGTGCCAAAACCATGGAGTCCTACCCCAACAAAACGATGGCTAGCCGCTAGCCCACGGTTACGTGTGTGATTCGATACATAGCGGCCACCGTGTGGGTATGCATAGTAAAATTGCATACCACGCGGCGGCCGCTATGTATCGAACCACACGTAACCGTGGGTTTAGCCTCTAAACGGAGTGTGGCAAAGGAAAAAATACTCCGGCTAAAACACTCCGTTTAGATTCGAGGCAACGTTTTCAGTAGTACATGTAGAACGCGAACGCGCCCGACTTGACAGACACTGATCAAGCAGTAGCCCTGCGTACGATGCTGTGTGTTCCGCAGCGGGGCGATTAGCTGTAGCGGAACACACAGCATCGTACGCAGGGCTAATCAAGCAGCCGCTATTTCTCTGTATACTGATTAATGTAGCTTTGGGTGGCAGGGCTGTGAGTTACCGGCGTTACACGGCCAGACCGTATAACGCCGGTAACTCACCGCCCTGGCACCCAGAGCTACAGCATAGGCTACTGCTCAAATATCGTAGCTCCATATATTGGACTGTGTGGAAATAAAGCTTTCTGCAATGGGGATCTACATGTCGTGTAACGGTGTATGTGCCGGTCTAGCCCTGCGAGTATAATGAGAGTGTCTGGCGTTGCGAAGGCCGGACACTCTCGCCATACTCGTCAGGCTTGTGCCGGTCCTGAGGGATCGCCGTTGCATCATAGGGCGTGTTTATAGTCAGAAAACCCGGACCGAGACGAGTCGAGACGAGACCAAAAGACCTCCTATCTTACTGATAGAAAAGTTACGGTTTTTTTTTTGCACAAAGGCAGCATCATCTGTACCAATGCCACGGGAAAAAAAGGACGTTGATCCACTTCTGTCTTAGTCAAAGAAGTGATATCCCACCCCTACCATCGACTAATGCTTGTTCATTTTCGTACATTCTAGTCAGTGGTTACATAGTTCTCCGAATTTGAATCTTAATCTGAGGCTGCCTCAGATTCCACACACATAACATACATGTACTATATAGTATCGGTAATGTAGAAAATGGTGCAGAGCCACTATAGGTGCCTTAGTCTGGCAGAGACCCTGCGATTCGCGTTGTTCCCTGTTGGAACATGCGCGCCCTTCAGAGACGCGACGCGAATCCCAGGGTCTGGACGTTCTTGCAAGCGACCGGTCGGATTTCTGCCTGATCCGGGTACTTTATAGAACTCTACGCATCCGTCAATCAAAAACAAATGACAAGTACCATAGCCAAATAAAATGTAAAATGACAAATAAAACATACCGCGTATATAGGTCTACTAGCTACTAGTATAATATTCACTAAGCCCAGTTAGATAGGTTTTTCTTTTGACGTCACTACTTTATGAATATTCATATCCTTGCAAGAACTGACAGTCGCTGTGTCTGGCAGCGCGTGCTCACAGCTGCACAGCGTAGCCTTCGAATGCAGGCCCACTTTGGGCGCGCACAAAACAAGGCACAGCGACTGTGGAGAGTCCATAGGTGCCTGTCAATAGACAAAAGTTGGCTATTGACACGCGGGACGTTTTTCTTCATAATTCACCACATTTTAGTGAAATAAACTGCTCTTCTTCCACGTAAATGAAGAACACATTGTTCTGCCATGTAGTAATTACAAAATAAGTTCTAATACGTCGGAAAATTATATACACTGCAAGATCCGAGGTGCAAACTTTTTATAGACTACCCCCTCGCTACGTATTTAAGTGTTGCGAGTGTAGCGAAGGCTAGGAAAAGAAGTCTAATTACAGAGAAATATATCAATGCGCAGCCTGTTTAAGATGGGACTATTTTCACATAGGGTGTCTTGTATGGAACAGTTCGATCTTCCCATCGATTTACATATCGTGAATAATTATTCCTTTCATAAGAGAAAGAAAGTTTAGAGTAGTAAAAGAGAGAGGGTCACCGGAACTTTGTTTAAAGGACCAGAAACCCCGACGAATAATATAAAAACTATACTAGGGTACGTTGGCGATGGATGAAAGCTTAAACATAAGTTTCAAGATATGTTGAGGTGATGTATGTAGATATTCAGTATGGAATACAGCAGTAAAGTTGTAAAAGAGCAGTCGCGTCATTACTCGCCAGAGAGACACCAATTTTGTAGCGTAGTTAAGAACGTGTAGCAAAGTGTAACCAAGTCTAGGAGTAAATTTTGTCAAAATTGGAGAAGGGGTGTAGCGAGCGTAACGAAGTGTAGCGAGGTGTAAGGGGCTGTAAGATGGTCACTTTTTACTCGCCAGAGAGACACCAATCTTGTAGCGTAGTTAAGAACATGTAGCGAGGTGTAACCAAGTCTAGGAGTAAAATTTTGTGAAAATTGGAGAAGGGGGTGTAGCGAGCGTAACGAAGTGTAGCGAGGTGTAAGGGGCTGTAAGATGGTCACTTTTTACTCGCCAGAGAGACACCAATCTTGTAGCGTAGTTAAGAACATGTAGCGAGGTGTAACCAAGTCTAGGAGTAAAATTTTGTGAAAATTGGAGAAGGGGGTGTAGCGAACGTAACGAAGTGTAGCGAGGTGTAAGGGGCTGTAAGATGGTCACTTTTTACTCGCCAGAGAGACACCAATCTTGTAGCGCAGTTAAGAACATGTAGCGAGGTGTAACCAAGTCTAGGAGTAAAATTTTGTGAAAATTGGAGAAGGGGGTGTAGCGAGCGTAACGAAGTGTAGCGAGGTGTAAGGGGCTGTAAGATGGTCACTTTTTACTCGCCAGAGAGACACCAATCTTGTAGCGTAGTTAAGAACATGTAGCGAGGTGTAACCAAGTCTAGGAGTAAAATTTTGTGAAAATTGGAGAAGGGGGTGTAGCGAGCGTAACGAAGTGTAGCGAGGTGTAAGGGGCTGTAAATGGTCACTTTTTACTCGCCAGAGAGACACCAATCTTGTAGCGTAGTTAAGAACACGTAGCGAGGTGTAACCAAGTCTAGGAGTAAAATTTTGTGAAAATTGGAGAAGGGGGTGTAGCGAACGTAACGAAGTGTAGCGAGGTGTAAGGGGCTGTAAGATGGTCACTTTTTATTCGCCAGAGAGACACCAATCTTGTAGCGTAGTTAAGAACATGTAGCGAGGTGTAACCAAGTCTAGGAGTAAATTTTGTCAAAATTGGAGAAGGGGGTGAAGCGAGCGTAACGAAGTGTAGCGAGGTGTAAGGGGCTGTAAGATGGTCACCTTTTACTCGCCAGAGAGACACCAATCTTGTAGCGTAGTTAAAACATGTAGCGAGGTGTAACCAAGTCTAGGAGTAAAATTTCGTGAAAATTGGAGAAGGGGTGTAGCGAGCGTAACGAGTGTAGCGAGGTGTAAGGGCTGTAAGATGGTCACTTTTACTCGCCAGAGAGACACCAATCTTGTAGCGTAGTTAAGAACATGTAGCGAGGTGTAACCAAGTCTAGGAGTAAAATTTTGTGAAAATTGGAGAAGGGGGTGTAGCGAACGTAACGAAGTGTAGCGAGGTGTAAGGGGCTGTAAGATGGTCACTTTTTAGCAAAGTTTAACCAAGTGTGGAGAATTTAATTTTCTTGAAAATTGGAGGGAGAGGGGGTTTAAGAATGTAGCTGCGTTTGCATGATGTTAATTCAAGTAATACAACAAAAAGTTACAGAGTGTTGTTAAAATGTTTACAAAATTACTCGAACATATTTAATTTGAAAAATTGTCACTTGTATAGTGCCCTGTATCCTCTATATAGAACCTTTTTTAGATTATTCAAATAACAGAAAATTCCCCAAAACGTCATTCTTTCTTCTTCGATCAAAACCCTCGATCCTAGGTAAATTCTGTAACCTTCGTACGGAGCTATTTAACCTCGCGAAGGCATGGCACTGTGAAGCTCACCGAGCACTCGCACATGCGTAATTATTAACAAAAACACTTCATATAGTACGCAAATACAAACACAGCAACTAACTTATACATCGGTAAATTGTGAAACAGATAGCCTTCCGACAGTAAGTGCATAAATTGGTTCATAAGTATCGATGCCCTTATATTATCAGGAAGAGCATTTTCAATAAGGCATATTTTTGTCAGAAAACACTGATAGTTTCATCAAAATTTGTGACATAGAGCAGCTTTTGAAAAGGATATTATTGTATTATTGCTCTGTGACAGTGATTAACTTGAAGAGGATAAAATCATCAAAGTAAACCGCGTATTTAAAGAAATGGCATCTTTATCAAGAACAACAAGTGGAACTGAATTAAAGCGCAGTGGTCGTCGCACTGCGCATGCTCCTGAGGGGTCCCCCCCCCCCCCCCCCCCCCCCCCCCCCCCCCCGTTGACAACATATCCGAGAATGCCGCATGAGGTTACGGGTTGATTGGTATGTTTGCGATATTGTCGATAATATGGCGGCCGATTTGTCACAAGCATACCACCTTTCCAAATCTAACACGCAATAAAAGGTCAATTAATCTAAGTTAAATATCTTCTGAATATTGAACAGTAATTACACGCTGGATTGAGATCACATTTGATCATGATTTCCTTGAATCAGTTGAATGGGCCTCGCTCGAGCCATGGAGCTGAGTAAACGTCAACGCGGTGACCTTCTCCATTATCGAAGCAACAACACCTCCCTTGTGCTGCTCTGGCTTGCCGATCATGGTCTTGAGTGTAATTTTTGTGTTTAGGCATTGTGCTTGTTCCTGGTCTTCATATATATACAGTGTTGATCATTTTAGTGATGTATTTTTACCGTGCTGTACATAGCATTGTGTACAACCAGCGTGACCGCGTGATCAAACCCATTTGTTCACTGTGACTGCGTGCAGTAACTCGGCGACATAATGTGCAGAGTCTCTCAATGTTCGTAGCCTTACATGAGTTTATAGATAGAAATACACCACTGAAGTTCGTTTCCGATCTTAATATTTTACTAGTGCATGATGTTGAGTCTTACAAAGGCGTTAACAAAGTGAGGGACCGCCCCATCTCACTCCAATTGAAGTTGGCAAGACTTATGTTTACAAACATTTATGTTTATCAACAAAAAAATCGCGCACGGGCAGCGCGACGACCACTGCGCTTTACATTTCCTAAATACCACTCATACGTCATGAATCGGCTCTCCAATATATATTTCATTTGCAATTTACTCAAACAATGACAATGAGAATGCAACATCGACGATGGACAGAGAGACAGACACTGAACAAATTAGGAAAATACATGTACAGCTGTTTTGCAGTAAAACAACGAAAACATCAAGAAGCCTCAATCAGAGTGCCGTGCACCAAAAGATGAAACTTCTCTATAAAATCATAAACATTGCGGAAGGTGGTACACGGATCGGTATTAGCTGTTCAGTGTTTCCTTACCTGCTCAGTGTCTGTTTTCTCTGAAACAACAGCACTCAATAGCTTGAAATTTAATTTTAAAGTGTACATGCAGGTTTGGTCTATGACAGTTTTTCTGAGATATTAATGTTATGGCTCAAGAAATATGAAATTGAGTTCGAACAAGAAAAGAATTAATAAAAAAGCCACAAGATTTGTTTACATTTTCCCAAAATATAGCCTTACTGGGTGCAAACCTAAGTTGTTTAAGGAAAAGCCAAGTTGATCAATTGGTATACAAATAAACGTAGGGAGTGATCGCTCTATGACTTTCAAATTTTGTCATTTGTTTTTATGTTGTTGTTGTGCTAGTTTGCTGAACCAAGTTGATGACATAACTAATAGGCAATTGTACAAACATAATCCTAATAGTAAAAAAAAATTCTAAAATAAGAAAGTATTTTCGCTATAGTCTTAATGTCGTATGAGCAAACTGTCGTTGCAAACAGCATTTTCATCTTTTGGTGTCCAAAAAATTTAGTTTGATCCTGAAAGGGGCTGAAAACATACTCAATTCCGTACAACTTGAAATTATAAAGGTGGGTTGACCATGTCAAATGAGGGAATGGAAGGGATAGGAACAGGAATACCCGTGGTGTGCCGAATATGACTCCGTTCTACGACTAGGGCGATGTTCGGCCTCTGAAATAAACCATTTCATAAACAGATTGAAATATATGTGAGATGACAGCTTTCACACCTCGGTAGCATTCATTGATTAACCGATCGACCGGTAAGTTATATGGTTGACCAGCTTCTTTGATAATGAGTCATGCTGTCGAGCGTCTGCATGTCGCATTTGTCGTAGAAAAGGCGATATAATCTATACAAATAGAAATTAGAAATTAGGCTAATCATCAATTTTCAAACGTTTCTTCACGTTGATGAAGCGCGCTTTGGCCCTTTTCGAAATGAACAAGTTTTCAACGCCGGTGAAACTTTGAGAAATTGGTAAAAACTCTTGTGAAGATGGTACTTTGCGGACAGTCAGTATTTTCATATACAAATGTCATTATTGTAAATGATAGTTATCTTAGAAAAGTGCCTATTTTCATTGATGTTAGATAACTTTGTGTGATGCCGATCACCTTTCAAAACTGCAGGTGGGACCTTATTTCCAATTTGCCATTTCCGACTTCCTATTTGAGTTTAGGCGTGGTCTATGCTAAGAGAGGCGGAGCACGAGACGAGTTATCATGACAACTAGATTGATGTCTAAGCATTCCCGCGAATATTACGATTAAGCTAATCACAATTTCATGAATGTTTCACTGTACATTCCTGGCTCTTCGACACCTAATTATGAATCAGCCTATTCCCGACAGTGTACATATTTGGAAGTATATCCGATATAAATGAAAGGATTGACATGATTGAATTGTTCATTTTCGCCACCGGTATGCTCATGCAACTTCTCCGGTGCAAAATTAATATATGAAGTTGATCAACGGGCCGCGGTCTATCATTTCGTTAAAATACTAGCGCTCCTTTCGTACCCTATTACTGTGATGAGGGAACTAATAAATTGTACATATTTTATAAATATATTTTTTACTATAACCCAAATGGGATTCGAACCCCCACACACTCACGGCAACATCGCCTAGCTGCTAGGCCTCACACAAAACCAGTCGGCTACCGTTTCCAAGAACATTAATTTAAATAATTTTATTCAGCCACAGGAAGTTTTCCTATCTTGAAATGCCATGACGGTCAAGATATTTAACATCGGGACTGTAAAGATGTTCACCTTGACTGAGTTCCTGCTGCTCCTCCCGGTTTACGTTGAACCGTTGGCTGTCGAAATTGAGATGCCAACACTCCGCTGTTATCATCTACTGAGCGGTAATATCCACCAAAAATCAAGTCTGCGAAAGTTGAAACATTAATTGACTTGCGGGAGGTCAGACTTGTAGTCAAAACGGATGACACCACACTAGATCCAAGCACACCTGATAGCCACCACACTGGTTGATATTATTAGTGATATATGTCAACGTCACTGTTTGGTTCAATCTGATTGGCTGTTTCGAGGTGTCCATTATTTACGTTCCGGAGGGAATTCCCAATAGACCACGCCTAAACTCTAATAGAAATTAGGATATGGTTGACTTTTGGAAAGTAAGAAAATAATCAGGTGTTAGCTAAGCAGCATTTTGAAAAAGATATGATTTTCAAATATTGAATGAAATTTTCCAAGCAAAATTCTGATTTGCCGCAATGTACCATCCTCCCTATTTCTCACACTTTAACTTGTGGCAAAATTTAATGTATTTAGAAAAAGGCTGAAATGCTCTTCATCTGCTAGCCTAAAATATTTTAAATCAAATTTTGATAATTACCCTTCATTTTATTTTTTTAATTGAATAGCTACATTAGAAAATGAACTGACTGCAAAGTTCCACGGATTCGATACTCGGCGCGCTTGCCCTTTTTCTTTCTTTCGTTTAACACAATACACAGTAAACCGGCCGTTACAATTTCCATTTGCACTTTTAAATGGTTTTCAAACCTATACACTCAGAGTCTAGTCTTGCGTTTAGCCGAGCGTCGTCAGTGGGTTAGAAAACGAAGTATGGTCTCCGTTCTTTCGAGTTGACAAGCAACCTTGCTATTTTACTTGTACAATAAACGGCTTTTGTTCCGTTTTTTCATGTAAGATTTACACCCTCAGATACGCATTGTGTGTAAGGGATAAGGCGAAATATAATATTTCGTTTCTTGCGTTATTCAAGTTGGAGGATATAGCCCCAATGTTTTCGCCCATAAAAGCGTCAATGTTTCTGTAACGTTGGCTCAAGCAACGAGTTTTCATTCATCTGTTCAACTGTCAGGACTCAATGGGTTTATTTATAGAATGAAATGCGTCTATTTCCTTTCATGGAACCTCACGTGAGATTATTCTTTTTACAGAAGAGGAATAGGAGAAAGATGGAATAATGGAACTTTTAATTTCCTACTGTACTTACTTATTGTTGTACTATTACAGTATGGGAAATAACGACTGTTATACAAACTTGAGAAGAGAGCTGGGAGGGTTATTGGTAGTACATGTTACGGTTTCTTCTCGCTTCCTTCTTTCACGTCAATGGGCTATGTATGGATTTACTTATTAATTATTTTGTCGCTGTTCAGACATTTAAAATAATGAATGATTTTTCACGTGATTATTTACAGTTTCCACGTTTTTAGATGTATCACTTCAATACTCGGAGTTCTGGCAACGCTGATTTGTACATTCCAACTTTTCAGACAGCAGCAAGATATGTAGTTTGTATAACGTACTTCTACAATCGGATATAGTATTCCTTCATCTATATAGGAATACCGAAAGTTTGCCACAGTTCAAAGCGCAGTTACGTAGTTTTTTAAATGATAAGTTTAAGAAAAAGGCTTCGATTAGATTTCATTTGTTATTGTTAACTTTCGTATTTATATTAAATAAAGTCAAATTTTGTATTTTCCTTATCTTTGCACTCGGAAGTCTCTGATGTAAATTATGATTTCAAATGGCAGAAAATGTAAAATATGTAAACTATTTACAACCTTGATACACATAAACATCGATCTCGTCATCCCTGAGAGAGAGAGAGAGAGAGAGAGAGAGAGAGAGAGAGAGAGAGAGAGAGAGAGAGAGAGAGAGAATCGAAAAACCTATGGAATATACTTCTTGGAGACCAAACCTGCTAAAATCACCTTCAGCTTTGCTATTTCAATACCAAATACAGTTTTAAATTACCATATAAAATGCTTACTAAATAACCACATTGTATACTCTATGTTCCTGAAGGTATAAAATAAGAACAAGTTTTTTCACAGTATTTATTAATTTTATTCACGTCATCACAATCTGAATATAATGGTACTGCACTCAATGTAACTTTCATGCCAAATTTCAACCAGCATCGGAAGTGATTGTTGTAGGGATATTTTTACCAAGATCGACAAAGAAAAATAATAAAAATATCAGAATTGTTTATCTCATTCTAACATGCAATGTATGTATGAGAACATTTGTAGGGATTTGCAAACCTAATTTCCAATCAATACAACGAACTATTTCTGTATTTTTTCCCGTCAAAAATTCCGAAAAAAACTTCACAAAAACACAAAATTGAAGATATTTCTCTGAAGCTAGAGCCTCTTATGTTATGTAGAGAACTTTTTGTGACATATGTGTTGATGGAGCTCGAGGAGGACATCTTTGACAACCATTGCAGGCTAGCCTGACCAAAAATAGCAAAAATAGCTGCAAAAATACTTGATTACATATGTCATCATAATTTTGACATATTAAATTAAGATCATCCATGGGAATATGTCTACTGAATATCAAAGTTATCAGACGAGTACTTTTTGAGAAACAATTATTTAAACCAAAAATGCCAAAAATTTTCCCCAAAATACAAATTGTGGATATCATCAGACTTTCAATACATCACATTTCGATAAAGCTTATGAACCATTATACCAAATATCAAAGATATCATATGAGTAGTTTTTTGAACCCAAAATTTGGAGAAAATCCCCGAATATTACCAACAAGAGATTTCACTACAATTTTGATAAACTTGACTATAGTCATCCCATGGAACATGGATACCAACTTTCAAAGCAATCGGACAAGCCGTCTCAGGGAAAATATTTTGACTAAACACTGAAAAAAAACAAGTCATTGACAATGACATAGTCCCCACTTGTAAAAGGAGTATTAGTCTTGATCTAGTGGCACATAGGTCTATGTCGTTGTTCCAATTTGAAACACATGAGGCATGTCCAAGTTGTGGTTCTAAATCGGGAAAAAGATTATAAGACCTCTAGCTGTATTGGCCAGCCAAGAAATACATATGTGCATAATAAATGAGGTACAAGATGTGACATCTGAAGGTCTAACATCCTATCAAAATTGGAGGGTATAGAACTTGCAGTTACTGAGTTATGCATATATATATATATATATTTATCACATGACTGGCCCGAATTCCCTCCTGTGTGACGTAGAACAGGACGGATAAGAAATCCGAATTACCCCTGTTGCACGTCATCAACCGGAACTTTTTTCTTGCATGGTACCGTTCATACATGCGGGCCGCGACGTGAACATAGACCGATTTGTCGTGATCGATGCCGTGCTCTCATGACAGTTTTTACAAAAAAGGTGACCCGATAAATCCACACATGGAAACATAGAAGGCATGTCCAGCGAAATTTCTAGTCGCTAAAACTATAGCTGTTCTCGAGAATCGAATGGGGATACCGCCGATCCAGTCGCGTCGCCTCGTAAGGCTCAATGTGGACGTCGTACCTGGCGATCCCTGTTGGCGATAAACCTGAAATCTACACCCCCGGGGTCTACACCTCAACGGAAGTTCAACTGAATAAATGAGAAAAGTATAATCTTCGGAAAGCGACATACAGGCACAAGCATAAAGTCATTCGACTAAAAACGATAAATTTCCTTCATCATACAACAAATTTTGTAAATTCTTGCTCGGAATCAAACCTGTAGCGCGTAAGGCTGTAGCGCTAGCGAAGACATCAGCTATGCATTGCAGCGCTGTGGAATCCGATGTACTTCGAAAGTTGCCTCAGACAACACTCAAAACAGAGTTTCCGTCAAGTAAAATTAGGATGTATCTACGGGTGAGATATATGTCACTGCAAACGTCAAAGTCCTTAAGACGAAAACATTGACGACCGAGATCGGATTAACCAGTTGACACCGGCATGGCAGAGACCGGTGACGGCAGCATTGTGGGCATAAACATCCCGATAAACATGCAATGAGGTACACTCTGTGTGTCATCGAACGGAATATTTCGCGCTCGCCACGGTCGTAAACTTGTGTGATATTTTGAAAAGCCACGGAATCTCTGAGAATGAGAATTACTGTTTCGATCGTGTCGTTGCATTTACTTCATAAATCTATTTGTAAATATTCTGAATAACTCTGAATACTATGGCTATCCGTCGCTAGCACGATGAAAGTTATGTCCACCGCGCACCGTACCGATCGATGGCCGACTTGCCTTGGCATCGGTACTGCGCGAGACAATGATTGACAGGTTCACGTGACAGAATCCGTATGTCTGGTTGGTGGAGATACCATTTCATGTAGCAAATTTCAGCTTGATGGGATTTATGATTATGAAAGTATCTCCTGGGTGACGGGCCGCTTTACTCTTTAAATGAAAGTAATCCGCGTAAGTAAAACACAAATAGCGACGAAATTCATGCAATTTGTTACGATAATTTTGATCCATTCACATCAAAAGAAAAATAAGAAGACTGTTCATGTGATAAATATATAATCCCATGGTATTTTTCTCTGTTTAACGTCATCGTATACTCGTGTTTCGCGGAGCCGCACAACTTCTCACCTTCGGCTCAAAGTTGTACGGCTCGCGAAAAAACACTCGTATACGATGACGTCAAACAGAGAAAAATACCATGGATTATATATAATTATATATATATATATATATATATATATATATATATATATATATATATATATATATATATATATATATTTATATGTGTGTGTGTGTGTGTGTGGTGTATGTATAACCAAGGTCAAAGGTCATCGAGGTCACGTGACATTTTCAAAAAAAATTGTATTGCTAATTAATCCCTACATAACAAAATCAGACCTCTAGCTCTATTCGCTTGCCCAAAATTAGATATGTGCATAATTAATGAGGTACAGTATATGCCGTCATAAGGTCTCCCATCATACCAAATATGAAGGGTGTACCACTTGTGGTTACTGAGTTATGGACAAATATGTATATTTCAGGTCAAAGGTCACTGAGGTCACGTGACATTTTGTCTAAATATCTGAGATATCTGCGTGAACGGATGGACGAACAGATGGACGAACGGACTGACATGACCCAATCTATAAGCCCCCTTGACTTCATCCGGGGGGACTAAAAACTGTCACTCCATCCTTTTTGCAATATGAATATGATAGAAACTAAATTTTTATTTTTCTTGGCCTTATACATGGGAGTCTATGTAGAACTGCTTTATACATGGGAGTCTATGGAGAGCTGCCTTATACATGGGAGTCTATGGAGTTGTAAACTAAAAAGTCCTCTAACACGGCCAAAAATGATCGCATTGTGAAACAAATCGACGTGCATCTGTATGGGGTAGGGTACTGTCCTTGTGCAAAGTGTGAAAGAAATTGACCACGGCATGTCTGAGATATCTGCGTTAACGGACTGACGCACAGATGCACGGACGGACGCACTGACAGACTGACAGACAGACATGACCCAGTCTATAAGTCCCCCGGACTTCGTCCATGGGGACTAATAACCCTAAAAATGCAAATATACATGTTTCACCTCAATTTGTACACTCCTTACTCTGTAACTTACTTAGTATACCTAAAGGAACCTGCGTACACCACGTTTCAACCCAATATGACCTAAGGTTACAGAGTTTTAGCAAGCTGCCGCATTTTTCCTTTATTCCCCTAATTTGCATATTTTTGGCACTGACATTTGAACATGTTCTCAACTACACCCCTTGGTGCACCTGTACGTGAAATGCTAAGATGGTAGGTGCTGCGGTTTAGGAGTTTCTAATCTTAATTGACATACATACACACACACACACACACACACACACACACACACACACACACACACGCACACAAACACACATACAGACAGACATACATACATACACAGATATGCAAATGAACTGATTCATCTTTATAAGATAGCCTCTCATTGATTTTATATATATACCAAATGTGAGGTAAAAATGTTTCTGTTTCCTGAAAACCATGGCTTTTTGAATATAAAAAAACCTAAAAATCTTAGAAAAATTGCAACAAATTTGCATGTTTTCATTGAAAATTCAACAAGTGAAATTCCACACTGAAAGATCTACATCTGTACATCATTTTCTAGGAACTATGCTACGACGTGTTATCAAATTTGATGCAGTATTTCTTAACTAATTACGCTTATAAGTAAATTTCATTAAATATGCAAATTAGACCTTAATTATCATGATACCGGTAAATGTCTTTGAACACTATTACAGGACTAGATTTTGTAAACTTTGCAGAATTTCTAAACACATCATCTTAATTATGAAAATTCATCAAATATGCAAATTAGCAAGTAATTGACTTAACACTGCTAAATGCCATTGCACACTATGGTAGTCCTGGGAGATCAACATCTGTACCACATTAGTCAAATTTGATGCAGGATTCCTTACATTAAACTTATCATAAATATTCATTAAATATGCAAATTAGCAATTAATTGACAAAATACTGATGTAAATCTTTGTCTGTTATCAGAATTGTGTGAGAAACACCAGTACTAAATTTCGTCACCATCTTTCTAGAAACCTAGCTTTTTCAAAATCACTAATCATGCAATTTAGTACTAATTATTCACGCCACGCCAAAACAATGGTTTTGCATATGTATTTCATAGTTTTATGTCCTTGTACCAAGTATGAAAAGAATTGGCTCAGGCACGTCTGAGATACCTGCATGCACAAATGCACAGACTCATGCAACCATAAGTCCCTCTCTGAACTTACCTCCGTGGGACTAATGTGTGTACACAATGCAACAAGACCTCTAATATGTGATATTTCTTTGGAAAAATATCATATAGAAAATATAGTTTTACTGTACATAGAAAGATAACTGATATTTTTTTGGAGAATATACATTTCATGACACGTAAACGTTTACTTAAATTTTTCTTGAAAACATTAATGCTTTCTATGATAAAATACGCATAATATCTCTGACACATTGAAATTGGTGGGATTCAAGATTGATCAACTTGCCATTTGGCACAGTGTATGAATGTGATATTCAAGATGGCTTACATCTATTTGAATATATTTCAATACATTTTAAAAAACACTTAAGACACACATACCCGGTAGATCATCCTACGATATGATAGAGACAGAAATACATGTTATGCTGTATAAAAGCTTGTTAGGAGGTTTTATTTACCATTAAATATCTGTATTACATTGTAAAAGAGTGATACACAATCAACCAAGTGTTCTTACATATGCAGGCCTTGGAAAAACTAGCATATATTTTCCACAATTACAAAGGTTACAAATGCAATGTAATTTGAACTACTGGAGGAATCAATTAAATCTTACATATGTGAGGAAGTTTCAAGTATACATCAGTGTACAGCTGATACAATGTCAATCCTGCCAATTGGGGATGAGATCATTATCCCATGTAAATCAGCATTAAGTATTGTGATAAAAGTCTTTACTGTGTAACAAGAGAATTTCACAATACACAGCTTTAATACTTGGCTGCATATTTTTACAGGCATAATAGTGGAGGGCTTTTTCCAATTGACAATCGATGTCATGAATACATTCATTTCTAAACAACATGGAAACTCTCTTTTAATGGTTTGTGACATATTGGTAGCATTAAAAGTTCTCATTTGTAAGCAAGTGAAATGGCAGTGGATAGAGCTCAGCTGTGTTATGTAGAGTGTAGACTATTTCTGACACTTATTGATGAAGAGGGTGGAAATCTTTGCTAGCTCATTTCAGGACAGCTGTAAAAATTCACAATGTCACATTAAGATCATCCCTAAGAACATGTCTGCCAAATATCAAAGCTATCAGATGAGTAACTTTTGAAACACAAATATTTTGACCAAAAATGGCAAAAATTGACCAAAAAATACGAAAATTGAAGATTTCATCAAATTTCAATATATCACACTAAGACAATCCCTAGGAACCTGTATACCTGATATCAAAGGCATCAGACAAGTAGTTTTTGAGAAACACATTTTTGACCAAAAATGGCAAAAATAGCACCAAAAAAACAAAATTTCAGATTTCGTCATATATTCAATATATCATATAAGTTTATCTGTAGGAACCTGTCAGATGAGCGGTTTTGATGAAATAAAGTTTTGACCAAAAATAACCAAAAAATTCCTTAAAAATACAGATTTGCATATATCATCACAATTTGAACAATCTAAGTTGGGTTATCCCTAGGGATCTTTATAACAAATAATAAAGCTGTCTGACCAGCGGTTATTAAGAAGAAGATTTTTTACCAAAACGCCTTTTTTGGCACTAATTTGGATATTTTCAACAATATCAAAACTTGAAAAAATTGGTTTCTCAAAATCATATTTTTCATCTACACAACAAATATCAAATCAGTAAGTATGGTGGTTCTCAAGATATTTGAGAGGATGGACGCCTCACAATTAGACATACATATACATACATACATACCGTACATACATACATACAGACGGACGCCAGACGGATACCCATCCCAATAGCTTCTATAGACTATAGTAGCTAAAAATAAGCTCATTCACACTAACTGCAGAGCTAAAATAGAATTTAACCATTTGATTCCATGTCTGTTCTTTTTAAAGTTATATTCCTTGGAATACAAGTAAACAAGTATGATAACATATATACTTGTAAATCTCTATTTTTCATAAGCTTGTCAGACTGCTAAAGGTGTGCTTGTGATTTTCTGATAACATGAATTTTAACTTATTACAAGCAATAATTTTGATCTCCAAAGCAAGCTTCAGATGTAGTTTTCAGCTTTTGCTCTTGATAATGGAATGGGACTTCATGTACTGTATTCACGAGTTAGTCCAATTTGCAATAATCTGCAACATAAATCTCTGTACCCTGTCCACAAGTTGACATTGCCTGAAATCCATATCGCACAAGCTTGAAGATATATCTCCTTGGAAGCCATCATTGTTTACAGCTGGGGGGGAGGGGGGTCAGAGGAATATGAAGGGGGTCACTCAAAATATTGAAAGCTATGGGGGGGGGGGTTACTCAAAATGTTGAGAGAAAGAAGGCGGTTACTCAATTTTTGGTGCAAAATGTATTGAAACGTTGGTGCAAAATGTATTGAAACACGTACCTCTCAGATTGCACCACTTCACACATCAATTTCTAAAAATTTTACTCAGTAAAATTACACATTGAAAACACCTCTGAGATTACGCCAAACTGTACCAATGCACACTACAATTTCTCAAATTTTTCCATGCAAGGGAGATGAGCAAGCCCGTCGGACACTTTCCCCATCAGCCTTCCGCATGTTCTTCAATCAGTACTTTCAAAGTCTATCCTATCAGATATCCCAGTGAGGACCCTGTTATGATACCCATCCATATTAAACAATACTGTATGTGGTTGTATACTGGTTATAGTGTGACCTTTGACATCTATGTTTTGTTGTGACTTTGAATTTCATTTTGTTGGTTTCACCTTTTTCAACCGTCATGAGATAACCAATGATTATCTAGCAGGGTACACTAGGATTTGAATGGTCTTTACTATTGCTGTATTTATGTAAATTATATAAAATACATGTATTGAAATTTAAGGTTTCAAAAGTGAGGGGGAGGGGGTCAGTCAAAATTTCCATGTAAGAGAGGGGGGTTACTCAAGTTCATCATGGTTTTTTTTTTGGGGGGGGGGGCGGGTACTTGAAATTTTAGAGTTTCCGACAAAATTCCTCCAACATCCCACCCCACCCCACCCCACCCCCTTAGGCTGTAAATAATGACAGCTTCCAATGAAATTTGGGCTGCAGTGTAGCTGTATCTTTTGATGACTTTTTCACAAATTTTATAATATCAACTCTAGTTTCTTGTTCTTCTTCTGAAAGCTTACTGGGAACAAAGTACCTATATATATCATACATGTGCACATTGCAATGTTATTGACCAGTATATGTAAATCTGGGTCCTGATTGACATGTACACCTCTGGAGCAGAAAAAGTGATAATGGAATGTTTATAAACAATCATCACAAGTGACAATTACCTACAGGTTTGTTATTATACTACAGAGATCACCATGATACTGAGGGGAGGCATGAAATAATAATTGTGTTTTCTCAGTGCTCTGAAAGTTGAATTTTTCCTCTCTTTGAGCTGGACTACCTTAAACAGTTCTGTGTACTAGCTGTAATATGATGATGCTTAGTATTGCGGGTTATATCTGTTAAGTTGCCCACTGTTTGTCTGTGGTAGGTGTAGTGGTTTAGGAGTTTTTGATCCCAACATACATGTACATACAATCTGTGTGCTGAGCAGTGTAAGGGTTCACGTCTGTCCACCATACTGACTAATAGGAAATCCTCTACCAAATGGAGATGCAATCCCACTGTCTTCATCTTGAGACAACTGTCCCTGGTAGTTGGTTCCTTTCTTTGCGTGGTAAAATGCTGCCTTGAAGTCGGTTTTGGATTTATCTTGCTTCCTCTTCTGCATGGATATACACACCTGTTCCCTAACATAGAAATAATAATAAACTCATGGAAGACAATCATGGACCAATCATGGAAGATAATAATTTCTCTTCACAAAAAAGTTAGTTTATTTGTGTGTTACATATCCAAGAATTCTTGTGTCCAAAGAACAAATAAATTTATTTTTGTCTCCGCTATATGCATGTTTCTCTAACCTAGACATCTCACCACACTTTTTCCTTCTTGCTCATGTCATATGTAATAGATTGGCTACAACCAATGTCCTGCACAGTTTAAGAATGAGGATTGCTATCACATGCATGTTGTGTATAATTCTGGATGGATTAGTGTTAAGCTGATGCACCTGCATAGTTGCTGCTGGCAATGTCAATTAAAATACAGCAATGTATCACTTATGTTTTTGTGAACCTGTGTTTCTAATTAGTATCTTGTAATTGTAAAGATGCTATACATGTGTAGCTATATAAAGACAACTAACATAAAACACTTTGTGCAAGTTACAAGATACCACTTCCAGCACATCTTTGCAACAGTCACTGTGTACATATACTTGGGTGCAAGGACTGAAATGGAAGAAATTTACCTGTTGTTTGATCATTTCCATTCATCTTTCGTTATAATGTCATGGTCCAAGTCCAATTCAAAGCCCTCCACTTTGTCTTTAACGCTCTTTGTCAAGGTCAATGATATTTCTCATCCTTGATATTGCAGCATTCACTGCTGATCCTGAATTGTAAACAGATAGACTCATGATTACTTATAACTCTTTAAATGACAATGATAACCGGAATGATTAAAATACATTTGATGATGGGATGTATTGCTGGGATGAATTGTAAACACTCTGTATGTCCTTAACCCTAATGATGATAAGCATTACACACATGTAAACGTTATAAATCACGTGTGCATACCAGATGTATTCTCTCATTGGAATATATTTCATCATAACAGTTTTATGGATCCTACGAATGAAGCTACATGTATTGAATGTCTAGTCATGTGCATTTATCATATCATCTGCATTTCACTAGGCAATTCATAGAGTGCCAAGTCTAAAGAAAATTTTTTAGCAAATTCAGCTAAAAAAGAGAAAATAACTTCACCAAAAATGTGTAAGCCATGATTATCACAACAAAATTACTGATTAAATACTAGTAGAGGTGTAATACATTTGATCTACTCAAGAGGGTATTTTAAAAAGAACTACAACTGTGTATGACAACAGCAGTGTTTCCGCTGCCACTCGCAAGAGCGTGAAATGGGAAATGAAATGTCTGCAGATTGGAAATATTTTTCAACTATCCTTCGCAAAACTGGTTAGTGCTATTTTTCAGGGGGCTGATCGAGAGTGTAGTTAAAAGGCAGAGATATTTTTCAACATCCCTGGGTGGTCATTCTTTCCTCGCTTTAGTGTGCAGTCTCAGAAAACTATTATAATCAGTAACAAGTGATATGCCATGCTTTCAGATGGCTGCATGCAATGACCTTGTTATTTTATGATGACAAGTGCTTTGTAAACAATGCTTCTAACATAGTCAGGAAACACTGATTGCAGTGTATTTTCAAAAACTAAGCAGACAGCAGCAGCCAATGACAGCAAGGGTGGTGAACAGAATGAAACCAGTGTTTCAAAAACCGGCACCTTAGAACACTTCTGTGGCAACCTCAGAGGCAGCTATAAATGAGTGCAGCATGGTAAACTGTCAATTGGATGACGTCCTGAGCCTAACTTCATGTAAATGTTATAACCTATGCAAATACAATGACCTAGGCCTATCCACAAAACAATTATTCAGCATCGCAGGTGACCCTGGGCTAGCCAGAATACACATACAGGTACCTGCTATGGAAAATGACCCAGGCCTATCCTGAATACAATAACGGTACATATTTTATTGAAAATGACCCACGCCTATCCTGAATACGATACAGGTACAGACTGTTTGTATTGATGATAGGCCTTGGTCATCTCCCATTTTGTATTCTACATAGGCGAGTCATCTTACATGTACATACTGTGTGCATGTATGTGTATTGTGGATTGGCCTAGGTCATCTTCCATTGCATTTTATATATTATGTGTATTGTGGATATGTCTGTGCCATCTTCCATACCATGTGAATGCATTTGGATTGAGGATAGGCCCGGGTTATCTTCCATACCGTGTACAGTATTTGTGGATATAGGCAGGGGTCACTTTCTGCCATGATGTGTAAAAGTACTGAATATAACACTGTATTGTGGATAGGCATAGGTCATAAATTTGCATGAAGATATAACTAGGATGTTGTCCAGTTGAATGTTTACAATGCTGAACAACAAGCAGCACACTGTGACATGCTAAGTCGTGTTCGAGTACAAGTAAGCAAAAAAGATAATTGCACAGGCTGTCCGCAGAGTTGCAGGGTAGGAGTAGTTAGCTATAGTTTTGGCTAATCAATTTTGGTCTCAATTAGCCATAATGGCTTAGGGGAAAATTTAGCCAGTGGAAACACTGAACAGTGTAAGTACAAACCTGTGCCACAGCAAGGACCCATTGTCTTAGGAAAGTAAATATATTGATGAAAGACTCCCTCAATTCCACAGGTTTTTGCTCTGCATTGATGTCAACACCACGATCTCTGTTCAGTTTTGGCTGTTTGCATAGCCACACACTGTGTATTTCCTTTGCAATGGAGGATGGTATTGTCACTATGTTGCTTTTCACCTGGTTGTCATTGCCCAGTATGCACTGTCTCAGCAAGGGATCTTGAATCTGATTAGGTGAAAAGAAAACTTAACTTGAAGCATGCAATGTAAATATTATCTCCTGCAAGTTGCTGACATTAGTTTACATCAGTTCATTCTACAATATGGCTTTTTATATGCAAGATAAGACAACTTGATTGTTTATGACTTCTGTAATTTTAATTAAACTATAACTTTGCCCCAAACCCATTGTATTCACTGGTGATTGTGGACCTTTTTAAAGGAAACAGGTACATAATGTAGGTCAAGACGTGTATTCAAGCAAGTAGCAATATATTTATTTATATATTTATTTCAAAGGAAGACCAACAGGAACAAGTCACATTAACAGGCTCCATAAAATATACATAAAAATAAATGCATAAGGTACAATAAAACAATAAACAACACAACAAACTATATGAAACCATTAAAAATATGTACATATTTAAGCATGACATTCTGACCAGGCATCTGAAACTTTGACAAGATAAAGTGATGTCAATGGCAGGGCTGGAAATGCACAATTCATTTAGAGTAGCCATATATCTTTGAAGAGCAAGTACCTAAATACATTGAGTTTTATACTGCGAGTCTAAAAAACAATGCGGGTTCTAGTACATGTAGTTTACTGAGGAACATCAAAATTAATATGAAACATGACTGGGGACAATCATACACATTATTCTTATATTTCTAAAAAAATATAAATAATTTCCAATGATAAAGAGGCCAAAGGTTCAAACGCTTGCAGAATTCTTCATAATTATTTCGGCTGTAAGGATGCTATGTTTGAAACAAAGGAACTTCATGAATTTCATTTGCACTTGCTTTATTTTGTCCTGTTGTTTTTTTTTGCCAAGAAGACCACACTAAAGACGCATATTCTAAAATACTTACATGTATTACATAAGTTATGTACAAAGCAATTGATGTTGAAGAAAGTATCCGCCAAATAAAACAGAGCATGCGAAAAGCTTAACTGATAATGAATGAGACATGTGCAGGAAATTAAAATAAAAAATAATTAAAAATTTAAAACAAATCTTACCTGATGAAGGATTTTATTAAAGATCAGTTATCCATCTTTTGCTTCTTGTTCCTTCTAAGTTTCACATACATGTACCTCTGAGGCTTTACGACCAGGGTACGTGAGGTATACTTACAGCTGTAGGCAAATATCAATGAATACAATTAGAATCTTGCAGATAATCCTATTCCTCACTGTCTGTACAATGGATACTCAACTTTATAATCATGAATATATGGGTCAAATGATTAGTAAAATCATTCACTCATTCATTATGTATACCATGCTATATACATCTCATTTAATTGGTCGAGCTGAACCATGTGACTGACCACAAATACACAGCAATGGTTTGTTTTTATGTCCGTGAAAATGAATAATAATGCTAACATTGTAACTTTTCAGCAAACATGTAAATTGTCAATTGTACAAAGATCAAAATAGTGACAACATCACTGTTCGCTCCCATATAAGTTATCAAAACAGTCAACAATTGTATGAAACATGGACATACATACAGACAGACTGACATACACAGACTGGCACAGAGTGATGACATTGACCCCAAGTGTGCCTTGGCCCATGGAGAGTGATAAAGATATAACAAACAGCTGAATGTAATGATAAAATAGTTAAGTATAGGCCTATACAGGCACTGAGAGTGAATACGTTACAGCAATTTGATTAGTTTCTTTTCCTTTTCAACTTCTGTGATAATCTTTAAGACAATCAATCTGCAAGGCAGTTTATGTATTGACAAATATGCTATCTTTTACAAGCGCACAGCAAACTGTTCTTGATTTTTCATTTACAATATTTGACATAGACTGAAATACATAACATGCAACCAATGTTTACACTTTGCCCATACACCAGATACATGGAGAAATTTACAACATACAATCATCAACTCAGAAACCCTACAGGGAAAAGTAAACATTGTTTTCTTCCAGAACAGCTGGTGCATCCACATATGGAACAACTTACAAACTTAACCAATTACACAAGGATGATGACACAAGAGATAAAGTTAAACTGTGGTGAACTTGACTATTCCTTTCAAATCCTTAATTAACTTGACATCTTAGACTAAAATACACTGCATGGTTAATTGTGTGCAAAAATACATCGGGGTGGACCATTTGATAAGGATGGTGTCTGAAAGATCGATGAGGTACATTATCTTTTTTATCCGATCCATTGTACATTCTGTTTTCCCCACCTTCCCACCTTTTCTTTTTGTCAAACCTTCTCTGGCTGAATTTTTTATTGGCATTTGTTTGGAATTTTTTCAAAATCTGCCAGGATTTTTTTACTGCATTTCAACACCAAATACAGTTTACCATATCAAATGCTTACTAAATAACCACATTATATTCTCTTAGTTCCAGTAGGTATAAAATTACCAAAAAATCTTAAAAATACAAAATGAAAGATATCCCAGTAAAACTGAGAGTTTCACAAAGTTGCCCCAAAAATTCAAAATTCCGGATTTCAACTTAATTTCAATATATCTTATTAACAAAAACCCTAAGAACCGGTTTACTAAATATCAAAGCAATCAGACTGGTAAATTTTGAGAAACAAATTTTTTGACCAAAAATGAGAAAAATTGCCCCCAAAATACAAAATTGCAGATTTCATCCTAATTTTAAATATATCTAATTAACGTAAACCCTAGTAACCTGTACACTAGATATCAAAGCTACCAGATCAGAAGTTTTAGGAGAAAAAATTTTTGACCAAAAAAGGCAAAAATTGCCCCCAAAATAAAAAAAAAATTGCCAGTTTCAACATACTTTCAATACATTATATTGAGATTAATCTTAGATACCTGTATACCAAATATCAAAGCTATCAAATCAGTAGTTTTTGGATAAAAAAAAAAATTATCAAAAATTGGGAAAATTGCCCCAACATTGCAAATATGACAATATCAATACAATTTGTACAAGCGTGACTGAGTTCATCCTGAGGAACATGAATATCAAGTTTCATAGCAATCAGACGAGTGATTTCAGAGAACAAGATTTTTTTACTAAAAACGGAAAAAATACCCTAAAAATACAAACATGCAAATTTCATCCCAATTTTTGCACACATAATTTAAATTACCTAAAGAAATCTGCATACCAAGTTTCAACCAAATCTGACCAATGCTTACTGAGTTTTAGCCATTTGCAGGATTTTCCTTTTTTCCCCTCATTTGCATATTTTTGGCACTGACATGTTCATTTGAACAAATTCACATCTCCACCTCTAGGTGCACCTGTACACCAAATACTAAGACAGCAGGTGCTACGGTTTTGGAGTTTTTGACGTGGACGGACATACATACGTACATACATACATACATACATACATACATACATACATACATACATACAGACGAAATTTTTCCACCATACAAGAATACCTCCCATTTGCATATATACATATGCATATACGGGAGCTAATAATCAATTACAAAAACAAAATGAAGCACTTGTGGGCCAAATTATACTTTTTAAAAAATCTCCAGATTTGCCAAATTTTTAGGGTGGGCATGACCGTGCATTGCCTATTACATGCCTTGATGTGAGTGCAAATCAGTGAATTGATTTGAAAAGGAATATCTGGGTAGTTAGTGGGTCGGTTAACGATGTACTGACTGGTTTCCATGGTGACCCAGGCCAGTGAAGCACTTCAATGTTTTCTACATCTAAGTAGACGCTTAATGATAGATGTAAAATATACATGCACACACTTTTTTTTACTTTCGTTAAAATCCGTTTGATGTTGGTCGATAATGGTAAAATTGTTTGAAAATGTCCTGCATATAACTACATTGTAAATGTCATATAGCATTTGTAACCATGAAGAGGCATGTAATAAAAATATTGTTTCCTGAATAAATGGGTTTATGTGCCCTCGTAGCAGGAGACAATTTGCCCTCCTGGCGTCAGGCATATTGTCACCTGTTCTCGGCACATAAACCCATATATTTAGGCAATAATATATATTATATCAAACCAGTATATTGATGGTGTAAATACAGCGATCCGATTGGTCGAGACGCGAAAAGAACCGTGGTATATTGGCGATATACCACGGCTGGCACACGCTCGAGCTCTCAGCTTGAGCAAAAATCCGTTTTTTGACGTTCCACACCACAATTTCAATATACTATTATGATATAATAGCAATAAATCACACCCAGCGACGGTATACCACGAGATTTTGACCAGTTCACTCCATATATACACTCGCTATCATCGTGCATATATGTCGTGAACTGGTCAAATCTCGTGGTATACCATTGCTAGGTGTGCTTTATTTTCACATGGGAAATTTTTGTAAATCTTGATGGTTTTCTAGGGTTTGTTGATAATATCATGAAAATACAAGACTCTGCCTCGACCATTAACATTTATCTATACGCTTGGGCAAGACTGAAAGCCAAAATAAGCATGCTCGCCAAGCCTTGTTAATTCTTGACTTTCCGCTTGCCCTTGGCCATAAATGAATAATAATGGTCAGGGCATCACCCATTATTTCTAAATATTAATTACATTAATCATTAATTAATATGGTTAACATAAGTGTGATAAGGGCATTTATGTACAAGAAATTAAATTTTGGAATTTCCCCAAATGCACTCCATGTATACAAGGCTGCCAATAGAACAAGGAACAATTTTTTCCAATACAAAACTGACTACATTTTTGCACTCTGTAGACTTGCTCCAAGTCTGTGGGCATATAAATATCAAAAATTAATAAATTGAAGGAATAAACTTCTGCAGACTGCAAGGCTAGGTGGTGGCTGGTGCTCAGATAGTGGGGTGAATGCTTTTCCCCACAGACTTGTAAACCTTGCAGGGTTTCAGCACAGGGGCTCACAAATGGCTATATAAGTCAATATTACAGCGTTTTTCTTTCTTTTTTCAATGTTACAAATAAACTAGCTGAGCCTGAAGAGCACAACACTTGTGTAGCTGTCTTTTGTGTAGCTTGTATTGGCATGTATAGTGCGCCCTCAATAGGGAGTGTGATCATATGTAAATGCGACCTTTAGTTCCGTGACCTCTAGCCATGCCTACTTCCTGTCCTCGCTATGCTTACTGTACTTATTATGTGGGTCTACCAGCAGATCTGTGCGATTTTGCAAATACTAATAGGAAATAGAGCAAACTTTGCATGAGTACCATTTAATAAGCTAGACCCTGCACATACGGTAATCTCAAAGATCAGATGGTAGAAGTCGCATGTTGTATACGACCAAGTCAACGAGTTGAGATCTTAAATTGCACTGCACTGCACCATACCGTGTACCATACTTGTACTGATACGCACGTGGTTTTCTATGGATATCGCACAGATCAGCTTAGCAGACCCACAGCAGTCCGCAATTAACATCTATCTTATCTAAAAATACCAAACGTTCGACAAAAATACTTCACGAGGGCATTTTCCATGATATTTGACCCGGAAGGCGATACATTTTTTCACGATTTCTCACTTCAAAACTAAAAATAACGGTAAAAACTTACCACGACTGCTGCCTTCGCATCGACGTTATCCTAGGCCGCCATGTTGAAACGGCATGTATGACGGGAAAAATCGTCAAAATTGCGTCTTGACAATCTAGATTTTGTCATCAACTATCTGTGTTTTACATCTCATAGGTGGGACTTCGTAGCTTAGCTATCTAGAATTCCATCCTGACGATATTGGACCGTACGCTTTGCTAATATTTCTTACCTAGGCCTGTGAATAGAATCATGAAAAATAAATCTTTCATTGTCTAGATATAAATAAAATTAAAGCTGCAAGCAGCGTTGGCGGGGCCCAAGCGGATAACATGGATGAAAATCTTGCACTAATGATATTATTTGCAAAATTCGATTTTGGAAAAGTATGATTTTGAACATCATCTCATAGTTACTGTACGTGTCAGTGGGAATTGCGTGTTTTACGTAAAATCCAATATGGCGGCCAAATATGAAGGATGTAGCACTTGTGGTTACTGAGTTATGGACATATACTCATATTTAAGGGCAAAGGTCATCGAGGTTTCGTGATATTTTGTCAAAAAAATTGTAATGCTAAGTTATCCCTATATACCAAAAATCAGACCTCTAGCTCAATTGGCTGGCTCAGAATTAGATATGCGCATAATTAATGAGGTACAGGATGTGGCACCATTAGGTCCCCCATCCTACCAAATATGAAGGATGTAGCACTTATGGTTCCTAAGTTATGGACGTATATGTATATTTGAGGTCAAAGGTCATCAAAGTCATGTGACATTTTGTTAAAAAAATTGTTTTTCGTAGTTATCCCTATATACCAAAAATCTGACTTCTTTTGCTCTATTAGATTGCCCAGGCCAGAATAAGCCATTTGTATAGCTTAGCTGCAGAGGTATAGGGGAGGTCAAAGGTCATTGAAAAATCAGAAAAATGAGGTACAGGATGTGGTGTCATAAGGTCTCCCATCATACCAAATATGAAGGGTGTAGCACTTGTGGTTACTGAGTTATGGACATATACGTATATTCAAGGTCAAAGGTCATCGAGGTCACGTGATATTTTGTCAAAAAAATTGTATTGCTAAGTTATCCCTATATACCAAAAATAAGACCTCTAGCTCTATTGGCTGGCTCAGAATTAGATATGCGCATAATTAATGAGGTACAGGATGTGGTGTCATAAGGTCTCCCTTCATACCAAATATGAAGGGTGTAGCACTTGTGGTTACTTAGTTATGGATATACACTCGTATATTCAAGGTCAAAGGTCATCGAGGTCACATGACATTTGGTCAAAAAAATTGTATTGCTAAGTTATGCCTATATACCAAAAATCAGACCTCTAGCTCTATTGGCTTGCCCAGAATTAGATATGTGCATATTTAATGAGGTACCGGATATGGCACCATAAGGTCTCCCATCATACAAAATATGAAGGGTGTAGCACTTGTGGTTACTTAGTTATGAACATATACGTATATTTAAGGTCAAAGGTCATTGAGGTCACATGACAATTTGTCAAAAAAATTGTATTGCTAAGTTATGCCTATATACCAAAAATCAGACCTCTAGCTCTATTGGCTTGCCCAGAATTAGATATGTGCATATTTAATGAGGTACCGGATATGGCACCATAAGGTCTCCCATCCTACCAAATATGAAGGATGTAGCACTTGTGGTTCCTAAGTTATGAACGTATATGTATATTTGAGGTCAAAGGTCATGGAAGTCATGTGACATTCTGTTAAAAAAATTGTTTTTCGTAGTTATCCCTATATACCAAAAATCTGACCTCTTGCTCTATGAGATTGCCCTGAATTAGATATGACTCTTACATAGGCCAGAATAAGCCATTTGCATAGCTTAGCTGCAGAGGTATAGGGGAGGTCAAAGGTCATTGAAAAATCAGAAAAATAATACTTTAAAAATTTTCTTCTCAAAAACTGCCTGGTTAATTTCCTTGAAATTTATTATATAGCATCTAGTAGTGTGGCCTATAAAGTTTGCGAAAAGATTTTGGTGTTAGTTCTGGAGAGAAGATTTTTGAATGATTAAATTGGGATTTTTCTACAATCCAATGTGGCGGCCAAATCATGTGACCGATCCAAACGTCTTTCGCAAACTTGAAACAGATCACTCTAAGGACAACATGAGCAAAATTTCAGTTAAATCGGTGTTTTGGTTCTGGAGAAGAAGATTTTTAATGATTAAATTGCGATTTTCGTAAAATCCAAGATGGCGGCCAAATCACGTGACCGATCCAAACGTCTTTCGCAAACTTGAAAGAGATCATTCTAAGGATGACATGAGTAAAATTTCAGTTTAATCGGTGTGTTGGTTCTGGAGAAGAAGATTTTTAATGATTAAATTGCGATTTTCGTAAAATCCAAGATGGCGGCCAAATCACGTGACCGATCCAAACGTCTTTCGCAAACTTGAAAGAGATCACTCTAAGGATGACATGAGTAAAATTTCAGTTTAATCGATGTGTTTGTTCTGGAGAAGAAGATTTTAATGATTAAATTGCGATTTTCGTAAATCCAAGATGGCGGCCAAATCACGTGACCGATCCAAACGTCTTTCGCAAACTTGAAAGAGATCACTCTAAGGATGCCATGAGTAAAATTTCAGCTAAATCTGTATGTTGGTTCTCGAGAAGAAGATTTTAAAATTAAATCGGAATTTTTAGAAAATCCAATATGGCCGCCAGGTCACGTGACCAATCGAAATTTGTATACCCAGGTGCACGAGATCTCATAGGTACCTATTAGCCCTGCAAGTTTCAGAAGTTTGCGGTAAGCGGTGTTTGAGTTCTAGGTCGACAAAAAAAGAGCGGAAGAAGAAGAAGAAGTAGAATTAAAGCTGCAAGCAGCGTTGGCGGGGCCCAAGCGGATAACATGGTTGAAAGATCTTGCACTAATGATATTATGTGCAAAATTCGATCTTGGAAAAGTATGATTTTGAACATCATCTCATAGTTACTGTACGTGTCAGTGGGAATTGCACGTAAAATCCATATGGCGGCCAAATATGAAGGATGTAGCACTTGTGGTTACTGAGTTATGGAAATATACTCATATTTAAGGGCAAAGGTCATCGAGGTCACGTGACATTTTGTCAAAAAAATTGTAATGCTAAGTTATCCCTATATACCAAAAATCAGACCTTTAGCTCTATTGGCTGGCTCAGAATTAGATATGCGCATAATTAATGAGGTACAGGATGTGGTGTCATAAAGTCTCCCATCATACCAAATATGAAGGCTGTAGCACTTGTGGGTACTGAGTTATTGACATATACGTATATTCAAGGTCAAAGGTCATCAATATCACGTGACATTATGTCAAAAAAATGGTATTGCTAAGTTATCCCTATATACCAAAAATCAGACCTCTAGCTCTATTGGCTGGCTCAGAATTAGATATGCGCATAATTAATGAGGTACAGGATATGGTGTCATAAGGTCTCCCATCATACCAAATATGAAGGCTCTAGCACTTGTGGTTACTGAGTTATGGACATATACGTATATTCAAGGTCAAAGGTCATCGAGGTCACGTGACATTATGTCAAAAAAATTGTATTGCTAAGTTATCCATATATACCAAAAATCAGACCTCTAGCTCCATTGGCTGGCTCAGAATTAGATATGCGCATAATTAATGAGGTACAGGATGTGGTGTCATAAGGTCTCCCATCATACCAAATATGAAGGCTGTAGCACTTGTGGTTACTGAGTTATGGACATATACGTATATTCAAGGTCAAAGGTCATCGAGGTCACGTGACATTATGTCAAAAAAATTGTATTGCTAAGTTATCCATATATACCAAAAATCAGACCTCTAGCTCCATTGGCTGGCTCAGAATTAGATATGCGCATAATTAATGAGGTACAGGATGTGGTGTCATAAGGTCTCCCATCAATACCAAATATGAAGGCTGTAGCACTTGTGGTTACTGAGTTATGGACATATACGTATATTCAAGGTCAAAGGTCATCGAGGTCACGTGACATCATGTCAAAAAATTGTATTGCTAAGTTATCCATATATACCAAAAATCAGACCTCTAGCTCTATTGGCTGGCTCAGAATTAGATATGCGCATAATTAATGAGGTACAGGATGTGGTGTCATAAGGTCTCCCATCATACCAAATATGAAGGCTGTAGCACTTGTAGTTACTGAGTTATGGACATATACGTATATTCAAGGTCAAAGGTCATCGAGGTCACGTGACATTATGTCAAAAAAATTGTATTGCTAAGTTATCCATATATACCAAAATCAGACCTCTAGTTCTATTGGCTGGCTGAGAATTAGATATGCGCATAATTAATGAGGTACAGGATGTGGTGTCATAAGGTCTCCCATCATACCAAATATGAAGGATGTAGCACTTGTGGTTCCTAAGTTATGGACATATATGTATATTTGAGGTCAAAGGTCACTGAAGTCATGTGACATTTTGTTAAAAAAATTGTTTTTCGTAGTTATCCCTATATACCAAAAATCTGACCTCTTGCTCTATTGGATTGCCTAGTATTAGATATGACTCTTACATAGGCCAGAATAAGCCATTTGTATAGCTTTGCTGCAGAGGTATATTGGAGGTCAAAGGTCATTGAAAAATCAGAAAAATAATACTTTAAAAATCTTCTTCTCAAAAACTGCCAGGTTAATTTCCTTGAAATTTATTATAGAGCATCTAGTAGTATGGCCTATAAAGTTTGCGAAAAGATTTTGGTGTTAGTTCTGGAGAAGAAGATTTTTGAAGATTAAATTGGTATTTTTCAAAAATCCAATATGGCGGCCAAATCATGTGACCGATCCAAATGTTTTTCGCAAACTTAAAAGAGGTCACTCTAAGGATGACATGAGTAAAATTTCAGTTAAATCGGTGTGTTTGTTCTGGACAAGAAGATTTTTAATGATTAAATTGCGATTTTCGTAAAATCCAAGATGGCGGCCAAATCATGTGACCGATCCAAATGTCTTTCGCAAACTTGAAACAGATCACTCTAAGGATAACATGAGTCAAATTTCAGTTAAATCGGTGTGTTGGTTCTGGAGAAGAAGATTTTCGATGATTAAATTGTGATTTTCGTAAATTCCAAGATGGCGGCAAAATCACGTGACCAATCGAAACGCCTTTCGCAAACTTGAAAGAGATCCTCCTAGGGAAGACATGAGTAAAATTTGAGTTAAATCGGTGCGTTGGTTCTGGAGAAGAAGATTTTCAATGATTAAATTGTGATTTTCGTAAAATCCAAGATGGCCGCCAAATCACGTGACCGATCGAAACGCCTTTCGCAAACTTGAAAGAGATCCTCCTAGGGATGACATGAGTAAAATTTCAGCTAAATCTGTATGTTGATTCTGGAGAAGAAGATTTTTAAAATTAAATTGGTATTTTTCGCAAATCCAATATGGCCGCCACATCGCGCGACTATTCGAAATTTCTATACCCAGGTGCACGAGATCTCATAGGTACCTATTAGCCCTGCAAGTTTCAGAAGTTTGCGGTAAGCGGTGCTTGAGTTCTAGGTCGACAAAAAAAGAGCGGAAGAAGAAGAAGAAGTAGAAGAAGAAGAAGAAGAAGAAGAAGAAAGTTGAACTCCTATAAAACCAATAGGGGCCCAGCCGGTAGGCTTGGGCCCCTAATTAAAGCTGCAAGCAGCGTTGGCGGGGCCCAAGCGGTTAACATGGTTGAAAAATCTTGCACTAATGATATTATGTGCAAATTTCGAGCTTGCAAAAGTAGGATTTTGAACATCATCTAATAGTTACTGTACTTTGCACTTGGAATTTAATATTTTACGGAAAATCCAATATGGCGGCAAAACCACGTGACCGATCAAAATGCCTTTTGCAAACTTGAAAGAGATCAAACTTAAGATGTTACACATAAAATTTCAGCTCAATCGGTGTGTTGGTTGTTGGGAGGAAAATTTTTAAAGATTAAATCATGATTTTCCTAAAATCCAATATGGCGGCAAACCACGTGACCGATCAAAACACCTTTCGCAAACTTGAAAGAGATCACACTTTTTATGTTACATGTCAAATTTCAGTCGAATCGGTGTGTTGGTTCTGGAGAAGAAGATTTTTAAAGATTTAATCACGATTTTCGCAAAATCCAATATGGCGGCCAAACCACGTGACCGATCAAAACGCCTTTCGCAAACTTCAAAGAGACAACACTTAAGATGTTACATGTCAAATTTAAGTCAAATCGGTGAGTTGGTTCTGGAGAAGAAGATTTTTAAAGATTAAATCATGATTTTCGCAAAAATCCAATATGGCGGCCAGACCACGTGACCGATCAAAACGCCTTTCGCAAACTTGAAAGAGATCACACTTAAGATGTTACTTATCAAATTTCAGTAGAATCGGTGTGTTGGTTCTGGAGAAGAAGATTTTTAAAGATTAAATCACGATTTTCGCAAAATCCAATATGGCGGCCAAACCACGTGACCGATCAAAACGCCTTTCGCAAACTTGAAAGAGATCACACTTAAGATGTTACATGTGAAATTTTAGTCGAATCGGTGTTTTGGTTATGGAGAAGAAGTTTTTTAAAGATTAAATTGGTATTTTTCAAAAATCCAATATGGCGGCCAAGGTCACGTGACCGCATGCGATTTTATTGGCAAATTTTTAAGACCTTAGGCCATGCTTGCTATACAATAAATTTCAAATCGACTAGACCCCTAGGTTATCTGGAGAAGCCATTTTAGATTTTTGGAAAATCCAATATGGCCGCCAGGTCACGTGACCAATCAAAATTTGTATACCCAGGTGCACGAGATCTCATAGGTACCTATTAGCCCTGCAAGTTTCAGAAGTTTGCGGTAAGCGGTGTTTGAGTTCTAGGTCGACAAAAAAAGAGCGGAAGAAAAAGAAGAAGAAGAAGAAAGTTGAATTCCTACGAAACCAATAGGGGCCCAGCCGGTAGGCTTGGGCCCCTAAATATAGCTGCAAGCAGCAATGCCGGGGCCAAAGCAATCCTAAGTGGGAATTAAAGCTGCAAGCAGCGTTGGCGGGGCCCAAGCGGATAACATGGTTGAAAGATCTTGTACTAATGATATTATGTGCAAAATTCGATCTTGGAAAAGTATGATTTTGAACATCATCTCATAGTTACTGTACGTGTCAGTGGGAATTGCATGTTTTACGTAAAATCCAATATGGCGGCCAAATATGAAGGATGTAGCACTTGTGGTTTGTGAATATTGACATATACTCATATTTAAGGGCAAAGGTCATCGAGGTCACGTGATATTTTGTCAAAAAAATTGTAATGCTAAGTTATCCCTATATACCAAAAATCAGACCTCTAGCTCTATTGGCTGGCTCAGAATTAGATATGCGCATAATTAATGAGGTACAGGATGTGGTGTCATAAGGTCTCCCATCATACCAAATATGAAGGGTGTAGCACTTGTGGTTACTGAGTTATGGACATATACGTATATTCAAGGTCAAAGGTCATGAAGGTCACGTGACATTTTGTCAAAAAATTGTATTGCTAAGTTATCCCTATATACCAAAAATCAGACCTTTAGCTCTATTGACTGGCTGAGAATTAGATATGCGCATAATTAATGAGGTACAGGATGTGGTGTCATAAGGTCTCCCATCATACTAAATATGAAGGGTGTAGCACTTGTGGTTACTGAGTTATGGACATATACTCATATTTAAGGTCAAAGGTCATCGAGGTCACATGACATTTTGTCAAAAAAATTGTATTGCTAAGTTATCCCTATATACCAAAAATCAGACCTCTAGCTCTATTGGCTGGCTCAAAATTAGATATGCGCATAATTAATGAGGTACAGGATGTGGGGTCATAAGGTCTCCCATCATACCAAATATGAAGGGTGTAGCACTTGTGGTTACTGAGTTATGGACATATACGTATATTCAAGGTCAAAGGTCATCGAGGTCACGTGACATTTTGTCAAAAAAATTGTATTGCTAAGTTATCCCTATATACCAAAAATCAGACCTCTAGCTCTATTGGCTGGCTCAGAATTAGATATGCGCATAATTAATGAGGTACAGGATGTGGTGTCATAAGGTCTCCCATCATACCAAATATGAAGGCTGTAGCACTTGTGGTTACTGAGTTATGGACATATACGTATATTCAAGGTCAAAGGTCATCGAGGTCACGTGATATTTTGTCAAAAAAATTGTATTGCTAAGTTATCCCTATATACCAAAAATCAGACCTCTAGCTCTATTGGCTGGCTCAGAATTAGATATGCGCATAATTAATGAGGTACAGGATGTGGTGTCATAAGGTCTCCCAGCATACCAAATATTAAGGGTGTAGCACTTGTGGTTACTTAGTTATGGACATATACGTATATTCAAGGTCAAAGGTCATCGAGGTCACGTGACATTTGTCAAAAAAATTGTATTGCTAAGTTATCCCTATATACCAAAAATCAGACCTCTAGCTCTATTGGCTGGCTCAGAATTAGATATGCGCATAATTAATGAGGTACAGGATGTGGTGTCATAAGGTCTCCCATCATACCAAATATGAAGGGTGTAGCACTTGTGGTTACTGAGTTATGGACATATACGTATATTCAAGGTCAAAGGTCATCGAGGTCACGTGATATTTTGTCAAAAAAATTGTATTGCTAAGTTATGCCTATATACCAAAATCAGACCTCTAGCTCTATTGGCTGCCCAGAATTAGATATGCGCATATTAATGAGGTACAGGATGTGGTGTCATAAGGTCTCCCATCCATACCAAATATGAAGGATGTAGCACTTGTGGTTCCTAAGTTATGGACATATATGTATATTTGAGGTCAAAGGTCATCGAAGTCATGTGACATTTTGTTAAAAAAATTTTTTTTTCGTAGTTATCCCTATATACCAAAAATCTGACCTCTTGCTCTATTAGATTGCCCAGTATTAGATATGACTCTTACATAGGCCAGAATAAGCCATTTGTATAGCTTAGCTGCAGAGGTATAGGGGAGGTCAAAGGTCATTGAAAAATCAGAAAAATAATACTTTAAAAATTTTCTTCTCAAAAACTGCCTGGTTAATTTCCTTGAAATTTATTATATAGCATCTAGTAGTATGGCCTATAAAGTTTGCGAAAAGATTTTGGTGTTAGTTCTGGAGAAGAAGATTTTTAGAAGATTAAATTGGCGATTTTCGAAAATCCAATGTAGGCGGCCAAATCATGTGACCGATCCAAATGTCTTTCGCAAACTTAAAAGAGATCACTCTAAGGATGACATGAGTAAAATTTCAGTTAAATCGGTGTGTTTGTTCTGGACAAGAAGATTTTTAATGATTAAATTGCGATTTTCGTAAAATCCAAGATGGCGGCCAAATCATGTGACCAATCAAAATGTCTTTCGCAAACTTGAAAGAGATCACTCTAAGGATGACATGAGTAAAATTTCAGTTAAATCGGTGTGTTGGTTCTGGAGAAGAAGATTTTTAATGATTAAATTGCGATTTTCGTAAAATCCAAGATGGCGGCCAAATCACGTGACCGATCCAAACGTCTCTCGCAAACTTGAAAGAGATCACTCTAAGGATGACATGAGTAAAATTTCAGTTAAATCGGTGTGTTGGTTCTGGAGAAGAAGATTTTTAATGATTAAATTGCGATTTTCGTAAAATCCAAGATGGCGGCCAAATCACGTGACCGATCCAAACGTCTTTCGCAAACTTGAAAGAGATCACTCTAAGGATGACATGAGTAAAATTTCAGCTAAATCTGTATGTTGGTTCTGGAGAAGAAGATTTTTAAAATTAAATCGGTATTTTTCGAAAATTCAAGATGGCCGCCAGGTCGCGCGACTATTCAAAATTTCTATACCCAGGTGCACGAGATCTCATAGGTACCTATTAGCCCTGCAAGTTTTAGAAGTTTGCGGTAAGCGGTGTTTGAGTTCTAGGTCGACAAAAAAAGAGCGGAAGAAGAAGAAGAAGAAGTAGAAGAAGAAGAAGAAGAAGATTAAAGCTGCAAGCAGCGTTGGCGGGGCCCAAGCGGTGAACATGGTTGAAAAATCTTGCAATAATGATATTATGTGCAAAATTCGAGCTTGAAAAAGTAGGATTTTGAACATCATCTAATAGTTACTGTACGTTTCACTTGGAATTTAATATTTTACGGAAAATCCAATATGGCGGCCAAACCACGAGACCGATCAAAACCTATTTCACAAACTTGAAACACATCACTTTAAAGATGGTATATGCAAAATTTCAGTCAATTCGATGTTTGTTCGGGAGAAGAAGATTTTTAAAGATTAAATCACGATTTTCGAAAAATCCAATATGGCGGCCAAACCACGTGACCGATCAAAACGCCTTTCGCAAACTTGAAAGAGATCACACTAAAGATGTTACATGTCAAATTTCAATCGAATCTGTGTATTGGTTCTGGAGTAGAAGATTTTTAAAGATTAAATCACGATTTTCGCAAAATCCAATATGGCGGCCAAACCATGTGACCGATCAAAACGCCTTTCGCAAACTCGAAAGAGATTACACTTAAGATGTTACATGTCAAATTTCAGTCGAATCGGTGTGTTGGTTCTGGAGAAGAAGATTTTCAACAATTTAATCAGATTTTTCGCAAAATCGAATATGGCGGCCAGACCAAGTGACCGATCAAAACGCGTTTCGCAAACTTGAAAGAGATCACACTTAAGATGTTATATGTCAAATTTCAGTTGAATCGGTGTGTTGGTTCTGGAGAAGAAGATTTTTAAAGATTAAATCACGATTTTCGCAAAAATCCAATATGGCGGCCAGACCACGTGACCGATCAAAACGCCTTTCGCAAACTTGAAAGAGATCACACGTAAGATGCTACATGTCAAATTTCAGTTGAATCGGTGTTTTGGTTCTGGAGAAGAAGATTTTTGAAGATTAAATCACGATTTTTGCAAAATCCAATATGGCGGCCAAACCACGTGACCGATCAAAACGCCTTTCGCAAACTTGAAAGAGATCACACTTAAGATGTTACATGTCAAATTTCAATCGAATCTGTGTATTGGTTCTGGAGTAGAAGATTTTTAAAGATTAAATCACGATTTTCGCAAAATCCAATATGGCGGCCAAACCATGTGACCGATCAAAACGCCTTTCGCAAACTTGAAAGAGATCACACTTAAGATGTTATATGTCAAATTTCAGTCGAATCGGTGTGTTGGTTCTGGAGAAGAAGATTTTTAAAGATTAAATGAGGATTTTCGCAAAAATCCAATATGGCGGCCAGACCACGTGACCGATTAAAACGCCTTTCGCAAACTTGAAAGAGATCACACTTAAGATGCTACATGTCAAATTTCAGTGAATCGGTGTGTTGGTTCTGGAGAAGAAGATTTTTGAAGATTAAATCACGATTTTTGCAAAATCCAATATGGCGGCCAAACCACGCGACCGATCAAAACGCCTTTCGCAAACTTGAAAGAGATCACACTTAAGATGTTACATGTGAAATTTCAGTCGAATCGGTGTTTTGGTTCTGGAGAAGAAGATTTTTAAAGATTAAATCACGATTTTTTGCAAAATCCAATATGGCGGCCAAGGTCACGTGACCGCATGCGATTTTATTAGCAAATTCTAAAGGCCTTAGGCCATGCTTGCTATACAAAAAATTTCAAATCGACTAGACCCCTGGGTCTTCTGGAGAAGCCATTTTTAGGTTTTTGGAAAATCCAATATGGCCGCCAGGTCACGTGACCAATCGAAATTTGTATACCCAGGTGCACGAGATCTCATAGGTACCTATTAGCCCTGCAAGTTTCAGAAGTTTGCGGTAAGCGGTGGTTGAGTTCTAGGTCGACAAAAAAAGAGCGGAAGAAGAAGAAGAAGAAGTAGAAGAAGAAAGTTGAACTCCTATAAAACCAATAGGGGCCCAGCCGGTCGGCTTGGGCCCCTAATTAAAGCTGCAAGCAGCGTTGGCGGGGCCCAAGCGGTTAATCATGTGACCGATCCAAATGTCTTTTATAAACTTGAAAGACATAAGCCTAAGGATGACCTGAGTAACATTTCAACTGAACTGGTGTTTTACTTCTCAAGAAGAAGCTTTTTAAAGAGTAAATTGGTATTTTTCGAAAATCCAATATGGCGGCCAAATCACGTGACCGATCAAAATGCCTTTCGCAAACTTGAAAGAGATCACACTTAAGATGTTACTTGTCAAATTTCAGTCCAATCGGTGCATTGTTCTGGAGAAGAAGATTTTTAAAGATTAAATCACGATTTTCGCAAAATCCAATATGGCGGCCAAACCACGTGACCGATCAAAACGCCTTTCGCAAACTTGAAAGAGATCACACTTAAGATGTAACATGTAAAATTTCAGTCGAGTAGGTGTGTTGGTTCTGGAGAAGAAGATTTTTAAAGATTAAATCACGATTTTCGCAAAATCCAATATGGCGGCCAGACCACGTGACCGATCAAAACGCCTTTCGCAAACTTGAAAGAGATCACACTTAAGATGTTACATGTCTAATTTCAGTGGAATCGGTGTGTTGGTTCTGGAGAAGAAGATTTTTAAAGATTAAATCACGATTATCGCAAAATCCAATATGGCGGCCAAACCACGTGACCGATCAAAACGCCTTTCGCAAACTTGAAAGAGATCACACTTAAGATGTTACATGTCTAATTTCAGTGGAATCGGTGTGTTGGTTCTGGAGAAGAAGATTTTTAAAGATTAAATCACGATTATCGCAAAATCCAATATGGCGGCCAAACCACGTGACCGATCAAAACGCCTTTCGCAAACTTGAAAGAGATCACACTTAAGATGTCACATGTAAATTTTCAGTTGAATCGGTGTGTTGGTTCTCGAGAAGAAGATTTTTAAAGATTAAATCACGATTTTCTTAAAATCCAATATGGCGGCCAAGGTCACGTGACCGCACGCGATTTTATTCGCCAATTTTTAAGACCTTAGGTCATGTTTGCTATGTAAAAAATTTCAAACTGACTAGACCCCTAGGTCAGCAGAAAAAGGCATTTTTAGGTTTTTGGAAAATCCAATATGGCCGCCAGGTCACGTGATCAATCACAATTTTAAGGATAACATGCACTAGTACCCATTAGTACCTATTAGCCCTGTAAGTTTGAGAACTTAACGTTAAGCGGTTCCTGAGATCAAGAGGGGCAAAAAAGCGGCGGAAGAAGAGGAAGAAGAAGAAGAATATTGAACTCCTACGAAACCAATAGGGGCCCAGCCGGTAGGCTTGGGCCCCTAATTAAAGCTGCAAGCAGCGTTGGCGGGGCCCAAGCGGATAACATGGTTGAAAGATCTTGCACTAATGATATTATGTGCAAAATTCGATCTTGGAAAAGTATGATTTTAAACATCATCTCATAGTTATTGTACGTGTCAGTGGGAATTGCATGTTTTACGTAAAATCCAATATGGCGGCCAAATATGAAGGGTGTAGCACTTGTGGTTACTGAGTTATGGACATATACTCATATTTAAGGGCAAAGGTCATCGAGGTCACGTGACATTTTGTCAAAAAAATTGTAATGCTAAGTTATCCCTATATACCAAAAATCAGACCTCTAGCTCTATTGGCTGGCTCAGAATTAGATATGCGCATAATTAATAGGGTACAGGATGTGGTGTCATAAGGTCTCCCATCATACCAAATATGAAGGGTGTAGCACTTGTGGTTACTTAGTTATGGACATATACGTATATTCAAGGTCAAAGGTCATCGAGGTCACGTGATATTTTGTCAAACAAATTGTATTGCTAAGTTATCCCTATATACCAAAAATCAGACCTCTAGCTCTATTGGCTGGCTCAGAATTAGATATGCGCATAATTAATGAGGTACAGGATGTGGTGTCATAAGGTCTCCCATCATACCAAATATGAAGGGTGTAGCACTTGTGGTTACTGAGTTATGGACATATACGTATATTCAAGGTCAAAGGTCATCGAGGTCACATGATATTTTGTCAAAAAAATTGTATTGCTAAGTTATCCCTATATACCAAAAATCAGACCTCTAGCTCTATTGGCTGGCTGAGAATTAGATATGCGCATAATTAATGAGGTACAGGATGTGGTGTCATAAGGTCTCCCATCATACCAAATATGAAGGGTGTAGCACTTGTGGTTACTGAGTTATGGACATATACGTATATTCAAGGTCAAAGGTCATTGAGGTCATGTGATATTTTGTCAAAAAAATTGTATTGCTAAGTTATGCCTATATACCAAAAATCAGACCTCTAGCTCTATTGGCTTGCCCAGAATTAGATATGTGCATATTTAATGAGGTACCGGATATGGCACCATAAGGTCTCCCATCCTACCAAATATGAAGGATGTAGCACTTGTGGTTCCTAAGTTATGGACGTATATGTAAATTTGAGGTCAAAGGTCATCGAAGTCATGTGACATTTTGTTAAAAAAATTGTTTTTCGTAGTTATCCCTATACACCAAAAATCTGACCTCTTGCTCTATTAGATTGCCCAGAATTAGATATGACTCTTACATAGGCCAGAATAAGCCATTTGTATAGCTTAGCTGCAGAGGTATAGGGGAGGTCAAAGGTCATTGAAAAATCAGAAAAATAATTCTTTAAAAATTTTCTTCTCAAAAACTGCCTGGTTTATTTCCTTGATATTTATTATATAGCATCTAGTAGTATGGCCTATAAAGTTTGCGAAAAGATTTTGGTGTTAGTTCTGGAGAAGAAGTTTTTGAATGATTAACTGCGATTTTTCGAAAATCCAATGTAGCGGCCAAATCATGTGACCGATCCAAATGTCTTTCGCAACTTAAAAGAGATCACTCTAAGGATAACATGAGTAAAATTTCAGTTAAATCGGTGTGTTTGTTCTGGAGAAGAAGATTTTTAATGATTAAATTGCGATTTTCTTAAAATCCAAGATGGCGGCCAAATCATGTGACCAATCCAAATGTCTTTCGCAAACTTAAAAGAGATCACATTAAGGATGACATGAGTAAAATTTCAGTTAAATCGGTGTGTTTGTTACGGAGAAGAAGATTTTTAATGATTAAATTGCGATTTTCGTAAAATCCAAGATGGCGGCCAAATCACGTGACCGATCCAAACGTTTTTCGCAAACTTGAAAGAGATCATTCTAAGGATGACATGAGTAAAATTTCAGTTCTATCGTTGTGTTGGTTCTGGAGAAGAAGATTTTTAATGATTAAATTGCGATTTTTCGTAAAATCCAAGATGGCGGCCAAATCACGTGACCGATCCAAACGTCTTTCGCAAACTTGAAAGAGATCACTCTAAGGATGACATGAGTAAAATTTCAGCTAAATCTGTATGTTGGTTCTGGAGAAGAAGATTTTTAAAATTAAATCGGTATTTTTCGAAAATCCAATATGGCCGCCAGGTCACATGACCAATCGAAATTTGTATACCCAGGTGCACGAGATCTCATAGGTACCTATTAGCCCTGCAAGTTTCAGAAGTTTGCGGTAAGCGGTGTTTGAGTTCTAGGTCGACAAAAAAAGAGCGGAAGAAGAAGAAGAAGAAGAAGAAGAAGAAGAAGAAGAAGAAAGTTGAACTCCTATAAAACCAATAGGGGCCCAGCCGGTAGGCTTGGGCCCCTAATTAAAGCTGCAAGCAGCGTTGGCGGGGCCCAAGCGGATAACATGGTTGAAAGATCTTGCACTAATGATATTATGTGCAAAATTCGATCTTGCAAAAATAGGATTTTGAACATCATCTCATAGTTACTGTACGTGTCAGTGGGAATTGCATGTTTTACGTAAAATCCAATATGGTGGCCAAACCATGTGACCGATCGAAATGTCTTTCCCAAACTTGAAAGAGATCATACTTAAAAAGGTACGAGTAAAATTTCAGTTCAATCGGTGTGTCTGTTCTAGAGAAGAAGATTTTTATAGATTAAATGGTGATTTTCACAAAATGCAAGATGGCGGCCAAACAACGTGACCAATCCAAATGTCTTTTGCAAACTTGAAAGAGATCACTCTAAGGATGACATGAGTAAAATTTCAGCTCAATCGGTGTTTTAGTTCTGCAGAAGAGGATTTTTGAAGATTAAATTGGTATTTTTTCAAAAATCCAATATGGTGGCCAGATCACGTGACCGATCCAAATGTGTTTTGCAAACTTCAAAGGGATCACTCTAAGGATGACATGAGTAAAATTTCAGCTCAATCGGTGTGTTGGTTCTGGAGAAGAAGATTTTTGAAGATTGAATTGGTATTTTATGAAAATCCAAGATGGTGGCCAAATTGTGTGACTGATCCAAATGTCTTTCACAAACTTGAAAGAGATCACCCTAACATTTTGTGAAAAAAAAATTATCAAAGAGTTATCCCTGTGTACCAAAGATCACACTTCTAGCTCTATTGGCTGATCAGGAATTACATATGCATATAAACAGTAAGGTAAAGATGTGCTATCATAAGTCTAACAGCCTACAAAATATCAAGGGTGTAGCACTTGTTGGTACTGAGTTATGAGGATATATGTCTATTCTGCATTGAAGGTCATTAACGTCACATGAGACTTTGCCCCCCCCCCCACCAAAAAAATGGTATCCTTTAGTTTTCAGTAAATGCCAAAATCGGGACTTCTACCTCTATTCCTAGCCTAGAATCAGATATGCACATAATTAATGAGGTATCACTTGTAGCATCAATAGGTCTTCCATCATATCAAATATTCAGGATGAAGCATTTGTGGTTACTGAGTTAGGGACATATACGTATATATAAGATCCAAGGTCATTGACGACTCATGATATTTTGTAAAAAAAATGTATTGCTGAGAAATTGTTACATACCAAAACTCAGACGTCTAGCTCTATTTGTAGGCTCGGAATAAGATATGCACATAATTATTGAGGTGAAGAATGTGGGAACATTAGGTCTCCCATCATATACCAAATATGATGTGTGTAGCACTTGTGGTTACTGAGTTATGGACATATTTAATGAGGTAAAGAATGTCGCATCATAAGTTCTCCCATCATACTAAATATGAAGGAAGTAGCATCTGTGGTTATTGAGTTATGGATTCGTATATATATAAGGTGAAAGGTCATCGAGGTAACATGACAATTTGTCAAAAAAATTTACTGATGAGTTATCCCTATATACCAAAAATTAGATCTCTACCTGTACAGCAGGCTTGGAATTAGATATGTGCATGATAATTAAAATAATGTTGTGTCATAAGGTCTGTCATCATACTGCATATGAAGGGCGTAGCACTTGTGGTTACTTGGATATGGACATATATGTATAAATGAGGTCAAAGGTCATTGAGGTCAAATGACATTTTGTCAAAAAAATGGTTTTGCTGAATAATCCCTATATACCAAAAACATGAGTTCTAGCTGTGGCCACCATTCTAGTGTTAACTCTATGGAGGAAAAATAAGATTTTCGAATTTTGAAGAACTAAGCTGGTGAAAGTTTTCTTATACCAAGAGCTTTCAAATGAACACCCACAAGTGGTATATCAGAAGGGAAGTGTAAAAGTTTGGTGAGAGTCCAAATTTATGTTCTCGAGGTGCGTTCTACCTTAATGAGGTGAGGAAGTTGTTGATCATGTGATACTATATCAAAAAACTTTGTTCACTTACTTATGCCTATACTATATACCAAGAATCAGACCTCTAGCTCTATTGAGTACACCAGAATTACACATGTGCCTATGTGGTTAATAGTGCCAAGGTCAAGGGTCAAGGGGCATCCCATAATTTTGGTGTTCAATATGGTCACTATTCATCATTGTTCAAGCCCATTCAGGCCCTTCCATAGGCCAAATCCAGCTGCATAGGTACAAAGGTTATAGAAAATCAGAAAAATAATACTTGAAAAATCTAATAACATTTTAATTATATGACATATTGAAAAGAAACTCCATTCGCATTAAGAGAAGGAGAATTTCTTAATTTCTAAACTGCATATACAAAGGAAGTGATACAGTATTTAATGTCTGGAGTTCTATTATAATCATTTTCAATTCCGGCAATTGCTAATCTTTTGATATTGGTATCGCAATCATGTCAAAATTGTGTTTTCTGAAAAAGAAGTTTAAAAAATACACTTATGACAGATGTCGTTTACATATTTACACTCAAATAAGATGTGTGCCAATGTTTCTTCTTGGCCACAAAACTTGATTGTGTGCTCTCAGAATAGAGGCCTAAGCGAGCTAGCTCAGTGAGTTGTTTTGCGCCATCAACGGTAGCTTGAGACAAGTGAAGGTGACGTTTATCATCGGTTGAAGGTCAGACGCCATATTGTTTCTAAGGTAAGTAGAAGCTTTGATTTGTAAATTTTTAAATGTACGATATCAGCGACGATAAGTGGCATCTACTGATTTTAAGTGGATAGTTAGTTAGTGTAATGCTTCGATCATTGCCGTCGTAGATTAATTACACTGTTTGCGGATATAGAATCATAAGAAAAGGCACACATGTTGAGTGTTGAGGGGAATGTTTATGGAAAGTTTTTGTAGTGGTGAACACGGCAATCGCCACCGAGCACGTGGGGATTATACAATTAGCCATAGGGACAATCAAATCGTGGAAGAGAAATTGATGCGACCGCACACTGTGTGTTTTTTTTGTTGTTATTGTTGTTTGTTTGAGATTCGAGTGATTCACTGATTGTAAATCTGCAGTGTGTGAGCAATGTATGCTATATCAACTACGGCGGGTAGGTAGAGAACGTTCAGTATATAGCGTGTATGGGTTTGTCCGTAATCGTCGAAAGGTAAGCAGTTTAGAATCCAGTATGGCCGAGATAACATGCACTGTAAAAGTGAGGTATTTTACGACTTTCTTTTTCTGACGTTGTCTATCTCGTTTATTTGAAATTTGTTATGCAGCATTGGTTTAAATGAGTTTTTTGTTGTTCAAGGAAGTTCAATGTTTTGAATGGAGGTTGTCTAATTTTGTTCTACTCATACTGAATTCAGGGTAGAGTTCGTATTGGTTTTCCAGGTTGAATTGAAAGGTAGATATGTGTGTTGACATGTTTTATATGGTACATATCTTTATTACATTGTGCTTTTTTTCTTTCTTAGTTGTCTGTTGCAAATTTCGCACTGTGTAACTGATATCTTTGATACTTTCTCGCTATGTCATTGATAGTGGATAGTGTGTCATCAGCTTGTTTATGTAACAGTTTTTCATCTGGTATCTCACTGTTTTCTGATAATGTCATGCCTTCCACGCGAGGTCTGTGTTGGAAGGATAAATTCAGGTGAACTTAAGGTCAGTGTTTGTGTTAATGATCAGTTTGATTTTTCTTGTGTATTGCAACATTCTTATTTGATGTTTATTTTGCTCTCTGTTTTTGTGGTAGCTTTGTTTGCTTCATATTAATATACTGATTTAATGTTTGTAATTGTAGCGTGTTGTGTTTTTGGTGTTGATATATGTGTGTGAGTGTGTGATGATCTTTAAAATGGCTGTTTGGTATTGTCCCCATGACATCCACATATGTACATTGTTTACAACGTTTGCTGTTGCTGGAGTAATGTGTGTTAGGTAAAGCTGATTAACTAAATTGACTGAGATGTTGTTCTGCTGTTTTCTTTTATATTTATTCAGGATGCCCTCCATTTATATAATTGCACATCTGTTATTGTTGTCTTTGTACAGATTTGTGTTCTCTTTGTCCTCAAAGACAGTGAGGTAACTGTTTGCATCGCCTATCATGAAATACCAACCATCACATTCTTGTTATTTCATTTGTATTGAGTGTGGTGTTGGCTGCAGTTCCTGTCCTCATGTTGATTGGTTAGTTTTCTTGGTAGTTACATTTGATTAGCTGTTAACTGAACACTGTAATTTGCTTGTGTATTCTGACAGTTTTACTTTTTGTGAGCTCAGAATGCTGTCTTGAATACTTCTGATGTGTTGATCAGGTGAAATTTTTGTATTTGTATTTTTGGGGCAATTTTTCCCATTGTTGGTCAAAATATTATTTCTCTGAAATCATTTGTACGATTGATTTGCGACTTGGTATGCATGTTCTCAGTGGTAAATGTTCACTGTGGCCTCCCACATTGAATCAAATGTGAGCCAAGTAATATTGACGCTGTTTTTAGCTCATATTTGGTTTTGTATATAAATACCAAAAAAAGCTTATATGATGAGTCTGTGGCGTCTGTATGTATGTATGTTGGTATGTATGTGTGGATGTATGTCCGTCACACTATCAGCTAGGTGTATTTTCAGGGAACTGCAAAGAAAACAGCTCTGCAAAAGCTGAAACATTGTCTTGTAGGTGGTCAGACATAGTCAAAACCACAAGAGCACACACATCCAAGCAAAACCTGCTGTCTATCAAGTATCAATTGTTGTCAAATGTAAGGGTTTTTTTTGCATTGACAGTTTTTGTAACTGGAAAACATACACTCATGCATTGTAGCAATTCTCTTCTCAACAACAAACTTCACTGCAATGGAAGTATGGTAAAAAATGCAACTTGCATTGCTGGTATGTAGGCTAGCATAGCAGAGGTGCTGTGTGTTTATTGACTGGTGTTGTTTTGACTAAATTTGACATCCTGATAGATGTTGATTTTCTATGATTGACTCATATTAATGCCCCGCTGATAATTGCACCTAACAGGGTTTGAAACACCTTGATTTAGACAATACATCTAGTTTGTCTAATGGCAACGGGTCAATGCAAATAATTAATTGTAATAGCTTGTTGAAATTCATGTAGTTCATATAAACTTCATAGGATGTTGATAAAAATGTATATACATCAGAAGTTGTATTGAAACAGATTCATTGGCATGTTGTTTTGGTTAAAGGTGGGTGACTGGGAAAGGTTGTTTTTGAGATGTACTATGTGCATTGCACAGCATGAAACTAAAGGTGTCGGTAAGCTGTTGTGATAGGGTGTGAAAAATAACTTGTGTGACAGGTCTTGTAAAACTTGTGAGATAGATTTGTATTCACATTTGTGTACCAGTATCAAGTCTGGTAGTGCATGGAGTACATATCCAGTACAATAATATGTGACTTACAAGTTTTGTACATTTAATTCAATTGTGTCAAATTATTTAATTTTTAGTAGTTGTATATAAACACATACAAGATGTACAAAAATTATCTGACCTGTCACACGTTATTTTTCACAGTCCTGTATATGGGCATGAACTACAGGTATAGTACATCTATATCTGAAGAGTACTCACTGACTGAGAACAGTATAGTTCATAGTGAGTGAGTGGGCTAGCATGAGGTCACTCCTCTAGTCTCTATGATGTCAAGGACAGTATGCTACCATCCCATCTGTTAACAATAGAGCAGGAAGTTGGAGAAAGGGAAGGCTAAATTTCACACTGATGCTGGGTTATCACTAGGGTGACAGTGAGAAAGCCCACTGTCAGGGCGATGCATGTGTGTGGTAGTGGTGCTTGCTTATCTTATAGGATGGGAACTGTTGAGATACACTTCTGTGTTACTTGTGACATGTCAGGGCTTCTCATACCATTATACTACATTGTATAAAGAGCAAAGTCTGACCTGTGTGAAGTAACACAATGTTTTACTGTTTTGTCTGTGAACTATTTTGGCAAAATATTGATGTAACCTGGCCTAACATCAGACAATGGAATCAGTGGTGATTTCATCTGTATTTGTATTTGTTATGGTAAGTTTGCCTGTTGTTATGCAAAATTGCTTGTCTACTGGCAATGTTCAAAGGAAGGGTGTGAGTCCAACAGAAGTACAAATATCACCGCTGTTTGGAGTGTGGTACTGATGATGGTTATGTACATGTAGTAATGTTTCCATGGTAATGTTTGATTGTCATGCAAACAGGTGTTTTCTTGGTATGAATAGTAAGCAGACAATACCGTTAAGGATGTACGTGCAGTAAAAGAACACATTTTCATTCTCCAGTAGGAGTCCATGGGGAGATTGATGGAAAAATCTGTTATACTATTGTTATTTATAGAAAATTAGTGCATTGTTCAGTCAAAAGAAAGTAAATTCAATGGATTAAAAAAGGTAATATGTGAACGGGTTTGATTGATTCTGAGACAATTTTCATGAAAACATTTCTTCTATGGGCAAAGCATTGGTGGAAAAGTACTTTGAGTATTTTTCAGGTTTATAAATTTGCAGTAGTGTATTTTTAGAACAGGCATGGTGAAAGTCCTATTTTATTGTTGAGGTTGACAATGTATAAAAGAGAATATATAAATTTGTTTTCACAAGAAATTACAGTGCTCCTTCTTATATTGATGACACATCGTTAATGGAACTACTTCGATGCAAAATCTGTATTTGTCCATGTTAGCATCCACAAATAGTCAAGGTCATACTGCAACATTCTGTTGTTTCACACAATTTGAGGGAGGTTGGCAGTTGGATATTGAATAGTAGGGGAATAAACTAAATACCTTTCAGAACAAATTGTGTGTTCTTGGCAGTCATTGTAAAACTGTTTTAAGGCGATATTTGTATCACAAGACGGTGGAAGTACCATGGTATAAATGTGGCATTTTCCTTATGATGCTGTTATGGAAACTTCAGTATCGCAATGTTTGATATCCTTAATGGTTCTCTGATCTGACAAGTAATTCTACAAACTGTAACGATGCATTATACTGTCCTAACAATTGCGTTTTTGAGATCAACTTGGGTAGGAGTATGTATGTATGCATGTATGTATATACCATTATGTTTGTATGTATCAATGTCTATATGTCAGGGCTGGTGGTGTACTCTCATACAAATGTATGTGGGAATGTGCTGCCTGAATGGGTTACTTTTTCACAAACAAATCCCTAAAGATGGGTTGACTTTTCATCAGAAAAACCCCTAAACATAACAAAGCAAATGTAGTGTGGCTGGAAAAATCATCACATCTAACAGAATTCTGGTAAGAATTCTCCAAATTTGTCAAAGAAATCCCTAACAGTGGGTCAGATTTTCAAAATGTAATTGGTAGATATTTTTTATTGGGGTGTTAGAACCCCAATGAAAATATCTGTATTCTTGTTCCGCCCAGGATTTGACATGACAAGTACTGACTGAATGTCAGGTCCCAGGATTTGGTATAGTCCTTTTGGGCTGCCATTTCATGGATTTTGGTAGCCCATGAGAAAAGTTGGTAGTATGTAGACGCGGGACTACCACTAATTTCAAGCCCTGTATGTCTGCTTGTATGTCTGTATGAATGTAGTTATGTCTTTATGTATGTCTGTCTGTATGTGTATGTATGTTTGTATATGTGGTCCCTAAATGACCTTACATCCTGATATTTATGTTGTGTATGGCATCACACAACATTCAACTTTTCTCCCTTTTGTAACGAAAATTCATATTGTGGTTTTTGGTTGAGTTAGAGCGCACAAAGTGAGTCATATGGTTGACTGTTGCAGAACTTGAACTCAGAGAATCACAGTGATACCACCAAAAATGCCAGGATGTAAGGATCACTCAGGGCTATGGCATTGGCCAAATCGAAAGAAGGTGCTATATGTATAGCTAAACAAGGTATAGGAAATTGCTGAATAAGGGAAGCATGCAGTGTTGATAACAAAAAGTCTAACATTTTCAGTTTAAGCAGAAGACATTATTGTTTGAATAAAAGTAAATTAAAAAAAAACATGAAGATTGTCTATTATTTATATTAAGTACAAGTGTTTACTAGATAAACTACAAATTAGTTAAAAGGTTTGTGAAACATGAAACGTATGTTTGTATGTATGTATGTACATACGTATGTACGCATGTACATATGTATGTATGTATGTATGTACGTATGTATGTATGCGTAAATTCGCATGCAGACACACACGCATACGTATGTACGTACGTATATATGTACGTATGTATTTATGTATGTACGTACGTATGTATGTATGCATATATGTATGTATGTACGTATGTATGTACGTATGTACGTACGTACGTACATACAGACATGTACGTACATTCACATGCAGATACACACATGCATGCATGCATGCATTAATGTCTGGTATGTGTGAATGGATGGCATGAATGTATATGTGTGGATGAATTTATGAATATATGCATGCATGAATATGTATGTATGTATATACATATATACCATTATGTACATGCATCCATGCATACAAGGAATGCAAGTTTGCATGTATAGGTGTGTTTAATATTCATGCATGCATTATAAATACATGAATGGATGTCATACATTTATGTATGTATAAATGCAAGTGTGATTATATGTATGCATACAACTATGTTTATCTATAATGTATTTATGTATGTACATATGTATATATGTACATATGTATGTATGTATATATATGTACGTATGTATGTATGTATAATATAAATGTACGTATGTATGTACTTTCGTACATATATATGTATATACGTATGCATGTACGTACGTATGTACACACGTACATACATTCACATGCAGAAGCACACGCACGCATACGTATGTACGTATGTATGTATGTATTAATGTATTCGCATGCAGACACACGCATACGTATGTGCGTACGTATATGTGTACGTATGTATTTATGTATGTATGTATGTATGTATCACTGTGGGCAAAATGGCCTCTATATTGTTCACTCAAAGTGTGACAATATTTTGCCGCACATACGCTGAATGAGCGTAAAGAGAGCCAAATCAAGCTTCCGCGTAATGTTGAAAACTTCGTCGAATTTCCTAGCCGCACAGCTAAATATTCAGGAAAGAGATGCAGATTCCATTTCCTCATATGTTCCTCTCTGTCCATTATGATATTTCGGCAATAATTTCATGAAGGAATTCTTAAAATACCGAAGCGAAAATACTCTATGTAAAAATAGGCGAAAACACGGCCAACAGCACAAACGATCGTAAACTCGTCATTTCAGAAAAATAAGAGGGAAATTCAAAAATCTAAAACCATAGAGTTTTAGTGAACCTTCATGAGATGCTTAATCTCAAATATTGTAAGAAATAACAGCGAAATGAAAAAGTTGGTCCGGCGGTTTATTTCCGATGTATTTTTCATTTTACGATGTGCCGAATAATCTCGATTCCCATAGAAAACAATGGCGTTTATGCGCGTCCGATCGACCGAACACATTGCAAACTTCTCGCCGGTTCAAATTTTTCAATTCTGAACCAATGATAATGAAAATTGGTACAATGATCCTCTGACTAATAAGCAAAAATCGTATCGTTTTAGATTTTTGAATTTCTTCGTTAAATTTTTTTTATTGCCATTCTATTTATTCTGATCACTGAAATATACTGTTGCCGTCAACAATATGGCGATCTGACGGCGTTTACATGTGCAGAACAAGGGTCTGAAATTGACGCAAAATAATCAGCAAGTGTCTCCTAAATTGTACAGATCAAATACCTGTCAGGTTGTTGTCTTTTATACAAAATTTGGGTGAATATGAACCATGAATATTGCAGTAAATTGGTAAAAATAACACGAAACGAAAGCGAACTGGTGTAGAGTCTCCACTGTGAACGTGTAGTGAACGTTATCGATCGATATTCTTTTGTTGCGAATTGTTACAATGTCGTGTTGCATACCCGCGGATCGCATGGCGCCAAACTTGTCCAAAGAGCGCCAAAATATGCTGAGACATAAAAGTATCACCAAAACTAAACAAATTGTCTTCGATTCAATTTGAGTGGAAGAAAACAAGCGATACGTTGATTCTATGGTACAC